>NC_086452.1:290281817-290621817 GCF_028390025.1 Pseudophryne corroboree | reverse complement strand
CATAGCTCCTAATGGGCTTAATGAAAAGATCAATTGGAACACCATTTAAATAGCTTTCGATATAAGCAATACATGCAATTTTTTTGTTGCTGGGCTACATGACATTCTTGTCCATATGCAATTTTGTATTTATCTTCTTGTTTTTGTTTCTGTAACATACTTATAAGTTATAAATGTGCTTCTATGTATTTTTTGTAGTTACGCCGGCGAGACCTGCCCCGATGAATTACCCCGTCCGTGAGATGTATGAGGTACTTCCGCTCGGTGGAGCGCATATGCCGGGGTGTGTGGAACGCACACTCGCGGTTGCCTAGCAACAACTGGAGCGGAAGCCGGGCGGAGGAAGGATCGTGACCCCCGGCGGGTGGAAGTCAAGGGGAGAGATCGTGGGCGAACACATGTGTCTGACGGGGTACAAAGGTGGGGTAAGTGTTTATTGTATGTTGTATGCTGTTCTGTTATGTCCTGACGACGGGGCTAAGACCCCCGAAACGTTGACTATGGATAAAAATTAATTCCGCTATTTGTTCAGACTCCTGAGTGCCAGTTACTTGCTTGGATTCATATATATATATATATATATATATACATACACACACACATACTGAACGTTGTGATATAAATACATATCCTTTTAATAACAAATATATACTTTAATGAGCTTTGGAACTCAGATAATGTGTGGGTGTATTGTTTTCTCTTACGGGATGTAGTGTTTTGCGATGTATAGCGCACATTCATAGCACATGATAATAAGATGCGCAGGCGTCCGCAGTATATATTAGAGCTGGCATTTTAAATATTTGTTAGAAAGTAATTTGACATTAACATGTCCTATACAGAATTTTTTTTAATGAACATATCCCTTGATAACTCCTTGTATTGTCCCTTTACATATCTGAAGATATTAATAATGTCTCCTCTTAGACGCCTCTTTTCTAGAGTATACATATTCAACCTACTAGGTCTTTCTTCGTAATCCAGTGCCTTTAACCCTTTAATCAATTTACTGGCTCACCTTAAACTCTTTCGATTTCCCAGATATCTTTTTTTATAATGCGGTGCCCAAAACTGAACACAATATTCCAGGTGCGGACGTAACAATGATTTGTACAGTGGCAGGTAACATTCTCGTCCCTTGCCTCAATTCCCCGTTTTATGCACGCTAGTACCTTACTTGCCTTCTTTGTTGCACTTTGACATTGTATACTGTTATTAAGCTTATTATCAAAGAGTACCCCCAAGTCTTTTTCCACTAAAGTTACCCCTAGATTTTCCACATTTAATGTGTAGAATGCTAGTTTATTCTTTGTCCCAAAATGCATAACTTTGCATTTTTCTATATTAAACCTCATTCTCCATTTGGATGCCCAAATTTTAAGTTTAAATAAGTCATTCTGTAGAGACTCCACATCGACTTCCGAATTAATTACCCTAAACAGTTTAGTATCATCAGCAAAGATTAACACTGTGCTTTACATGCCTGTTCCTAGGTCATTAATAAATATATAGAATAATAGTGGCCTTAGTGGTATTCCGCTGACTAATGTTGCCCAGCTGGAGAAAATCCCATTGACCACTACTCGCTGTTCCCTGTAATCCAGCCAATTACCTATCCGTGTACAAATAGTTTTTCCTAAGCTAAGCTCCATTAATTTGACAGTCTCCTGTGCGGCACTGTATCGAAGGCTTTTGCAAAATCTAAATAGACCACATCCACAGCTCTACCCTGGTCAAGATTGTCGCTCACTTCCTCGTAGAAACGAATTAAGTTGGTTTGGCATGATCTGTCCCTCACAAACCCATGTTGCTTTATGCTAAAAATCTTAGCAGTCTACAGATAATCCTCTATGCTATCCTCTTAAAATTCCTTCCAATATTTTCCCCACTATAGATGTCAATCTAATTGGTCTGTAATTACCAGGTTGATTTTTACTTGCCTTTTTAAATAATGGCACTACCTCTGCTATACGCCAACCTTCTGGTTCCATGCCTGATCGAAATGAACTATAGAAGATCAAGTAGAGGGGTCTTGCAAGTTGTGACTTAAGCTCCATAAGAACCCCCAGATGAAGTCCATCTGTGCCCGGTGTTTTATTTAGCTTAATTTTGCTTAGTCTCTCCCGGACTACATCCTCACTTAAGCAAGTATCTAGCCACGTGTCATTATCGTCACTGTCGTTATGGACTACTCCCACCGTCTGTTCTTCTCTGGTAAACAGTGATGAAAAATATTTGTTCACTGTATCTGCTTTTATTTTGTCATTAATCAAGACTCCCAATTCATTTTTTTTGGACATACGTTCTCCTTTTTTAACCTTTTACTGTGTATGTATTTAAAAAACTTTTTAGGATTGCTTTTACGCTCTATAGCGATTTGCTTTTCGTGATCTATTTTAGCTGCTCTTATTACTTTTTTGCCTCTTTTATTGCATTCCATGTAGTACTGGAATGACTCCACCGTTCCAATAGATTTAAATGCTTTGAAAGCACACCTCCTTTTAACCATTTCTTCCTTGACCTTCTTATTAAGACACATCGGTTTGATTTTTAGAACTCCTGCGTTTACTGGCCATGGGAATGAATTTGCGAATGTTGCTATAGAGCAACCCTTTTAAAGCCTCCCACATTTCCGTAGTATTCTTACCATGAAACCAAACTTCCCAGTCAATGTCGTTTAGTGCATGTCTCAGCATACTGAAATTAGCCTTTCTAAAGTTAAATGTTTTGGTTGATCCCTTATAGCTATTTTTCTTGAAACTGATGTCAAATGTGATCATATAGTGATCACTGGTTCCCAAGGTCCCCCCAACTTTAGTGCTTGATATAATGTCCACATTATTAGTAATTACTAGATCCATGAATAGTATTACCTCTAGTCGTGTTCTCGACTAATTGAGACAGGTAGTGAACCTTTAAGGTATTTAAGAACCTGTTACCCCTAGCTTTTACACATGAATCGTTTCTCCAAATTATATCAGGATAATTAAAATCCCCAATCACTAGGATGTCCCCTAATCCAGCAGCCTTTTCAATTTGATGCAAGAGTTGTTCTTCCTCTTGTATGCGAATATCCGGCTGTTTGTAGCACGTGTCTATGACAATTTTTTTAGCATCAGTACCCTCACTTGAGAGTTTAACCCATAGTGACTACGGTATCTTTTGTCCCTTCATAAATATCCTCCTTTAAGTACGGTTTTAGAGATGGTTTAACATAAAGACAAACACCTCCTCCCCTTTTATTAACTCTGTCCCTTCTGAAAAGAGTATATCCCTCCAAGTTTGCGACCCAGTCGTGAGAGTCGTCCAACCATGTTTCCGTTATACCTATAATATCATACTGATCCTTTAATGCAAGTAATTCCAATTCCCCCATTTTAACTGATAGGCTTCTTGCGTTCGCAAGCATACATTTTAGTGTACTATTTCCCTTGTCCGTTTTTTTTTTTAAATGGTATACTATCGTTATTTATTGCCTTCCCGTACTTACCAACAGTTATTCTCCTCCTTCCCTTTCCACCCCATCATACTTAATACAGCCCTCCTTACTAATTTCTCTGATCAATCGATCAAGTCTTATGAAACCCTTCCCCCCCCCCCGACATAGGTATTTTCCCTTGTGATAAGGACATCATTTTCTTAATGCCATAGTGCTGACCCACAGTCGTTGTTCGTTAACATCCTGGCAATATCTTTGGTACTATCCTTGTTAGAACCCATGTTAATATCCTTACTGGCTGCTCTTTCCCTCCCCCACTTCTCCACCCCCTTTTAGTTTGCTCCCTCCATCCTTACTATTCTCACTGCATGACCCATATTCTAGCTAAGCCCTCCCCCCAGGCTCCTAGTTTAAAAACTCCTCCAACCTTGTGACCATCATCCCATCCTCCCCCATCACCGCAGCCCCCTCCTCATTCAGGTGCAATGCATCGCGCCAAAAAAGATGGCGCCTGACTGAGAAGTCCGCCCAATGTTCCAGGAACACAAACCCCTCCTTCCTACACCAGTCTCTAAGCCACACATTTACCGCACTAATCTCCCTCTGCCTCCCTGGGCTAGCGCGTGGCACAGGTAATAATTCAGAGAATATTACCTTAGATGTCCTTGCCTTTAGTCTCTGGCCAAAGTCCCTATAATCTTTCTTAAGGACATCCCACCTACCACTAACTTTGTCGTTGGTGCAAACGTGCACCAAGACCGCCGAGTCTTTCCCAGCCCCTCCCAACAATCTATTTCTCCTTTATACATTGGAGTTTTTTTATGTGCCCAGATTTGTAGCACCAAAATACTGTGCTACCACAAATCTTCACTGTGCTGGATTTCAACTACTATATACTGTGACAAACCTGCATATATGGATACATTTGTAACCTAATGAGCATAGACGTATCTGTGTATCTCCTTTATTTTGGACTGCTGATGCAATCTTCTCTTCTTTGTACTCTCCATCACTCACTCACTGCACTCGTGGACTCTCACCAGTGATCCATTAGTTAATATTTAGGATTCAGGAACACAGGACACATATTTTTGCCTAAAGCTGGCAGCAGATCCACTCTAGACACCCTTTACCTTGTACTGTACTATTTTCTACCATTCCTTTCTCCACGTTCGGTGAACTCTCATCAGTGATCCCGGAGTGAGAGCACAATAAGTAATCTACTATCATACCACACTACAGACGCCCAATACCGTCTGATCTTGGAAGTAGTGTTGACCTAGGTCAGTACTTGGATGGGAGACCTCCTAGAAATACCAGGTGTAGTAGAATACAGTATTTATCAGGTTACTCTGTGCCTAACATTGACAGCAGATTCACCACTGTCTCTTTCTGGAAATCTACTCCCACTTTTTCTGGACACAGTCCTGATGGTTGATACTTCTAAACCACTCTAATTATTCAGGACCAGCTATACAGTCTTGAGTGACACTCCTGGTAGATATTCTATATATAATTCACTCCTGGTCTGCATCTGAAAAACATTTCTTATATGCTAAAAGAAACCCAGGAATATGCTGGTGTATTTGTCTCGTGTATGGGATTTGAATTAAGAAATTAACTTGTGTTACAGTACGTTTCAATTAATTTCAGTTCATTGTATGACCCGACATTTATGGATGTTTTGATACAATAATCACCTATAGTGGTTCACACTTTCGGAACTGTTTAACCTTCCAACAAATTTAGTTGGTTTTCAGTGTTTGTCTTGTACATAGGTCTGCAAACTCGGTCCTCATTACCCCACACAGTGCATGTTTTGCAGGTAACCCAGCAGGTGCACAGGTGTATTAATTACTCACAGACATTTTAAAAGGTCCGCAGGTGGAGTTAATTATTTCACTTGTGATTCTGTGAGGAGACCTGCAAAACATGCACTGTGTGGGGTAATGAGGACCGAGTTTGCAGACCTATGGTCTTGTAGAATAGTTTATCTTTTTAATCATAATCAATAAAGATGTATTTTTAATCTTTACTTTTGACTAAATACAAGAGTGCGCCCACACAAGAGTCTTCCTTTTCTACTTTGTGACAAGGTTTATGGCATCCAATTGTTGTATAGTAGAATCAAAGGTTTCGCATTAGACTAAAATTTTAAAATTTGGTCTCTTCCAATCTGATGGTAACATAAAATAAATCTTGCCACTGTCCACATTTTGCAGGCTATTTCATTAATCTTTAATGTTAAGATTTTCTCAGATACCATAGCTATAACTTACTTTTATGAAAGATGGGAAGGATTTGTTAGCTGGAGCAGAGAGACCATTACTGATGTTCAATGTCATGGTCTGTGGGAGTTCAGAAGCATGTGGTTTTTCTGCAATGTCTGATCCAAGCTGCACCCATGTAAAAGTCTGAAAAGAAAGAAGACACAAACGGCTCAAAAAAACTCTATATAAAAAATGTTTATACTTTGAAATTATCCAACGTTTAAGATCGCATGTAAAATATGCTATGCACACAAAAATAAGCAGTTATTTGTTATAATCCATTTTCACGCTTTGAGATACTCTTGCTGTGGCTACCGATAAGGTTACAGGCAAGAAGCTTACAATGTGTAGGAAAAAATCCTGATATTAGTAATACTGTACACTAGAACATTTTTTTTAAAAATAGAGACATAAATAAGGACAACACCTAAACTCAGTGAGGAAATAGAATATTAGAATTTATTTAGTTGCTTATTCTGAGTTGCACACACAGTGGTTGAAGTTGCAGGCAGCTGTCTAAGCCTGATTATTACCTTGGGCTAATGAGATTCTGTTCAGATAATGCGGTAATTAGTGCATCTACAAATGGAGAGCCGTGCCACCCACTGATTTTACAAGTGGTAGGAAATATATGTTCCTCCCCTATACTCTGCTTCCATATGCACACACAGTCAGACCAGTAGAATGGCCACTATATATGGGATAATGCACTCTTGCCAGTAAGTTATATGGATATTAGAAGGCTCAGAGGAGTTCAACAACCACTGTAACAGCAAAAGGCTGTAGGCAGATTGCTTTCATACAGGTCACAGAAATTTGAAACGCCTTCTAATATTTGTAATCATTATTGCTCACTATTACTTATATGTTTTTATCTTTTGAATGAACACGATATCAGAACGCACTGTTTATAGAATTTGCAGAAATGTATAAATATAATATAATATAATAACACTTGCGCATTACAAAAGTACTTGCAATGTTAGACACAATTGCTAAAAGACCTAAAAAGAGAACGACACCAAGACAAGCACAGATTCAGAGATTGTATACCGCACCTAGATTTGTTCACATTACAATGTGGTTACAAATGAACAGGTGATTACACATTACAAAAAGAACACAGGACCCTAACCATCTCCAAAAACCAATCTCTTTAAAGAAAATGTCTACAAAATGTAGATTTCAGATCTCAGCTTAACGCTATTAACATTTATGACTTGGTTGCGCAACAATGTTAGTACTGTGACCTTCACGGATATCGGGGCATGTTTACTGTTTTTCTGGTAACCTTAACACAGATAAGTAGATCCCTTTATTATTGCTTATGCTGGTGACTCACTTGAACATATATTTTTTAATTACAGCACAATCTTGTATTTTGTTAAAAGTTTCAGTCCAACTAAAATATTTTTATCCCTCCGATTACCAAGATACTTTGGCCCTACTGTTTTATCCTTGCAGATCCTCTAAAAATGTAGGCATATCATGGGGAGCGGCACTAGCAATGATCATGTTATTCGATATTTACAAAGTTATATTGCAGCTAAATATGGTATATGGACAGGGAACAGAATAAAACTATCTTCAAATTAAGGGGCAGATGTATTAACATGGAGAAGGCATAAGGAAGTGATAAACCAGTGATAAGTGCAAGGTAATAAACGCACCAGCTAATAAGCTCCTAACTGTTAATTTACATATTGGAGCTGATTGGCTGGTGCGTTTATCACCTTGGACTTATCACTGGTTTATCACTTCCTTATGTCTTCTCCAGGTTAATACATCTGCCCCTAAGTTTGGTTTCAGCATCCCATCGCCATATAACATTTATTCTTAAACTCCTTAAAACACTGCTGCGGACACTGGCCTGAAGCAGAGGTGTACACTAATGCAGCTGCAAATGCGATTTTCTCTGCAACACAACTGCGGATATCAGCAAGTGAAGGTGCTGCCCAGAAATGAAAATAGATGCCCACCGCGGCTACTGCAACAACTCGCAACTGCGTACACATACGCAGCCTATACACAAGAACAAGGAAAATCGGGCTCAAGGGTACACCTATGGCTACGCAGACTGGACCCGGCAGTAGTCACGCAGGCGCCATGTTTTTGTACATTAGGGCTCGCAGCTGACTTCAGATACATGCCACAAAAACATTTTACAACCACTGACAAATGGTCATTTCCTGTCAATCACTTTGCAATGGGTCCCTCATTGTGCGTGGGTTCGCATGGTCCCTTAATGCATGCCCAATGCGAACGCAGCACATGCACAGTCATTATTCGCTCAGTTCCATGGAACATCGGCTTTGCGTACTTCTCTGAATCAGGCCCTCTGAATTTTAGAAGCTAGGAGCTTTTCTTTCTCCAAGCTTACTCTGGTTTACAAATATCACCCTCCCACCTTTCTTTACCGCTGCAAGGAATGCACAAAGTACATTACTCCAGTTTCTCAAAGCACGTCCAAGGACAAATCACTTAAGGAAATCCTTACTCCTACATACCTAGAAAAAAGAACCAAAATGTGCGCAAAAGGAAGAGCCAATCAAAAAATAATATTTGGATTAATTATTTTTTATTTTTATTAAATATTTATTTAATTGTAGTTACTACCAAATAAATTAATTATAAATATAATCCTTAGAGTGACCACAATAAGATATTAAAAATAATATTAAAATGAATAAAACAACACAATCATGAAATATATAACCATCTAATTAATTTCTCATATATGGTTAGTATTCCAAAAGACCAATAATGGATACACATGTATCAAATCCTGAAGAATAAATGGTTCCTAAAACAGGTAATACTGTATCACTTTGGATGCATAATTAGATCACAATGATGCAAAAAATATATATTATTAATGAATAGACTAAAAAGTCCACACTGGCTGGCCAGCCTAAATTAATACTTATTATATTGTGCACAAACAAAAATTTATCCAAGATCAATAGAGTAAATAAATGGAAGATGTATTGCCTGTAGGATATCATAAAATTGAATAAACAATAAGGACTCAAAATTCTTCCAATAACGATCTAAACTAGTAATGATTATCCATTATGCATGTATCCAAAAGTCTTGTGCGGCTCATTAGCTCCTAACCTCGTACGGCCGCTGATGTAAATGCTAAATGTTGGGGCAAATAGGTAGAAGCCAGTCCCGTCCTTTTGACCAATACTATTTTAAAGTCTCGATAAAGGCACCTAGCCTCATGCGGCCGTCAGTGTGGGCAGCCAATGCCGTAGTATTACAGTCCCGTATTAAGGTGATTGTTATGAATAAATAAAAATAATAATACACAGTCCCGAATGGCTCAAATAGCCCCTAGCCTAATGAGGCCGTTGGTGTGGGTGGCTATAATGACGGGATAATGTATTGATAAATAAAACCCCGTCTCACCCGTAGCAATCTCACCCGTGCCAGTGATGCAGTAGCCGTCCGTCCGGCTGGATGCTCACCGGACCTCCGCCGTTTCAATCCACAAGCCGTTCTGTGCTGTGCTGCCTGGGTGCTCCTCCGACAGCGCAGCTGGGTGATCCTTAGGCTGGGATGAAATAGATGGAAATATCTGTGGCGGTTTAAGGCGGGTTAGGGCTGTCGGTGATGTCCGTTCGTCTCCAAATAGCAGAGAGATGGTATAGATCCGTGGATCACTCCAAAGCCGTTCAACCTAACACGTTTCTCGACCGTAGGCACTGGTCGTTTCATCAGAGGAAGTGCAATGAAAGAGTCCTCATCTGACTATATTTAAAGCTCCCAGTTAATTATCTAAACAGAAACAGCTGATGAATTACAAACTATTCACCCATAGGAATCAAATTGAAGTAAATGAGTCCAATATTCTTTTCAATGCATATGTATAAATCTCTTAATATCGTACTTAAATATATTTATATTTAAATCAAAAACCAATGTATATAAAATATAAATATATAGAATGAATATATAAAAAATATATATTGTGAATATATAAACTAAAGATTAATATCATTATTATTTTATTACTCAAAGACATAATACTCAGGAGTGGCATGTCTTAAGGTGTATAAACATAGATTAATATGGTGTACCACATAGAATCAATATAAACATATAAATAGTGTGGTGAAATAAACTAAATAAGTGCAGATTGAAACAGTAATTATTATTATAATTCATATATAAAATACTAGTTGTCTATATGTGTGTGTCATGTTCAAAAAAAAAAAAATACCCATTTATCTATACAACTGTACATGCCTGATATTTCATTTGTTATCTATAGTTATCAAATAAAGAATAAAAAATATTAAAAAAAAAATGAAATCAAGAATAGTGATTATAATATTATTATAAATAAAAATAAATAGTAGTAAATATAAAAAAGTGAATAAATACATATATATCAGCATAAGAATTTGGACCGTGTTACATTACATGACCCGTCTGCGGGGAAACAAAAGGAAGAACTAACCTAAAAAGGAGAGATATATTTAGACTCATCCAAGAAACGTCTGTCTAACAAATGTCAACCCCGCCTACAAGATCCAAACACGACACCTCCAAATCCACATAATGGTGATATAATACTCATCTACTAGGTTATGGAGAAAAGGAGGTGTGATAAGTAAACTAAAATATAATAGGAGTACGCACTAAACTATAAACTCAAACTCATTTGAATAAATTAATATATTTTTGATTCAAATGGCATATAAAAAACCTTTGTAGCTTAAAATCCATTGTCAATATATAAAAAATATATACATAAAAATATGTTGCATGGTCATACACAGAAATAACCAAAAGAGGATGTGAAACTCCCTATTCATATAAATATAGCTATCGAAATAAACTGGTAATCTAACTACTAATGAACTACTAGTGAAACATCGGGTAATGAAACTACCAATTCAATTACCTTGAATTTACATTAAATTAGGGCAACCTATAATTGTAAAGAAGGGAAGAAGAGAAAAGGAGAGAGGAAAAAGGGTTTATAAAAATGATGGTGTCATAAAAACCCAACTAGAAACCAGTTACTTGGTCACCCGCTAAATTCTAGGATCCTAGCGATCTTGATTAATTGGGATTAAAAGAGTCACACATTATTAAGCTCAACTGTATCATTTAAACCTTGTGGGGATAATGTTTGTAATTGGAAGATCCAAAAAGCCTCCCGCTTACACAACTTGTTGAATCTGTCACCACCCCTACTGGTTGGCTTAACTTGTTCAATTGCTCTCAGTATGAAATTACCTTGTTTCCCCTTTGGACAAGAAGCAATATGACTAGAAAGGGTATGTGTCTTCAAACCTTTCAAAATATTGCGCCTGTGCTCGAGAAACCGCATATGTAGGGGGCGTATCGTCCTGCCTACATATTGGATCCCGCAGTAACACTGAATCACATATACCACGTAATTGGATCTACAGTTTAGAAAAGCAGTGATCTCAAATTCCTCTTTAGTGACATGCGAGGTAATCATAGTGCATTTATGGTCCACATATGAACAGGTCATACATCTTTCTTTCCCACATTTAAAAAACCCTTTTGGTCTAGGCGGTAACCTAAACTCCTGTTCATTAATATCCACACTAGATAATGTAGATGCTCTTTTAAACATACTTGGCGCCAGCCTCTGTTTCAAGTTTTGTGCTTTCTTGAATATAACAGGATTCTTATCCGTGATGACACCCTCTAAAAAACGATCTGACTGTAGGATAGTGAGATTCTTAGAAATGATCTTCTTGATTTGGCTCGCAGCTGAATTATATTGTGTTATGAATGTAGGAACCTGGCTAAACCTTGTATCTTTTTGAGGCAATTTCCTAGTGGAATTCAACATCAATGATCTAGAGCAACCTGAAGCTGCCTCTAATGCCCCATCAAGGAGGTGGGTGGGGTAGCCCTGTCTAACAAATGATGTGTACATATCCTTAGCTTGTAACTTGAATGATTCTTCTGTGGAACAGTTCCTACGTAATCGGAGAAACTGGCCTTTAGGAATATTATTTTTCCCAAGGATAATAGTGACCACTTCTATAGTGCAGGTAATTACCACAATCCACCTCCTTGATATAGGTGGAAGATTCTATTCTACAGTCTCTAATAGAAATGGTAATATCTAGAAAATTAAGACTATTTGGACTATAATTATATGTAAATTTCAGACCCAAAGAATTTGAATTAAGACAGGTATTAAAATCTAATAATGATCCTATGTCACCCTCCCAAATAATAAATATATCATCAATATATCTGCCATAGAGAACTAGGTTTGCGCCAATGGGGTTGTTAAGAATGTAATGGTGTTCAAACCAGCCTAGGAAGAGGTTGGCAAAACTTGGCGCGAGCCTAGTTCCCATGGCAGTCCCTTTATCCTGTAAATAAAATCGGGAATCAAAAGAAAAATAGTTATGTTCTAAAATAAACCTAATGGAATGTAATATAAAATGTCTCAAATTGTCAGAAACTTCTGGATCACGTGTTAAATAATGATTAATGGCCAATAAACCCCATTCATGTGATATATTAGTATATAAAGACTCTATATCGCAAGTTGATAGTATATATGTGTCTCTCCATTTAACCTCCTCTAATTTCTGCAAAAAATGGGTGGTATCTTTAATATATGAGGGGAGGGAAGTGACATACTTTTGTAGATGTACATCTATGAAGGAAGAAAGATTTGCTGTAAGGGATCTCACTCCAGATATAATCGGTCGTCCTGGAGGGGAGACCATAGATTTATGTACTTTTGGAAGATGGTAATTAATTGGAGTAATAGGATATGGTGTCCACAAATAATACCAAATATCTTTAGTGATAACTTGTTGTTCTAGTGCTGAGTCAATAAGAGATCTAAATTCCACCAAGAAATTACCTGTAGGGTCAGAAGACAATTTCCTGTAAAAAGATTCATCATTGAGTTGTCTATACGCTTCCTTTAGGTACTCAGTCTGGTCCTGAATGACCAGACCTCCCCCCTTATCTGCTTGTTTGATTATAATACCCTTATCCTTGGTAAGTTTCTTAAGTGCTGATCTTTCTGCCTTAGACAAATTATCTTTAAACGTCTTTTTATCTTGCTTATCACAGAGACTCTTAAAGTCTCGCATCGTAGTAGTATAGAAGCCCTCAACAAATGGGCCTCTATGTTGAAGTGGATAAAAATCTGACGCTTTCTTAAATTTAATTGTTTTGGCTATGTCAGAATTTGCAATGTCAAATATTTTAATAGGCTCTGAATGAATCTTATTTGTGTTCTCCTCTAATAGGGACTCCAAAATGTCTAGTGACAGGATATCATCCTTATCCAAACATATTGGAGTACCATCAATTTTTTGTCTTTGTAAAGATTTAATTGTAAAATATCTTTTGCGGCTTAGGGTTCTGGTAAATTTATTCAAATCAACAAATAATGTGAATAAATTAGGTTTTGTCCCTGGGGCAAACTTCAGATCCTTACTAAGGAGAGTGATTTCTCCTGAAGTAAGGGTCTTGGAGGAAAGATTGAAAATGCCTTTCGTGGTTAATGATTTCTCAGATTCCTTTGATTTTTTTGCATTAATTGACTGTTTATTTAGTTTCTTGGCTCCTCCTCTACAACCTCGTACTCCTCTTCCCTTCTCCTTTTTGGGGTGAATCTGCTCCTTACTGACTCTCTCTGGTTCAATTGATGTAATTCTCGAGGTGATGTATTTCTCCTGTCTAAAAAATGAACAGAGGATGGTTTAACTTGATCTGATCTAACTCCATAGTCCGAGAAGTCTTCATTTGAAGGATCATATCTAGTCGTGTGTCTAGACCTGTTAATATTGTCACCTGTTCTAAAGTTCCCCCTGTTAGATCTTTCCGAAAAATTACTATCTCTCCATGAGTTCCTCTCATTTCTTCTATTTCCCCAATAGTTCCTAGAATTACCTGCATCATAGCTCTGTCTATAACTGTTTTTCCTCCTCCTTTCCTGTGTATTTCTAAAGTACCCAAAGGTCCCTAAATTGGCTCTTTGTTTGTAATGAGTGGTGATAGATTCTCTAGGGGATCTAATTGGAGACATTAAGGGTCGTCTAATTCTAGAGGGTGTCCTATATCTCCTATTAAATGTACGTACTTGATCCGTCTGATAATCGCTCCTATCTCTATGTAGTTTCTTATCTTTAAGTGCAATGAGAGTTTTTTCGAAATCCTCCACTTTCCTATTCAATTTGATATCTTTGGCTTCAAATTCAGGATGTTTTGAGAAGGCAAATAGAGAATCCTGTAGCCTCTCAATCTTCTCCTGAATTTTAGCCACTTTTTGTTCCCTATGTTTGATTAGAAGTTTCATTAGGCTTCTTGAACAATTGTCCAAAACTCCATTCCACTCCTGAGTAAAATCAGAGTCATCCTTAAAAGAACAAGTCTTAAATATTCTGAGACCCCTTGGGATCATCTCTTTATCAAGGTACTTTTGTAATGTAACCTGATCCCACCAATGACGAGTCTCAGAAATAAATAAGTCTTCGAATTCATTAAATAAAGCAAACATATCTGTCTTATCTGTACTCATTTGTCTGTTCTGGATAATTAGACTCCTCTTTTAAATAATTCTGTCTTCTTTCAAGCCGTTCTGCTAAAACATTTCAATGAAGGCATTATATAGTCAGATATTCTACTAAACTGTGACCAAATTAAATATAAACAATAAATAATGCTCAAATGTTCTCCAGGGTATAAGAGACGGGCTGCCTCGACAACAATAGATAAACATCAAGAAAAAGGAAGAGAAAGAGAGGCGCCCGTGACTTATAACCTCGGTGAACTTCCTGGTGCCGCACAATGTGGAAAAATGGGGAAGCTGCCAACCCCCAAAAATATCAATAACAAGAAAAAAGAACCAAAATGTGCGCAAAAGGAAGAGCCAATCAAAAAATAATATTTGGATTAATTATTTTTTGATTGGCTCTTCCTTTTGCGCACATTTTGGTTCTTTTTTCTTGTTATTGATATTTTTGGGGGTTGGCAGCTTCCCCATTTTTCCACATTGTGCGGCACCAGGAAGTTCACAGAGGTTATAAGTCACGGGCGCCTCTCTTTCTCTTCCTACATACCTAAAATGTACTTTTCCTATGCCAGCCATTGTAACCCTTTTTTTTAAAACCTACAAACAAGAAAATATTTCCATTCCTCCGCATCCTAAATCTAGAACTCTATTTTATTCTGCCCTATGGAACAGCCACTCAGTATGCCACTTCATAGCTAACCACCAGAATGTTTCTATGATCATTAAAACCTTGATTTGAACTAGAATCTTGTGTCTCAGTAGCCTACACTGGAGACACACACCTTAACTCAACACATAGGATGGTTTCCTCAACACACAGGATTGTTTTCCTCCAACCGTAGAAAAAAAACTGAAGGAAGCCAAGGTACAGATACGCAGATATGATACATCTAGCCTCAATACACCACGCAGCAGGAAATGCCTGGCGCAAGTGAGCTGATCGGTCCTGTGCAAATCCGCTCGCATCGGCGCAATGTTTGCCGAAAATGCATCTTAGCTCACAACGTGGTGCATCTAGGATGCACAAGGAGACTATGTTGATTAAGTTGATAGGAAACTTGTATATCTGTGTGTGACCAACACTGGCCATACACCAGAATGATTTTGTTCCAACCAATCAACTAGCTGGCTGGTTGGAATGATAATTGGCCAGTGTGTGGGAGCAAACAATATTCAGCCGTTTGCTCCCACATGCCGAAAAACCCCCCAAAACAGTTGTACAGCAGGCACTGTGTCCCACCCAGTACAGCAGCATTAGAAGGATGAGCTCGGCAACCCCATTTCACCCCAAGAGTGGTCTGCACTGTGCTACCCCCTCCCTCCTATACTAAACCCTGTATTGTACATCAGACACTTTACCCCCGTATAGCACTGTGCGCCATTTCCCCCATACGACTTGTGCGTGTGGCCGACTAACCTGGGCTTCTCGTACGCCTGGGTCCCTGGCCTAACTCAGGGAGGCCCTGAGCATTCAGAAGCTGCAGCAAATCAAATCTCCCAGCAACTGCAGGTCAGATCACCTAGTGACCGGAAGAGGGAGGATAGGCTGTCAAAATAAAAGTGACAGTGGACCAGCAACCCCCCACATAACGATAGAATAACTTCTAATTTCATACTGCTCTGTTTTCAGATATCTTCTTTTGTAATCATTCTATTTCTGTTGTAAATAGGTATATTAGCAAGCAACCCCCCCCCCCCCCCCCCCCCTTGCAGGCTGTGAGACACTGGACCATGGGATTGTAGGATGGGGCTGGAGCTAGCACTTGACCTGTAGCTTTAGAAGGGAAGCTCTTCAATCCCATCATGCGGTTACCTCCTTAAAAAAGTTTAGAAAGTAGTAGCAGTAACCAGGTGAATCAAGCAAACAAAACAGTAGGGTAAAAATGGTCAAGAACCTAAACCACGCACAACTGAGCGTGATGGAGGGAACACAGTGTCCCACAGCCTGTTTTCTGAGAAAAGGTAAGTGAACAAAAATCATATTTTCTCTTTCAGCAAAGCTGGTGGGACACTGGACCATGGGACAATCAACAGCTGCTCCCAAGGGAGGGAACGGTCAGGCTGCCTGACCATAGAAATGTATGCCTAAAGTAGGCACCTCCGGACGCAAAAACATGAAAACGGTAAAAACAAGTAAACATGGGGACAGAGAACCAGGTGTCTGCATGATAGACCTGTTCAGCCGTAGGCCCGTGTCGCAAAGCCCAGAAGGTCGCCACTGCCCTAGTAGAATATGTTGACACCCGGTCTGGTGCCAGTCGCCCTGAAATAGAATAGACTCAAGTGAAGACCAAGAGGATTCAAAGTAAAGAACAAGTAGAAAATCCATGCATGGGACAAAAGAAGTCTTAGTTCAAGTTCTTCCGATCTACTTGGACATGTCCAATAGCAGGAAATACTGGAACGACAATTTACTGGTTTAAGTGGAAAGCTGAAACAACTTTCAGCTCAAATGTAGGAAGCACACAGAGAACCTCCCTATTGTCATAGGGACAATTTTTTTGAAGTGCCATCCTGTCTTGATTGACACTGCAGTGCCACTCCTAGATGGGCCAGGTGTTTGTGTCGGCCACTTGTGTCGCTTAGCTTAGCCATCCAGCGACCTCAGTGCAAATTGTAGGACTAAAAATAATATTGTGAGGTGTCCAATAGCACCAATTCATCCCAGTGATGGGAAGGAGGAAATACTGGAACGACAATTTACTGGTTTAAGTGGAAAGCTGAAACAACTTTCAGCTCAAATGTAGGAAGCACACAGAGAACCTCCCTATTGTCATGGAATATGAAAAAAGGATGTTTGCAAAGAAAAAGTTCCCAACTCAGAAACACGCAAAGCTGAGGCAATAGCCATAGTGAAGATTAGCTTCCAAGTAACAAATTGAAGATCAGCTGAATTTAAAGGCTCAAATGGAGACTATTTGAGAGGTGATAGAACCAGGTTAAGATGCCACGGTGCTACCAGTGGACGAAATTGTGATTGAATATGCACCACATCCTGCAAAAAGGTTTGGACCTCTGGGAGAAGAGCTAAATGCCACTAGAAATAGATTGAAAAGGAGATTTATGGCATTGTTAAATCTCTTACTGTGAGGTACATTGGTTCCACAGGGAAACATCAGGGTGAAGAGATGGATCTTGATCCAGGCACCAACATGCTAAAGCTTTAGACTATCCCAGGATGCATTGCAGCCTCCTCTATAAGCCCGCCTCCAGGCACTGTGAGCTCAGTTTCATTAACCAGTCCAATGCAGGAGCAGGTAAAAGAGAAGGTAGATGTTAGTCACATAGAACCCCGTTCTCACGACAGGAGAAGGGACTAGCAGCTAATGCCATACAAACTCACAGAAGCTAGGTGCGTCAGGGTGGGCGCCCTGTGGTACTAATGTACCTCGCAGAAAGAGATTTAACAGTGGTAAGTCTACCATAAATCTCCTTTTCTACAGCGGGGTACATTGGTTTCCACAGGGAAACAACGGGGATGTCCTAAAGCAGTTCCTCATGGGAGGGGACGCGCCGTAGCGGGTATGAGAACCTGGCGTCCAAAGGAAGCATCCTGGGAGGCGGACGTATAGAAGGCATAAAACCTAAAGAACGTGTTCACTGAGGACCACGTAGCCACATTGCACAATTGTTCAGCAGACGCACCTCGGCGGGCCGCCCAAGAAGGTCCAACAGACCGAGTAGAATGGCCTTTAATAACAGCAGGAGCTGGGAGTTCAGCCTGTGCATAGGCTTGTGCAATCGCCAAGGTTTGCTTATTCGCAGGCCAGCCACGTTTGTGAAAACCAAAAAGTACAAAAAGGGTATCGGACCTCCTGATAGAGGCAGTCCAATCCACGTATACACGGAGAGGCCGTACCACATCCAAAGACTGCTCTTTGGAGGACAAACCAGAAGAGATGAAAGCCGGTACCACTATCTTTTGGTTCAGGTGAAAAAATGTCACCATCTTAGGTAAATAACCCAGGCGAGTTCTAAGAACTGCCCGGTCACTGTGAAATAACAGGAAGGGTGGACGACAGGACAAAGCGCATAGGTAGGACACCCTCCCAACAGAGGCGATAGCCAGTAGGAACAGGACCTTGACCGTAAACCATTTAAGGTCCACTGACTCAAGAGGTTCAAATGGAGACTCTTGCAGGGCATTCAGGACAAACAGATCCCATGGAGCCACAGGAGGGACATAGGGAGGCTGAAGCCGTAAAACACCCCGAGTTAAAGTATGAACATCAGGAATAGACGCAATTTTTCTCTGAAACCACGCCGACAAGGCAGAAATATGAACCTTGAGGGAGGCCAGACAAAGGCCTAAGGTACAGACCTTTTTGCAGAAAAGCCAGAAGTCTGGAAGTTCTGAACGTATATGCATCGTAATTCTTAGCAGCACACCAGGTGAAGTAAGAATGCCAGACACTATAATAAATACGCACAGATGCCGGTTTGCGGGCCTTCAGCATAGTTTGGATAACCGCCTCGGAGAATCCTCTTGCCCTCAGGAGTGATGCTTCAAAAACCACGTCGTCAAAGCCAGTCTGGCCAAGTAGACACAAGGGCCCTGAACGAGGAGGTCTGGGCTTTGAGGAAGTAGAAGAGAAAAGAGGATGCTCTATCGATAGACCCTGCAGGTCTGAGAACCAATGCCTTCAGTGCCACGCTGGAGCAACTAGAAGTAGAATTCCTCCTTCTTGTTTGAACTTCCGCAGTATCCTGAGCAGAAATGACACTGGAGGGAACACGTAGGGCAGCGGAAAGTTCCATGGAATTGCTAGTGCATCCACGAACACTGCTTGAGGATCCCTGGATCTTGATCCAAAGACCGGAACTTTGTGACTGTGTTGAGACGCCATCAGGTCTACACCTGGTAGGCCCCACTTGTCCACTAGGAGTTGAAAGACTTCCAAATGAAGACTCCACTCTCCGGCATGCATGTCCCGACGACTGAGGAAATCCGCTTCCTAGTTGAGGACTCCCAGAATGAACACTGCCGATATTGCTGGCAGATGGCGTTCTGCCCAACAAAGGATTTTTGATACTTCCATCATTGCCATGCAGCTTCAAGTGCGTCCTTGATGGTTTATGTACGCCACCGTGGTGGCATTGCCTGCCCGTACTTGAACAGGCCTGTTCTGTAATAGAGGCAGGGCGAAAGACAAAGCATTAACCACCACCCACAATTCCAGAATGTTTATCGGGAGGAGTAATTCCTCCTTGGCCCACCGACCCTGGAAGGAGTGTTGCTCCAACACCGCACCCCAACCCCTAAGGCTGGCATCCGTCATCCGTAAGAACTAGTTGGAAATCCAAAAGGGACGGTCCCTGCTTAACTGCTGGTCCTGTAGCCACCAGGTCAGCGACAGACGAACCTCCAGAGTTAAGGAGATCATGTGAGACCTGATCAGATGAGGCAGTCCATCCCACTGGGAAAGAATTAACCTCTGCAGAAGGCGGGAATGAAATTGAGCGTACTCCACCAAGTCGAAAGCCGACACCATGAGGCATAGTATTTGCATCGCCGAGTGTATCGACATTCTTAAGTGAGAGAGGAAGTATCTGATCCTGTCCTGAAGTTTCAGGACCTTCTCTGGAGACAGAAACAGCCGTTGACTGTGTGTCCCCAGAAGTGCCCCCAGGTGCACCATGCTCCGAGCAGGGACCAGCAAGGACTTCTTCCAGTTGATTAGCCACCGTCAGGCTTGTAGGAAGTTTACAGTCAGTTGTAGATGACTAAGGAGGACATCTTGGGAGTTTGCCAGAATCAGCAAATTGTCCAGATACAGCAGTATTCTGACTCCCTAGCAATGGTGATGAGCAGTCATCACGGCCATAACCTTGGTAAAGATCCGAGGGGCCATTGCCAGTCCAAGCGGCAGAGCCTGGAATTGATAGTGGAGGTTGCCAATAGCAAACCGCAGATATTGCTGATGCGATATGGCAATAGGAATATGCAGGTAAGAATCCTGTATATCCAGGGATACCATATAGTCTCCGGGTTCCATGGCCAGAACAATTGAGCACAGTGTTTCCATACGGAACTTGGATACTCTCACAAACATGTTCAATGATTTGAGGTTGAGTATACTGTAAGCCGGAAAGACCCATTGGGTTTCGGGACTAGAAACAGGGTCGAGTAGTATCCTCTGCGGGACAGAGGTACCGGCACTACCACTCCTGTATCCAGGAGGGAACACACAACCAGTTGTAGAGTTTGCGCCTTCAACGGATCCGAAGAAATAACCGTTGTGCAGAACTGGCGATGGGGACGTTTCTTGAAAGAGATTGCGTACCCGTGAGAGACAACTTCTCGCACCCATGCATCTGTAGTGGTCTTCAACCAGACCTGGGTGAATCGCAGAAGTCGGCCTTCCACCTTGGGGTCCCACAGGGGGAGGCCCGCCACTTCATACAGCAGGCTTTTTGTGTGTAGAAGCAGGCTGATGGGCGGCCCAGGATTGTTTTGCCTTGGGCTTGGTGGTTTTGGGAGCACGAGATTGTCTCGGGAATGCCTGACCTTTTGCTTTCCCTTGAGGCTGAAAGGAGCGAAAAGTGGTACCTTTTGTCTTCTGTGCAGAAGGATTAGTATTCAGGAGAAATGCAGTCTTAGCAGCCGCTAAGTCTAAGTCTGTCACAATCTTATTGAGATCTTCCCCAAACAGGATGTCTCCCTTGAAAAGGAGCACCTCCAAGGTCTTTTTGGAGTCCAGGTCCACCTTCCACGACCTCAAGCACAGAATACGGCAAGCCTGGATGGGCGTAGTCGATGCCTTAGCCGCCAACACATCTGCCTCAGAGGACGCCTCCTGAATGTAATAGGCGGCAGTGGTAATATGAGACAGGTCTAGTCTGGCAGTGTCAGATATATCTTGAGGCAACTCTTCATCTAATGCCTGAACCCATGCTTCAATTCCTTTTGCAGCCCAGGAGGCTGCTATAGTGGGTCTATGTAAAGCACCTGTAAGGGAGTGAATAGACTTCAGGCAACCCTCCAAACGCTTATCTGTAGGTTCCTTCAGTGAGGTGACAGTGGTGACAGGCAGAGTAGATGACACCACGAGACGGGTAACATGGGAATCCACCGGCGGTGAATTTTCCCACTTGTTACACAACTCAGGAGGGAGAGGATAATGAGCAACCATCTTTTTAGATAGGGAGAATTTCTTTCCTGGCGAAGACCAGGGTTCTTGACCGATGTCTACTAAATGGTCAGAATGCGGTAATAATGTTTTAGTTACCTTCTGACGTTTAAACTTATCAGGTTTCTTAGAAACTGTAGTGGAATCCTCCTCATCATCAGTGATCTGTAGGATCTGCTTAATAGCAACCACTAAATCAGGGACATCAACCTGAATAGTAGATTCCTCATCAGAAGCAGCTGTATCAGTGTCTGACGGGTCAGTATACTCGAAAGAAGAACTGATTTTTGGATAGGCACAAAAACCACAAAAGAAAAGACTATATGTCTAACACCTATACAAAAATCAGTTCTTCTTTCAGGTAGTTCATAGAACTATTGTCTGGGAGCACCACCAACCTAGAGTTACCAAGAATTCTTGTTGATAATTGCAGCCATATGTTGGTTTCTTTATACATTTTATACATTCTATATACAGATTGACTGAGAATAACATTGGTCCTGTGCAGACTTATCAAAATCCTTTTTTGGGTCAGTATATTCCCCATCCTCATCAGAAGAATCTTCCGAGAGATTAGTGGATTGTGAGGAGGAAGTGGCCTGCTTAGATGACCCCTTGACACAAGAGTGACTTGGGTTAAGTTTATGTCTAACTAAAGATTGATTCAATTGTTGCAACTGGGTAGACAAATTACCCGCCCAGGGGCGGATTTACCATAGGAACAATATGTGGCACAAATGGCACAGGAGGTCAAATAGGGGGCATTAGGAGTGTGTCAATCATATTGAGCACAGTTCAGAACGCCACCCAAGGTGGCTCCTGATTGGTTACAGGAGCTTCAGACTGACAGATGTATGGCACACAGTACACAGACCATCATACAAAACTTCCCCTTCAGGCAAATCCCTGGCGCATGCACTGCATCATACAGGAGCGTCCGTGGATTTCCCGCCCTTTGTGTTAGACATTTTAGTGAATATAACTACAGAGCGTATGAGTACGATACAGCCAGACAGAGTACAATACCAGTGAATAAATCCCCTAATATGTGACAGCGTACACAGTACACAACACCAGTGTCTCAATCCGCTACTATGTGACTGCGTACACAGTACACAACACCAGCAAATAAATCCGGTATTATGTGACTGAGTACACAACAGAATACCTTAATCGGTAACAATGCATGGTCCGAGACCGGATGTATATATCAGAATACTCGTACAATATATTCTGCTACAGGTACACTTATTCTTAACTAACGCTGTCTTAATATTGACATGTAGAATACTTAAGTTTCTGTAAAATCACGGCGCTGATGTACAGGCGGATTTACAGAGGAGACCTTACCCTGCAGTCCCGGAGACCAGTCACAGCTAATCATAGAAGATGGCGCCCAGCGTCTCAGTCAGGGAGTGAGGGAGAGAGTGAGGCAGCTCCAGGCGGGAACACCAGCAGTAGCTGGCGCCTGGAGCTGGGGGAGGGGCTACAAGTCAAGCGCCTTCTCCCCTATGCTAGTCCTCACCAACTAGTACTATGGAGTCTTAATAAAGAGGATATGTCTATATCCGACCTGTACTGCTATGCCCTGGTGGATATAGTGGGGTCCCTGCTCTGTTATAGTGTCCATGCCAGCATCGCAGTCTGTCTCCTCAGGCTGCGACCGGAATGCGATTTAATGGCGGGACCCACCTGGAGGACCCTCTTACCTCCTCTCTCCAGAAGCAGCCACGCAAACCAGGAGAGCATCTGCGACTGTGTGCCTAGAGCCGAAGCGTCTCCGCCTCAAGCACCCGGAAACAGAGCCAGCGGGAGTATGCAACGCCACTGGGGAAGTGACAGAGCCGCAGCACAGAATGTCACCCTGACATGTAAGTGCTACGGCCCTTGAAGTCTTCTAAAAGCTTTTTCAGGGCTGCCCAGACTAGCTATCCCTGTTAAGTGACCTGGTTCTGCAGGCACCAACTCAAAACTGAGCTCACAGTGCCTGGAGGCGGAGTTATAGAGGAGACCCCAATGCATCCTGGGACAGTCTAAAGCTTTAGCCTGTTGGTGCCTGGATCAAGAGCCATCTCTATACCCCGATGTTTCCCTGTGGAAACCAATGTACCCCGCAGTAAAAACTACAGATTTTAGCCCTGTCCAAAAACAAAGCTTTAAATTCGGCCTCCTTTGAAGGAAGACCAAGAAATGACACTATTAATGGGAAAGGGGGATGGGAAAACTACTGCACTAGTAATTTGATATCTATTATAAATTCAATTTATCAACCCCATATTATTTTCTATTTCATAGATTTAAATCAATTATGGGGGTGCCTCTTAGGTGGACAAAACAAAGAAATGAGAAAGACTGTTCACACCACATGATGTAGATCTTCCATACTCTGTGGTAATTGTATGACAAAACCAGTTTCCAGGCTTGTAGCATAGTGCAGACTACAGAGGGAGTGAAACATTTAGCTTTGAAAAGCTCAGTCTCAAAAGTCAGACCGTTAAAGCCAACCAAGGAAGGTCCTCATGTAGAAATAGACTTTACTGTAGCAGGTCTGGACGAAGTGGAAGACTCCAGCCAGGACCTGCTGTCAATTTGAAAATGTCGGCATACCACGACCTGCGTGGCCAGTCCGGAGCCACTAGGATTACAATTACCCACTGATCCTTGTTACGCTTAAGAACTCGAGGCAACAATGGCATTGGAGAAAACAGATATGCTAGATGAAAGTCCCATGGAACCATGTCATCCACTGTGAAAGCCAGCAGGTCCCTGGATCTCACACAAAACTGTAGAACTTTCAAGTTCTATCCAGAGGCCATGAGATCCACCTGCGAAAGGCCCCAAACTAACTGTTGGAAGACCTCTGTATTGAGAGACCACTCCCCCAGGTGAAATGTGGTTCTGCTGAGGAAGTATGCTTCACAATTTGCCACTCTCGATATGAACAATGCTAAGAGTGCCACCCAGGAATGGATTCAGGCTGCCTCTGCCATTGCTGCCGCCCGCTTTGTTCCTCCCTAATGATTTACATACACTACAGCCATGGCGTTGCCCAACTGAATATGAACTGGCCGGCTGGCCAGGATGGACTTGGCTTCCAAGGGAGGGAGAAAGATGGCTAGGAGCTCGAGCACACAGATCGGCAGAGACATCCGATGGTGACCAAAGACCCTGGAGCCGAAGATGCAATGTTATGGTACTAGGAGACTTGCGCCTGTGGCCACAATGATCTGATCACAGTGACCAAGGATTGTCCTTGGAGGAGATGATCGGAAACCAGCCACCAATGGAGATATTGACAGATTGACAAGTGCTGTTGGTCAGAACAAGAAACTGAGATGAGAGGTATGCTGCGCATCCCGTTCAATTTTGGAGAACTTCCCAATGGAATTCCTGTGAATGGGACCTGGAGTATTTTACGGTCTCAGAGGTGGAGAGCATCGTGCCTAACAGCTTCATGCACAACAAGATCAACAACGGCAGTAACGTCGTAACCAAGTTTTGCAGGGTCCACGCATTGGAATCTGTGAAGAAAACTCGCTGGAGAGAGGAGTCGAAGACCAGCCCCAGAAACTGAAGGCACTGACAAGGTACGAGATGCGACTTCTGGAAATCAAAACCCATTTGTGCTAAATCAGGATCAATTTGTCCATGACCTTGTTAAAAATGCGCTGAGCAGTGACTATACCCAACGTTAGGGACCGAAATGGATAGTGAGCAGATACGACTGCAAAACTAAGAAGATTTTTTCTTTAAACTGTTACAAAACACTCTGCCTAATACTCTATTGTGCTGCTTAGATGTTTCTAGTTTATATACGTCTATCCCCCATGATGGGGGTATGATGCAATGAGGGATTTTTTTGAGAATTGACTTTTGAGGTCTACATTTGATCATGATTTGTTTCATAAACCCTTAAGTGTAAAGGAACTACAGTAATTTTTGTACGATCGTAACTTTTACCTACAGCTACGAGGGTGTGCCATGGGTTCGTCCATGGCCCCCTCATTAGCTAACATCCTTATGTTTAAACAGGAGGAAATTAAGTTCTTTAATAACCAGGAGGTTAATATTACTATGGTACAGTACACCAGGAATATACTGTAGATGATGTTTATATGTTGTGGACAGGGGATGACAAGAGATTTGAGTAATTTATGAGAGATATTAATAGTTTGGATTCTCCTATTAAATTTACATATGCATTTAGTGCACATGAAGCTATTTTTTTTTATATGTCAAAAGTATGAATTAGTAATGTCATTGAGACAGACGTACACCATAAAGTAACAGACAGAAATACTTTTCTGATAGCCTCTAGCCATTATCCAGAAGTGCTTAAAAAGGGTCTGCCTCTGTCACAAATGATGCACATTGCGCACATCAAGAGCGATCTTTGTAAAATTCCTGCATAGCTGGATGCTCTTATTTGTAAGTTCCTTGCCAGAGGCTACGATTCAAGGACCCTAGAGGTACAAAAACACAGTGTTACAAATGCCAAGATAAAAAAAGAAAAGATAAGGTATTACCTTAGGCTAGAGATTTCACAGTTGCAAGTCCCATTATCAGGCGTGCCACACAAGCTCTATGGCCTACTGTTAATACGGACCCTGATTTGCCAACTTTTAGATAGCTATACCTATGGCGACTTAAGCGTGGCAGAAATCTGTGTGACAGCTTAAGTGCATGTTGACATCACTGGAATTGGGAATTCCTGTATCTTGAAATGTATATACAAAAGCTCCAGGCTGCTATAAATGTAGTAGTTGTGCTACTTGCAGTCATCTTGTTGCATGTTAATCTTTCCAGCACCCACACAGCAATAGGATTTATGATATTTGAGATTCATTAAACCCTGGTTTACTTATAGATAGGGATTTCACATTTTACATGACTCTGGTTGGATGAGATCGGGGCCGCATCTTAATTCCTGATTAGGCCATAATCATGAAACTGAAATCAGTTTGCAATGGAGTACTTTATGCAAAACGGAATAATTTGCTGTATTGCAAAGGCACACCAATGTGTGTAGACATCAAGGTTCAGTGTCTGATTGCAGTCAGTAAGGAAATACAGAATGCCATTTACACATTTCGATAACACTTGTACAGTATAAAATATTCAGGTAGCGGCTGTGATCATTAGATATGAGAATTAAGCCTTGAGACACATGCAAAAAAAAAAAAAAGTGGGCCTGGGCATTAAAAGTTGGTAAATAAAACAGAAAATAGTTGTACTGTACTTCATACTATCATACTTGAAGCCATTCCAATGCCAATTTTGTTACTGTACATTAACTAATTTCCAATTCTCACCTGGGTTGGGGAGAGTAGTGGCGTAGCTTCACTAACTCTAGAATCAGCAGGGGATGGTACTGATCCTTGTGACTCTTGGCTAGCTGGTTGCTCTGGGGACAAAGCATCACTGCTGTCTTCATCAAATGAAGAGCTGTCTGCCACTTTAGCATAATCCACATCTGCGGCAAACAAAAATGTGCTTTTAATACAAGACAGTAATTTTTGTACATGTATATAATCAATCAATGGTCAACTACATACAGAAGGTGTAAAATTGTAGGATACCACAATACAGTACAGTTAGACAATTTAATGAGATGTTTAAAGGATGTGCCCACATCAACATGTTAAATCACTTACGGGATTTGTGTAGGTAACTTTTTATGAACTTATCTGTATTAATGTTTCAGTTCAAAAGAATTTATAAAAGCTACAAAACATGCAGCACTATTGATAATTTTTTTAAGGGCCCAACAACACATGGGTCTGGAATGGGTATACAAATGAAAGACATGAAATACATGCTATCAATAGCATACGCTAGTGAAAGAAAGAGAACTTGTTTTGTTTTTGTTATTGGTATCGACAGCACATTTTCCTCTTCTTGTGTATTATTTGGAAGGATTAGCACCATTAATTTTAATTCCCTAAAATACTACACGGCAGCCATACTGTATGGGTTATTCAGCGGAGTAAAGATAGGAATAAACAATCCTCCAGAAGGTATATAATGTTACTCCTCATTCCAATGGTTATTTTAAAGACTCTTCCCAAGCCGTCCTAGCTGTATGCAGTCAGAATGTTGACAATCTCCATGTCAACACAGTCAGTGTTTACACTGTCAAAATTTTGACGCTCAATTTTAGTGGTAGGGTTAGATTAGGGTGAGGCAGCAGTTAGGTTTTGATTGAAAGGGAAAAAATAATTTGTTAATGTATTCAATTAGTTATCAAAACCATGTATCTGCTTCTATTCACTACATGTAAACTGTGCCAGCCCAGCTCCACAGCAGCGGAATTAATGAACTCCTCTTACCTCTCTGCTGCTTGTTATCCCTATTATGCAGCTGTGAAAATGAGGAATAAAAGTCCAATTTACAAATGATGTAATCCAAAACAGATTAAACTCTGAATCCTGGCAGTCTCTGATATGCAGAGCATCCAGTAATCATGTAACGAGTTCCTCCACCTCTCCATGCATCATCAGCGGCTTCCCCAGATAGAATCAGAGGATGCTGCTAATGATACAAAGAGAGGCAGAGAAACTCGTTATAGGGATAACAAGCAGCAGATAGAGTTAAGAGGACATATTTAATTTGCAGCTGTGGAGCTGGATTTGCACATATTACACGCAGTGCATGAAAGCATATACTGGTTATGATAACTAATTGAATCCATTAACAATGTTTTTGTAATTCTTTATCCACTGCTAACCAATTTCTTGTTAAATGCTGGATTTTACTAGAAGTTGAACTGTGGATACATGTTTATTGCAAACTAACTGCTTATCAAACCTTGAATTTACTAACCCTACTAGGACTGTGGACTCATCCAACTAACAGCTAATAATCAACCCAATGGCCATTTAAGGATTATTCATTATGTGTTATAAATGGACATAATTATAACTTTGATATGCCATTTGCACTTAGAAACATTTTTATTTGCTTATTATCCTGCATACGGGGATTGTTTTAATGTGCATAAGCAAGTATTATTTTATCATAGTGTACAGTAATTAAAAGCTGGCGCTTCCATAATATTTTGCTTCCATCGTAGCCATAATGCACTGACGTACCCAAACAGTATATAAAAGGAGAGAGTTGGTTAATATGATCTACAGTAAAGGTGCTACAAATATTTTTTTATTAACTATCTGGTTGAAGCATCTACAGAAACCATTGCAGAAGATAATGGCCCAAATGTATTAAGCCTTAACAAGAGATAAAGTGGAGACGGATAAAAAGTGATAAATGACCAGCCAATCTGCTCCTAACTTGTCAATTTTCAAACACAGCCTGTGATATGGCAGTTACGAAGCTGATTGGCAGGTCATTTATCACGCTTTATTCGACCCCACTTTATCTCTTGTTAAGGCTTAATACATTTGGGCCAATGTCTGGTAAAGAAATGAAGAGACTGCCACCCTGCGGCTTTACCCGCACTGCCTGATGATGTCTGAGCCCTGCATGCTCAAGAGGCCATCACTGCTCTTCTGGAATGCACCCTTATTACTGCTGGTAACTCACATCCATTCCACTTCCAAGACTACACAATCTTGATCAATCTTGCAAGATTATGTTTGAATGGCTCTTGCCCTTGATGAGAACCAATTTGAAGGACAAAGTTATTTTGTTTCCCTGAATTCCACTGTTGCGGATAAGTAAATAAAACAATTTGCAAAACAAAATCCAAAGTATACAGTGTTCTTTATCATTAGTTGATTGTGGACAGAGATGGACGTATGAGCTCTTGATTGATATGAAAAGTGGAAATCTTCCTCGAAAAGGACGTAGGGACAGTTTGCAATATCAGTTTGTTGGAATAATAGATAAACAAGCACCTTGATGGTAATTCAGTCCTGAACACTCGCTAACGTTTTTTTGCAGCGTTGCGATCAGGTCAGAAATGTGTAATGCACCGCAATGCGCAGGTGCGTCGCATGGGTACAAAGTTGATCGCCGCTCAGCGATGGGTTTGCGCGAATAATCCATTCACACGGCCGTTCGCAAGGAGATTGACAGGAAGAAGCCGTTTGTGGGTGGCAACCGACCATTTCCAGGGAGTGGCTGGAAAAACGCAGGCGTGTCCATGCGTTTGCAGGGAGGGTTCCTGACGTCAATTCCGGTCCTGAACAGGCTGAAGTGATCGCAGCGGCTGAGTAAGTCCTGGGCTGTGCAGAGACTGCACAAGATTTGTTTGTACAGCTCTGCTACAGATGCGTTCGCACACTTGCAAAGTTAAAATACACCCCCCTATGGGCAGCGACTATCTGTTCGCAGTATTGCAAAAAAACTCCTAGCGAGCGATCAGGTCTGAATTAGGCCCCTTGACTGTAAGCCAATTAAGGGAGGCATCTTGCGAAGTATCAAATGGATGAGCATCCAGTATTGGAAATCCCAAGGTCACACAAAAGTCTTAATGCAATTTCGAATTCTTTTTACTGATAAAGAAAAAAATATTCAGCCAGATGCCAGTTGGTGTCCAGAAAAAAAACACTAAGTAGACACTTGAACTCTCAGAGTAAAGAATACATTGCCATTGTCTAGTGGTTCTCAAACTGTGGATCACGACCATCTCATTTGGGGTCGTGATTCCATGATGCGGACCATTAAAATCAGTTGAATTGTCTGTTACCTCGGACTCCTCAGATCACTGGTTTAGTAATCCAAGGAGTCATCTGGCAGTTTTGGCCCACACCAGTCTTCTCCTGTTTCACCTAGCATTCGCTGCTGCTGACTTCTGAGTCTGACTGTAGTCCGCTGCTGGCTGCCAGCCGTGTGCCCGCTGAAGTATTGTAAGTAAGTGCAGAATGGGAGGGGGTCATTCACAGGTGTCTGGAAATCAGCAGCAGGGGAGCATGAGGGGGAAGGAGAGCATCACTAAACACAGACTCTATGGGATGCGTCTGTGAATGGGGGGGAGGCAGGGGAGCACACCGTGTATAATGTGGGAGGGGGAACAGGGGAAAAATAACACCCACTTCCTCGTCACACACTGCTACCCACTGCCTCCCTCTTCTATCCCCCTGTCACCCTCTATCGCTCCCTTGCCACCCTCTGCCATCCCCATGTCACCCACTGCCTCTCCCTAGTTATCCTCTGCCTCCCACTGTCTCCCTGCCACCCCCAAAATCATTCACAGTAGGTGTAAACTTAACAGTTGAAGGAATATATTAAAAACACATTCAGGGCAGGAATTCCTAAAAGAGCTCGTCTCTGTGATTGTATAAGAAATGAAGTGATCGCATTAGCAGTTTCTTCACTTTTTGTGCCTTCGAGTGCTACTGTGCATGTGCGGTATGCTGACCACGTGTGGCAGTCATTCTGCTGTAACTTGCTGGGGTCCTATAATCATTTTTATTTTATGACCGGGTCCCAGAGCAAAATAGTTTGAGAACGCTTGGTCTAGTCCATCCTGAAGAAAATTCCTAATCTGTGGAATGGCTGCAAAACAGGATCAAATACATTATGTTTGCACTACAGAATGTATGTCCAGAGCATCAAATTCCCTTTGTATTTCTGTGATGGAAACAGAACATAGTTACAGTACCTCGGGTGTTTGAAGATGTTGCCATAAGATCTATTTGAGGGAGTTCAAACGTTTGTACTAGTAGTTGAAAAACCTCATTGTGCAAGACAACTTTGCTGCATGGACTTGATTATGAGGGATACAATCTGCTCTCCTGTTACTATTGTGTACTAGTATAGTGCCACCAATTACAGTGCGCTGTAAAGTGAACATTTTGTTATTTATATCAATCCCTGCCCCATTGGAGCTTACAGACTAAATTCCCTACAATTGCACACTCCTGTTGCCATTTCTATAAGTAAAGGAATTGACCAAGCTCACTCTGACAGAGACTAGTCTGGAAATACCAGGAAAGCTTGGAATAGAACCTGGTGCACGTGCTGCAGGAAGAAAATAAGATTTTACTTACCGATAAATCTATTTCTCGGAGTCCGTAGTGGATGCTGGGGTTCCTGAAAGGACCATGGGGAATAGCGGCTCCGCAGGAGACAGGGCACAAAAAGTAAAGCTTTTCCGATCAGGTGGTGTGCACTGGCTCCTCCCCCTATGACCCTCCTCCAGACTCCAGTTAGGTACTGTGCCCGGACGAGCGTACACAATAAGGGAGGATTTTGAATCCCGGGTAAGACTCATACCAGCCACACCAATCACACCGTACAACTTGTGATCTAAACCCAGTTAACAGTATGATAACAGCGGAGCCTCTGAAAGATGGCTTCCTTTAACAATAACCCGAATTAGTTAACAATAACTATGTACAACTTATGCAGATAATCCGCACTTGGGATGGGCGCCCAGCATCCACTACGGACTCCGAGAAATAGATTTATCGGTAAGTAAAATCTTATTTTCTCTATCGTCCTAGTGGATGCTGGGGTTCCTGAAAGGACCATGGGGATTATACCAAAGCTCCCAAACGGGCGGGAGAGTGCGGATGACTCTGCAGCACCGAATGAGAGAACTCCAGGTCCTCCTTAGCCAGAGTATCAAATTTGTAAAATTTTACAAACGTGTTCTCCCCTGACCACGTAGCTGCTCGGCAAAGTTGTAATGCCGAGACCCCTCGGGCAGCCGCCCAAGATGAGCCCACCTTCCTTGTGGAGTGGGCCTTTACAGATTTAGGCTGTGGCAAGCCTGCCACAGAATGTGCAAGTTGGATTGTGCTACAGATCCAACGAGCAATCGTCTGCTTAGACGCAGGAGCACCCATCTTGTTGGGTGCATACAATATAAACAACGAGTCAGATTTTCTGACTCCAGCTGTCCTTGCAATATATATTTTTAATGCTCTGACAACGTCCAGTAACTTGGAGTCCTCCAAGTCACTTGTAGCCGCAGGCACTACAATAGGCTGGTTCAGATGAAATGCTGACACCACCTTAGGGAGAAAATGCGGACGAGTTCGCAGTTCTGCCCTGTCCGAATGGAAAATCAGATATGGGCTTTTGTAAGATAAAGCTGCCAATTCTGACACTCTCCTGGCAGAAGCCAGGGCTAGAAGCATGGTCACTTTCCATGTGAGATATTTCAAATCCACCTTTTTTAGTGGTTCAAACCAATGAGATTTTAGGAAGTCCAAAACCACATTTAGATCCCACGGTGCCACTGGAGGCACCACAGGAGGCTGTATATGCAGCACTCCCTTAACAAAGGTCTGGACTTCAGGGACTGAAGCCAATTCTTTTTGAAAGAAAATCGACAGGGCCGAAATTTGAACCTTAATAGATCCCAATTTGAGACCCATTGACAATCCTGATTGCAGGAAATGTAGGAATCGACCCAGTTGAAATTCCTCCGTCGGAGCACTCCGATCTTCGCACCACGCAACATATTTTCGCCAAATTCGGTGATAATGTTGCACGGTTACTTCCTTCCTTGCTTTAATCAAAGTAGGAATGACTTCTTCCGGCATGCCTCTTTCCTTTAGGATCCGGCGTTCAACCGCCATGCCGTCAAACGCAGCCGCGGTAAGTCTTGAAACAGACAGGGACCCTGCTGAAGCAAGTCCCTCCTTAGAGGTAGAGGCCACGGATCTTCCGTGATCATCTCTTGAAGTTCCGGGTACCAAGTCCTCCTTGGCCAATCCGGAACCACTAGTATCGTTCTTACGCCTCTTTGCCGTATAATTCTCAATACTTTTGGTATGAGAGGCAGAGGAGGAAACACATACACCGACTGGTACACCCAAGGCGTTACCAGCGCGTCCACAGCTATTGCCTGCGGATCTCTTGACCTGGCGCAATACCTGTCCAGTTTTTTGTTGAGGCGAGACGCCATCATGTCCACCATTGGTCTTTCCCAACGGGTTACCAGCATGTGGAAGACTTCTGGATGAAGTCCCCACTCTCCCGGGTGAAGATCGTGTCTGCTGAGGAAGTCTGCTTCCCAGTTGTCCACTCCCGGGATGAACACTGCTGACAGTGCTATCACATGATTCTCTGCCCAGCGAAGAATCCTTGCAGCTTCTGCCATTGCCCTCCTGCTTCTTGTGCCGCCCTGTCTGTTCACATGGGCGACTGCCGTGATGTTGTCCGACTGGATCAATACCGGTTTTCCCTGAAGCAGAGGTTCTGCCTGGTTTAGAGCATTGTATATTGCTCTTAGTTCCAGAATGTTTATGTGAAGAGACGTTTCCAGGCTCGTCCATACTCCCTGGAAGTTTCTTCCTTGTGTGACTGCTCCCCAGCCTCTCAGGCTGGCGTCCGTGGTCACCAGGATCCAATCCTGTATGCCGAATCTGCGGCCCTCCAATAGATGAGCACTCTGCAACCACCACAGAAGAGACACCCTTGTCCTTGGAGACAGGGTTATCCGTAGGTGCATCTGAAGATGCGACCCTGACCATTTGTCCAACAGATCCCTTTGGAAAATTCTTGCGTGGAATCTGCCGAATGGAATCGCTTCGTAAGAAGCCACCATTTTTCCCAGGACTCTTGTGCATTGATGTACAGACACCTTTCCTGGTTTTAGGAGGTTCCTGACAAGCTCGGATAACTCCTTGGCTTTTTCCTCCGGGAGAAAAACCTTTTTCTGAACCGTGTCCAGAATCATCCCTAGGAACAGCAGACGAGTTGTCGGCATTAACTGGGATTTTGGAATATTCAGAATCCACCCGTGCTGTTTTAGCACTTCTTGAGACAGTGCTAATCCCATCTCTAGCTGTTCTCTGGACCTCGCCCTTATTAGGAGATCGTCCAAGTATGGGATAATTAATACGCCTTTTCTTCGAAGAAGAATCATCATCTCGGCCATTACCTTTGTAAAGATCCGAGGTGCCGTGGACAATCCGAACGGCAGCGTCTGAAACTGATAGTGACAGTTTTGTACAACGAACCTGAGGTACCCCTGGTGTGAGGGGTAAATTGGAACGTGGAGATACGCATCCTTGATGTCCAAGGATACCATAAAGTTCCCCTCTTCCAGGTTCGCTATCACTGCTCTGAGTGACTCCATTTTGAACTTGAACTTCTTTATGTACAGGTTCAAGGACTTCAGATTTAGAATAGGCCTTACCGAGCCATCCGGCTTCGGTACCACAAAAAGAGTGGAATAATACCCCTTCCCTTGTTGCAGAAGAGGTACCTTGACTATCACCTGCTGAGAGTACAGCTTGTGAATGGCTTCCAACACCGTCTCCCTTTCGGAGGGGGACGTTGGTAAAGCAGACCTCAGGAAACGGCGAGGTGGATCTGTCTCTAATTCCAACCTGTATCCCTGAGATATTATCTGCAGGATCCAGGGATCTACTTGCGAGTGAGCCCACTGCGCGCTGTAATTTTTGAGACGACCGCCCACCGTCCCCGAGTCCGCTTGAGAAGCCCCAGCGTCATGCTGAGGCTTTTGTAGAAGCCGGGGAGGGCTTCTGATCCTGGGAAGGAGCTGCGTGTTGCTGTCTCTTCCCTCGACCTTTGCCTCGTGGCAAATATGAATAGCCCTTTGCTCTCTTATTTTTAAAGGAACGAAAGGGCTGCGGTTGAAAAGTCGGTGCCTTTTTCTGTTGGGGAGTGACTTGAGGTAGAAAGGTGGATTTCCCGGCTGTAGCCGTGGCCACCAAATCTGATAGACCGACTCCAAATAACTCCTCCCCCTTATACGGCAAAACTTCCATATGCCGTTTTGAATCCGCATCGCCTGTCCACTGTCGCGTCCATAAAGCTCTTCTGGCCGAAATGGACATAGCACTTACCCGTGATGCCAGTGTGCATATATCCCTCTGTGCATCACGCATATAAAGAAATGCATCCTTTATTTGTTCTAACGACAGTAGAATATTGTCCCTGTCCAGGGTATCAATATTTTCAATCAGGGATTCTGACCAAACTACCCCCGCACTGCCCATCCAGGCAGTTGCTACAGCTGGTCGTAGTATAACACCTGCATGTGTGTATATACTTTTTTGGATATTTTCCATCCTCCTATCTGATGGATCTTTAAGTGCGGCCGTCTCAGGAGAGGGTAACGCCACTTGTTTAGATAAGCGTGTTAGCGCCTTGTCCACCCTAGGAGGTGTTTCCCAGCGCTCCCTAACCTCTGGCGGGAAAGGGTATAATGCCAATAATTTCTTTGAAATTATCAGCTTTTTATCAGGGGCAACCCACGCTTCATTACACACGTCATTTAGTTCTTCTGATTCAGGAAAAACTATAGGTAGTTTTTTCATACCCCACATAATACCCTGTTTAGTGGTACCTGTAGTATCAGCTAAATGTAACGCCTCCTTCATTGCCAAAATCATATAACGTGTGGCCCTACTGGAAAATACGGTTGATTCGTCACCGTCACCACTGGAGTCATCGCCTGTGTCTGGGTCTGTGTCGACCGACTGAGGCAAAGGGCGTTTCACAGCCCCTGACGGTGTTTGAGTCGCCTGGACAGGCACTAATTGATTGTCCGGCCGTCTCATGTCGTCAAACGACTGCTTTAGCGTGTTGACACTATCCCGTAGTTCCATAAATAAAGGCATCCATTCTGGTGTCGACCCCCTAGGAGGTGACATCCCCATATTTGGCAATTGCTCCGCCTCCACACCAATATCGTCCTCATACATGTCGACACACACGTACCGACACACAGCAGACACACAGGGAATGCTCCTAATGAAGACAGGACCCACTAGCCCTTTGGGGAGACAGAGGGAGAGTTTGCCAGCACACACCAAAAGCGCTATATATATATCAGGGATAGCCTTATAATAAGTGCTCCCCTATAGCTGCTTTGTTATATAAAAATATCGCCATAAATTTGCCCCCCCTCTCTGTTTTACCCTGTTTCTGTAGTGCAGTGCAGGGGAGAGATCTGGGAGCCGTCCTGACCAGCGGAGCTGTGAGAGGAAATGGCGCCGTGTGCTGAGGAGATAGGCCCCGCCCCTTTTCCGGCGGGCTCGTCTCCCGCTATTTTGAGAAATCAGGCAGGGGTTAAATATCTCCATATAGCCTCTAGGGCTATATGTGAGGTATTTTTAGCCTTTATAGGTACTCATTTTGCCTCCCAGGGCGCCCCCCTCCCAGCGCCCTGCACCCTCAGTGACTGCCGTGTGAAGTGTGCTGAGAGGAAAATGGCGCACAGCTGCAGTGCTGTGCGCTACCTTTAGAAGACTGCAGGAGTCTTCAGCCGCCGATTCTGGACCTCTTCTGTCTTCAGCATCTGCAAGGGGGCCGGCGGCGCGGCTCCGGTGACCATCCAGGCTGTACCTGTGATCGTCCCTCTGGAGCTTGATGTCCAGTAGCCAAGAAGCCAATCCATCCTGCACGCAGGTGAGTTGACTCCTTCTCCCCTCAGTCCCTCGCTGCAGTGATCCTGTTGCCAGCAGGAATCACTGTAACATAAAAAACCTAGCTAAACTTTCTCTAAGCAGCTCTTTAGGAGAGCCACCTAGATTGCACCCTTCTCGGCCGGGCACAAAAATCTAACTGGAGTCTGGAGGAGGGTCATAGGGGGAGGAGCCAGTGCACACCACCTGATCGGAAAAGCTTTACTTTTTGTGCCCTGTCTCCTGCGGAGCCGCTATTCCCCATGGTCCTTTCAGGAACCCCAGCATCCACTAGGACGATAGAGAAACTAATTCTCCTGTGCCTCTGACATAAGGCACGGAGTCTGATTAGAATGTAATGCAAAAACAATTCGGGACTCCCCACGATTGAAAACCCTATGACTGTATTCTGAACCAGATGCACCTATGCAACTGCACCGCTGACAACCCTCTGCTTACGAGAGTAGCTGCCATCACTATCAACATTTGAACCAAACTCCATCCATACTGCAGGAGATCTGGCTGAAATCTTACAAATCTCTGCAAATGTGCACCTCACAAAAGCCAACAACTATACAGTGCATGCCAAAAAATACAATGGAATATTTATTCTGTGTGTGAACATCATGTTGCCACCCAGTAATGTCTACTTAGCCCTATGCAAGAAGCAGCCATGATGCAGGCGTTATTTGCTAAAACTTGCAGCAGCCATCCGTATTCGGAATTGTGGAAAACTCAGATTCAGACCCGAAGTCTGTAAGCTGAAATGTAATGCCTCCAGATGAAGTGGCGAGAACAAGACTCAGGACCTCACAAAGGTAATTCCTATGTGCAGAGTAGTATTTGATACTGTATGATGTGTGCATGATATTGTAAACCCAAATCTTGAATGGGGAACATCCATTGCAGTATATACATTCAAATTTAGTCACCCCCAGAAAAGTGTTGAAAATTGGTCTAGTAAAAGAAGAAGAAAAAAAGAAGAAAAAAAAGGAGTATTACCCTTGTTAACTCTTTTTCTTTGAGGTCCATGGGATCCACAGGGTTTACCTTGGGGTATGTTTGGTGGAGACCAGGATTCTGGCACTGAACAGCAAAGCTTTCAGCCTCCCAGAATGCACGGGTCCCTCTCCCCTCATAGCCCGCCCACCGCTTAGGCTCTTCAATTTTATTTAACAAGCACAAAGCAGGATCTGGAGAGGAGAGAAGGGAAAAAAGGTACACACAGGAAACACACACTCCCTAGCAAGAGAAGGGAACTGGTTACCGAGAAGAGTAACCCATTGAAGCTAGGTGCATAAGGTTGGCCACCCTGTGTACCTCATGGACCTCAAAGAAAAAGAGAAAATGAGGGTACGTTTTACTATAACTCTTATTTTCTTCTTCAGGGTCCATGGTCTCCACAGGGTTAACCTTGGGGAGGTTCCAAAACAGTTGTAATAGGGAGGGAACGCTCCTAAGATCAAAGGAGTACATTGCGGCCAAAGGTTGCATCCTGAGAAGCAAACGTACCAAAGGCACAGAATCTAAGAAACATGTGCGCATGCATAGTTGTTCAGCAGATGCGCCATGGCTGCTAACGAAGGACCGACAGAGCGAGTAGAGTGAGCAGAGACTGTACTTGGTACTGGAAGATCAGCTTGTCTGTAAGCCTGTGAGATGGTCATGCGGAGCTTACGTGCCAACGCTTGTTTATTGGCTGGCCAGCCCCCGCTTGTGGAATCCATAGAGAACGAATAAGAAATCCATTTTCCTAATGGGACTGGTATGGTCCACGTAGATCTTCAGAGCACGGACCACATCCAACGAAGCTTCCTCTTGCGATAGGCCAGGTTCATGGAAGGCCGGTACCACAATTGGCTCGTTGATATGAAACTAGGATACTACTTTAGGGAAGAAAACCTGCATAGTCCAAAGGACAGCCCTATAGCGATGAAAATTAAAAAGGGGACACTCCAGGAGAATGCCCCCAAGTCAGATACTCTGTGGGCTGAAGTGATGGGCAAGAGGAAAAGCGTCTTAGCGGTCAACCATTTGAGGTCAACAGTATCCAATGGTTCAAAGGGAGGCTGATGCAAGACCCAAAGACAAAATCCAAGCAGCCACTGGATGAACAAAGGGAGGTTGTATCTGGCGTAACCCCTGCAGAAAGGTATGTACATCTGGTAAGGGAGCAAGTCTGTTCTGGAACCAGATGGACAGAGCAGACACCTGAACTTTAAAAGATGCAAGGTGTAGACCCCTGGTAAGGCCCACCTGTAGAAATGTCAGAAGTCTAGGAATCTGAAATACCAAGGGATCATAGTGGCGATGAGCACACCACTGAAAGAGTGCCAGACACAGTAATAAATGCGATCTGATGCCAGTTTCTGAGCATGAAGGATGGATGACCAAAGAGCCATGCCATCAAAGACAAGCGAGCTAGGTCTGGCTGCAGACAGGGACCTTGTGATAAAAGGTCTGGTTGAAGAGGAAGTGACAATAGCCTGTCTATGGAGAGACACTGGAGATTCGTGAACCAATGGCACCTGGGCCATGCCGGAGCCACTAGGACGCTCGTGCTGCCTTCCTCTTTGAATTTGCATAGTACTCTGGGAAGGAGAGATACTGGAGGAAGAAATAAGCCAGATGGAAAGTCCACAGGACTGTTAGTGCGTCCACATCCGGATCTCGTGTTCTGGCTCCATACACAGGTACCTCGTGGTTGTGTCTGGAAGCCATGAGGAGCATGTCTGGAAGATCCCATTTGTTCACCAGAAGCTGAAAGACATCTGGGTGTAGAGACCACTCTCTGGCGTATCAGGCATTTGAGAGGCCTGGAGTGGAATTGGGCATATTCCACCATGTCGAAGGCAGATACTATGAAGCCCAGGGTCTGCATTTCTAAGTAGATAGAAACCCTGCAACTGTGGGAGTAGGTTGAGAATGAGCAATTGTAGTGCTGCAGTCTAGTCTGGAGGAAGAAAGATACGTTGCACGTGAACATCAAGCAGAGCTCTGAACTCGAGTATCCTCTGAGACGGGATGAGAGAGGATTTGGCCCAGTTGATCAGCCAGCTGTCACTCTGAAGGAATTACATTGTCACCGGGAGATGATGGTTTAGGACCTTCTGGAGAATGTGCAAGAAGAAGGAGGTCATCCAGGTAAGGGAATATCTGTATTCCCTGCCATCAAAGATGAGCAGCCATCAGCGCCATGAGATTGGTTGACACCCTGAGGGCTGTGGAAAGTAAGAACGCTAGGGCCTGGAACAGCTGACAGAGGACAGCAAATCGGAGATATTTTTGATGACAGGGTGCCATAGGTACATGGAGGTAAGCACCCTGTATATCCAGGGAGACCACAACATCCCCAGGCCACATAGCCAGGACAATGGAACAAAGTTTCCATTCGAAACCTGGGCACTTTGAGGTATTTGTTCAGTAACTTTAGATTTAGGATGGGACCATGGGACCCATTGGGATTCTGAACCAAAAAGAGTGTAGAATAGAACCCCTGGCCCTGTTGAGACACAGGGAAAGGAATGACGACACCCGATTGCAGTAAGGAGTGAATAGCGGCCTACAGTGCCTTGGCCTTGCTGAGGTCTGCTGGTGGATTGGTAGGAAAGTATTGATTGGGAGGATGCTTCAGGAAGGAGAGAGCGTACCCGTGAGAGACCACTTCTTGAATCCAGGTGTCTGTTGTGATCTGACGCCAAGCATGGGCCAACCGAAGAAGTCAGCCTGTGTATAGAAGTGCTTCCAGGGCTTTCTTAGCATCGGAAACCGCCTACCAAGAACAAAGCTTAACAATGTGGTGTACTACCACAGAAGCAGCCGAAGAAGCTTTTGAAGACAGTAGAGCTGTATCCAGAGCAGCCTCTCCAATGTAATATGCAGCATTTCTGTTGTGGCATTTCTGGTTAGTGACACTTGTTCCATGGTAGGCTTAGACATGAAATTGTTTTCAAGGGCATCAGCCCAGTTTTCAAAGGCTTTAGCTACCCATGCCGTAGCAGGTCTGGCCATGGCGCCTGCAAGTGAATATAAAGATTTGAGACATGTGTCTAGTTGCCTTGCAGGTAAGTCTTTAAGCAAGTACGCTTTAGAACAGGCAGAATTAAACTTTTCATTAAACGTGTAACATGAGCATCCACAGCAGGTGGAATTTCCCATGTTGTACAATCAGCCATAGGTGACGGATAAAGGGAGTTTAGTAAATTTCTTGCGACGAGTTTTCCATGTTTCACTCATAGCATTAGATAAATGATCAGAGTGTGGGAACTCAGCCACTACTACTTGTTGGTGTTTACACAGAGGGTCTTTAGATATAGGGGCCAGTTCAGTAACCTCTAACTGGAGTGAGAATTCAACCACCCTAGCTAAAGCAGCTACATTAAATTTGGACTGCAGCTCTTCTTCCCCTGAGGGGGAGCCTGCAGTAGAGAATTCACCATGATCTGCTGCAGCAGAAGATTGCTCACAACTGAGAGTGGCATGGACTGTGAAGTTGGCACAGCATGCTTGATGGCAGTAGGAGCAGGTAGTGTCATCTGACCCTGCAATTAATTTTGGAATACAGCCAATGAAGCAGCCAGACTCTGTATAGAGTTAGAGAATAAGTCCAACCAGGTTGGACAGGTGGGGCTGCAATGGGCTGATAAACAGGCTGTAATAGCTGTGGGAGACCCATAGGGAGGAGTCACAGACAGGGCTGAAATATGGTCAGCAATTTTTGCCAGTATGTTGGAAAATTAGGCCTATGGAGGCTCCTGTGCTGGCAGTATCTAAGGGTTACTTAGAAGGAAAGATACAGGGAAAACAATATAATGTACACAGAGAAAAGTACAGCCAGACAGCAGAACTAGCATAAGTCACATACAATGCAGAAAAGACAAAATGTAACTGCAATGGGCACTGATATCAACTATACAGCTAGTAAAGCTGGTAGGATGCAGTGCTGTCTATATCCTGACTCCAAAGAGAGGTATACAGGGAGACCAAACCCAGCGTTCCTGGAGACCTGCAGAGCATCTGTAATGACTGCTCAGCATCTCTGTGAGGAAAGATGGTGAAGGAGGAGTAGCCCAGGGCGGATAGACCTCAGCAGAATGGTGCACGGGGATGGGGGAGGGGCCGCTGAGGATGTACTGCCGCCCGTTGCCGACATCCACCACTGGTTCCCTGGTCTAAAAACCTCTCTCAGCACCAGTAAAGTATGCCCTGGTGGTCTAGTGAAGCCCGAGGCCAGACAATGGTCTGGAAGTCCACGTCAGCACCGCCGCTCTGTCTCCCAGGACCGGCAGCATAAGACTGCTCTGTGGGGCTGGTCTCTTCCAAGTGCTGCTGGGATTTCTAAGTGTGAGTTGGAAACAGTAAAAAGGTGAACTCTGATTAATCTCTGTCTATCCATATAGGGATAGTAATTTTGTGAGAAAGTAATCTGATTCTGATTGATTGTTTGTATCTATACTGTTTCTTTTTGTTTTAATATATCTGTACTGGGTTTTTTTTTTGTTTTTTTTTCATTTGGAGGGAAAAAATAAAAAAACAAATAAAGTGTGAGGTGATAGCCAGAGGGGTTAACTCAGGTGTGAGTAATCAGGAGTAATCAGGAGGGAGAGGGGCTGATTGAAGCAGCTGGGTGAGCCTATATAAGCAGTGACTAGACTCTTGGAGCCTGCTCTGTGGGGCTGGTCTCTTCCAAGTGCTGCTGGGATTTCTAAGTGTGAGTTGGAAACAGTAAAAAGGTGAGTTCTATAATACACAATCAGGAACACACATTTACAGTACCATTAAACTTCTGGTGAGGCTGCAAGGGGCTGACCTTGTGAGTGAGTGAGAGGGTCTCTTACTTGGAGTAGCAGAGGGGCTGTGATTGTGCGGGTGTGAGGGGCATTTTTTTTTTATTTTTTTCTTCTTAGCAGGAGCTGGAAGCCGAGTGAAAAGGAGGAGCAGTGAGCTGGAACAACTGCAACTGCTAAGTGGAGTATAGGTGCCGCAGGAGAGAGTACTACGGCTGCATAAAAGTAAAGGACCAAGAACCGCACAAAGAAAGATAAGTATAAGCCAGCTTAATTATTGTATAAGTGATATTGCTTGTCTTCTATTTTTTATTTTTGCTGCTTTTTCTTTGAGTGTAACAGGGAGTTAGACCTTGCAAACAATATGGGAGGGGCTGTGATTGAGGACCTCACTCAGTGCATGTCGTGCAAGATGTATGCACACCTGGAGCTACCGGCCCAGTGTGAATACATCTGCACGAGGTGTGTGCGAACGGTTGCCCTGGAAGCCCAGGTAACTGATCTAGAGCAAACCGTTACGCGACTGAGGGAGATTCACAATCTCGAGCGTAGTTTAGACAGAACGGTGGAGGAGTTGCGGGAGGGGTCACTGGTAGAAGAGGATGATGATCAGGTAGCCAGTTGGGTCACAGTTAGAAGGAAGAAAAAGAGGGGGAGGCACGACATCTCCGAACTATCAAACCTGAACAAATTTGCCCGATTGGACGAGGAATCGGAGGATGATAGTGAAGAAATGACGGTGCCGGAGGAGACTGCTCCCTCTAGCATCCAGAGGTGCGGTCCCTCTGGCGCGGTTGGATAAAAGATAGAGAGGTACCTAGTCAAATGGTGGTGGTAGGGGATTCTATCATCAGGAAGGCAGATAGGGCAATCTGCTACCGGGACCGTGATCGCCGTACAGTCTGTTGTCTCCCGGGTGCTCGGGTACGGCACATCGCGGACCGGGTAGATAGATTGTTGGGAGGGGCTGGCAAAGACCCGGCGGTCTTGGTGCACGTTGGCACCAATGACAAAGTTAGCGGAAGGTGGGATGTCCTTAAGAAAGACTATAGGGACTTCGGAAAGAAACTGAAGGCAAGGACATCTAAGGTAATATTCTCGGAATTATTACCCGTGCCACGCGCTAGTCCAGGGAGGCAGAGTGAGATTAGGGAGGTAAATGTGTGGCTTAGGGATTGGTTTCAGGAAAGAGGGGTTTGTGTTCCTGGAACACTGGGCGGACTTCTCAGTCAGGCGCCATCTCTTTTGTCGTGACGGATTGCACCTGACTGAGGAGGGGGCAGCGGTGCTGGGGGGAAGGATGGTTAGAAGGTTGGAGGAGATTTTAAACTAGGAGCCTGGGGGGAGGGTTTAGCTAGAAACTACGGGTCATGCAGTGAGAATAGTGGGGATGGCGGTAGTAAACGAAATGGGGGAGAAGTTGGGGGGAGGGTAAGAGCAGGCAGTAAGGTTACTAACATGGGTACTAAAAGGGATTTTACCAAAGCACTAACCAATGACTATTACAGGTCATCCTTGCCACATAAGGTGAAAGATGTCCCTAACGCAAGGGAAAATACTTATCTTAGTTGTATGTATGTAAACGCCAGAAGCATTACTGGTAAAAAGGGTGAACTAGAAATACTTGCAGCAAGCAAACAGTATGATATTATAGGCATTACTGAAACTTGGTGGGATGAATCTCATGATTGGACAGTCAATCTAGAGGGCTATACACTGTTTAGGAGAGACAGACTAAATAAAAAGGGTGGAGGGGTGTGTCTGTACGTAAAGCAGTTTTTAAAACCTAATATATGGGAAGATATTCAGGAGGGGACTGTAGACACTGTTGAGACATTATGGGTAGAAATTGCATGCGGGGGAAAAGGAACAAAAAAGTTAGTATTGGGTGTATGCTATAGGCCGCCTGGTATCAACGCATCTGATGATGAATTGTTACTAAAGCAAATTGAAAAAGCAGCAGGAGTAGGAGACATAGTAGTGATGGGAGATTTTAACTATCCAGAGATAAACTGGAAAAACGATTCATGTGATACTGCTAGGGGCAGTATGTTTTTAAACACACTAAATGATAACTACCTAGTCCAACTAATTGAGGAACCAACTAGGTACAGTGCAATCTTAGACCTGGTATTAACAAACAATCAGGATTTGGTATCGGGTGTTATAGTAGGGGAACCCATAGGAAACAGCGACCACAATATGGTCACATTCAATATCAGTTTCTACAAACAGCCCTATACTGGCTCAACTAGGACTTTAAACTTTAGCAAAGCAAATTTTGAAAAGATGAGGGTATTTTTCAGGGATATTGAATGGGAAGGTTTGTTTTTAGGAAAAAATACTACGGAGAAATGGGAGGTACTAAAATTCCTGCTAGCTAAAAATACACTCAAATTTCTTCCTACGAGCAGCAAAAAAAGGATTAAAAATCATAAACCGATGTGGCTTAACAAAAAGATTAAGGAACTTATGGGCAAGAAAAGGCGAGCATTTAAAAAATACAAATCTGACGGGGAAGCAGAGTCATTTCAGCACTATAAGGAATGTAACAAAAATTGCAAAAAGGAAATAAGAGCGGCTAAAGTAGAAACTGAAAAACTAGTAGCAAAGAAAAGCAAAGCGAATCCCAAAAAATTCTTTAAATACATTAATAGCAAGAGATTAAAAAAAGGAGAGTATAGGCCCTTTGAAAGACAAGTTGGGAGTCTTAAGCAAAAATGATAATGACATAGCGGACACACTAAATGAGTTTTTTTCAACAGTATTCACTAGAGAGGACCCAATTCAGGGACTGACACACAATCTCAATAATGACAATATCACACTGATAGGTACTTATTTAAGCGAGGAAGTAGTCTGTGACCGATTAAAACATTTAAAGATTAATAAATCACCAGGGCCCGATGGTATTCATACAAGGGTTCTAATGGAGCTTCACTCTGAACTGGCAAAACCGCTATCTTTGATCTTTAGGGATTCAGTTATATCAGGTATGGTTCCCAAAGACTGGCGTATAGCGGAAGTAGTGCCTATATTCAAAAAGGGAAGTAAAGCTGAACCAGGTAATTATAGACCAGTTAGTCTTACATCTATAGTGGGGAAAGTATTGGAAGGTATTCTAAGAGATAGTATTCAGAAGTTCCTTGAAACCAATAGAGTCATTAAAAGGAATCAACATGGGTTTATGAAGGACAGATCCTGTCAAACCAACTTACTTGGCTTTTATGAAACAGTAAGCGCAAACCTAGATCAGGGTAAAGACGTGGATGTAATCTTTTTAGACTTTGCCAAAGCGTTCGATACTGTACCACACATGAGACTTATATACAAGCTACAAGAATCAGGGCTAGGAAGCACAATATGCACTTGGGTCAAAAACTGGTTAGATAATAGGAAGCAGCGCGTTGTGGTTAATGGATCTTTTTCAACTTGGACTGAAGTGCTAAGTGGTGTGCCGCAAGGCTCAGTATTAGGACCGCTATTGTTCAATATTTTCATTAACGACCTAACAGAAGGTCTAGAGAGCATGGTGTCAATTTTTGCAGATGATACCAAATTGTGTAAAGCTATAAATACAGAGGAGGATGCCGAGTCTCTTCAGAACGACTTAGTTAAATTAGAAGCATGGGCAGCCAAATGGAGAATGCGCTTCAACACAGACAAGTGTAAGGTAATGCACTGTGGTAACAAGAACAAAAATTACACCTACCTACTAAATGGGGTAAAATTAGGGGATTCTGTACTGGAAAAGGACTTAGGTGTCCTCATAGATAGCAAGCTAAGCAGTAGTACCCAAAGTAGGACTGCAGCAAAGAAGGCTAATAAGATATTAGCATGCATAAAACGGGGTATTGATGCTAGGGACGAGAGTATTATACTCCCGTTATATATATCACTAGTGAGGCCACACCTTGTGTACCCTGTGTACAGTTCTGGGCACCGTACTACAAAAAGGATATCCTGGAGCTTGAAAAGGTACAGAGGAGGGCGACCAAACTAATTAAGGGCATGGAGACGATGGAATACAAGGAAAGGCTTGAAAGACTAGGCATGTTTACATTGGAAAAGCGGAGACTAAGAGGGGATATGATCAACATCTACAAATATATAAGGGGACAATACACAGAGCTTGTGCGGGACCTGTTTTTGGTTAGATCAACACAGAGGACTCGTGGACACTCGCTCAGGTTAGAGGAAAGGAGATTCCGCACAATACGGCGTAAAGGCTTTTTCACGGTAAGGACAATACGTGTTTGGAATTCCCTGCCCGAGGGAGTTGTAATGGCGGAATCTGTCAACACCTTTAAGAATGGGTTAGATAAATTCCTATTGGATAAGGATATCCAGGGGTATGGTGCATAGTCATGCATTATAGTTACTATAAATAGGGATAAAATGCAATGGCTGACAGCAGCATCAGTCAGAAATTTTAGTCAAATCATCATGCATAGGACACCACAAATAGGTTGAACTCGATGGACAATTGTCTTTTTTCAACCTCAGATACTATGTTACTATGTTACTGCCGCAATCGCGAGTCCGCCTTACCAGTCCCTTATGAGTCTGGTTTGCAGTCCTGGGTGTCCCAGTGTGCCCCTGCTAGTAGGAGGCAAGCAGGTTCCTCCAAAATCCCAAAGCCGTGGCTGGCGTCGCGGCACCAGTGGGGGTGATGGAGCAGCAGTGCTGGTGTCCAAAAGACTGCCTAGCACTGCTTGCTCATGTAAAAGTAAAATTGAAAAAGTTAAAGCTAAAAAAGGAAAGCTTGGGCTGCAACATGCAGCCCCACTGTGAAACGGTGACCAGCTCCTGCTGGCACAAAAACAAAACTGAAGAGCCTTATCTGTGGGCGGGGTATGAGGGGAGAGGGATCCAATGCATCCTGGGAGGCTTAAAGCTTTGCTGTTCGTTGCCTGAATCCTGGTCTTTACAAAGCATACCCCAAGAAGACTATGGACCGTGAAGAAGAAATAAGGAATTTTGAGGCCTTTGGCCAGAGAATGTTTTCTTTACTCCTGAATCTACAAAAAAGGCTGTTTAGATGCAGGGTACCACCAAACTGCTGAAAATACTGCTTCCCTGATCGACAGCTTTGAGCTTCTCTGAAAATGTCAGTGAGAAAATGAATTACCCTATTACAGTATGTGGCCTAACACATACACGGAACACAACAAAACATACATATAGAATTCCATAAATGGAAAAGTGCAACGCCCCCTGGATGACATTTGAAGTTACCTACTCTCATTAGCTGGACTACGGACTGCTGCCACAGGTGAACCCATGCACGAGTCTGCATCACAGCAGCGATTTGCTGGTATTGCCAGCAATCACTCCCACTGAGTGACTATACAAAACCACAGTTAAGCACTTGTACGGGTCTATACAACAGCTGTGTATAGCGGGTACCATCTACAGCTTCTTCAGCCTAGGGACAGCTGAACATCTCAGCCGTGAAATGGCAATCAGAACCGGCATACTCCCCTCCGTTGCCATAAGAAGTTGAGAGACAACGATATAGGCAGGCGGGCATTGGGACATATCCACGGCTACCATCAGCTGGTTTTGCAGTAACTCTGTGTTGCACTAATATGCCCGTGGCTGTGAGATTATTCTATGTGAATATACCATTCTAAATAGAGTTCATAAGTACTTATACCATCATACTGTATGACTTGGATGACAGTGACTATTTGGAACTTTTTCTGAAAAAGCTGTATATGCGACTCAAAGATCACCAATTAAGCACAGTGTCATCTAAATCACCTTGGCTTTTTCTGCATGATCTACAGTGCTACTAATTGGTTGCTTCTTGCATGACTAACCTAAGCTTATTGAAACAATGCACGAATACTGCATATCAGTTGATTTTAAATATGTTGCGATTTGTATCCGAGCTCATGCTTTTTAATGCATTAACAATAGTGATCTATAATAGGATATGAATGTTTTATTATATTGAGCAAAGTATGTTTTAATACATTTGGATATAAACTCATGAAATTGGAACAGCGAATCTTTTATGTTTGTTTCTTTATATATCTTTGATGGTCAGCTCATTATTTTTTTGGAGCAGCAGTCCCTACGACAGGTTTATATTCATTATTGTTAAATTGAGATTGCGAAAAAAGGAGACTTACCTTAACTATTTATACAAGGTCCATAGGGTCCACAGGGATAACATTGGGGTTATAGGTGGTAGGATCAGCTCCTGGGCACCATAGAGTAAAGCCTTTCAGATATCCCAGGATGCTCTGGTTCCTCTCACTATAACCCCACCCCCATGCTCAGGCATGTCAGTTTTGTTAACAAGCAGGAAGCGGAAGAAGAGAGAAGGAAGACATGGTACACATAAGAAAACACTTACACAGACAGGAGAAAGGAACCAGTGACCAAGGTCACAAACTCATACAGACCAGGTGCGTCAGGGTGGGCGCCCTGTGGACCCTATGAACCTCGAAGAAACAGAGCTAACAATGGTAAGTCTACCATAACTATCCTTTTCTTCTTCGTGTTCCATAGGGATCCACAGGGATAAACCTGGGGATGTCCTAAAGCAGTACTTCAAGGGTGGGGACGCTCGTTAGTGGATAAGAGTATCCGGCGTCCAAATGAGGCATCCTAGGAGGCGAATGTATCAAAAACATACAACCTAAGAAAAGTGTGGATTGAAGCTGCCTTCCACAATTGGTCAGTGGGCGCGCCGCCTAGGGGGTTCAACAGAGAGTAGAATGAGCAGAGATAGAAATTGGCATTGAAAGACCAGCTTGAGAGTATGCGTATGCGATTGCCATTCTAATCCATCTGGCCAAAGTCTGTTTGTTAGCTGGCCAACCACGTTTGTGAAAACCATAAAGGATGAAGTGGGAATCCGATCTCCTTAGGGAACTGGGTCGGTCAACATCGATACGGAGAGCATGAACCACGTCCAAAGAACGCTCAGCAGGTGAGAGATACGAGGAGACTAAGGCCGAAACAACAATATCCTCATTCAAATGCAAACAGGAGAACCCTTTAGCTAGGTAATCCTGGTCTGAAATGAAGCACAGCTCTGTCAGGATGAAAAATCAGGAAAGGTATGACAGATGAATGGCCAGGAGGTATAAGGTCTTGGCAGTTAGTCATTTTAGGTCAACGGTTTCCAAAGGTTCAAAAGCAGCCTGTTGAAGAGCTTCCAGAACCACAGACTGATCCCACGGAGCCACAGGAGGAACGTAGGGAGGCTGGATACGGAGAATGCCCTGTAGGAAGGTGCAGACATCCGGTAGAGGAGCAATTCTGCGTTTAAACAATACAGACAAAGCAGAGATATGCACTTTGAGAGAAGCCAGGCAAGGCTGAGGTTTAATCTCCGTTGCACGAAGGCCAAAATTCTTGAAATCCGGAGGACAGTATGGTCATAGTGCTTGGAAGAACACCACTGGAAGTAAGCATGCTAAATCCGGAAGTAAATGCGGGCAGAGGCTGGTTTCTGTGCCTTAAGCATGGTTTGCACTAGTGGGCGAGAAAAAGCCTTTCGCCCTCAGGATGGAAGATTCAAGAGCCACGCTGTCAAAGACAGACGTGGCATGTCCAGATGTAGACACGGTACCTGAGACAAGAGGTCTTGGCGTAGTGGAAGTGGGAGAGGAATACCCACTGAGAGACACTGTAGGTCCGAGAACCAATGTCATCTGGGCCACCACAATGAGGTTGCCTCCTTCCTGTGTGAGTTTTTGCAGAACACTTGACAGAAGGGAAACTGGAGAAAAGACATACATGAGACAGAAGGTCCACTTGATGAGAATGTACACAAACGCAGCTTGTGTATCCGGGATCAGAATCCCTACACTGGAACCTTGTGGTTGTGTCCAAGGCCATGAGGTCGACATCTGGGAGACCCCCCTTGTCCTCTAGAGGTTGGAAGATGTCTGGATGAAGAGACCATTGTCCCGTGTTTATGTCCTGGCGACTGAGGAAGTCTGCTTGCCAGTTGAGGGTTCCCAGATTGTATACGGCAGGGATCGTTGGAAGGTGACATTCTGTCCACCTGAAAATGCAAGCCACTTCCTGCATCACTATTTGGCTGCGAGTGCCGCCCTGGGGATTGAGATAAGCCGCTGCAGAGGCATTGCCGGACTGAACTTGAAAAGGTCTTCCTTGAAGAACAGTTTGTGCGTTAAGGCTTTGTATACAGCTTTCAGTTCCAGGAAATTGATCGAGAGACGGGACTATGAAAGTGTCCAACGCCCCTGAAACAAGTGCTGTTCGGTTGCTACGCCCCAACTGTGGGGGCTAGCGTCCGTGGCGAGAAGTACCCAGTCCGGGATCCAAAAGGGACTACCTTTGTCCAAGTGGCCTGTGTGGAGTCACCAAGTGAGCGACAAACACACCGCCTTATGGATCAAAGGGGCTCCATGCAGAATTTGGAAACCTTGACAAATCGGTTGAGAGATTTGAGATTAAGGATGGGTCTGTGTGACCCGTTTGGCTTGGGTACTAGAAACAGAGAGGAATAACAGCCCAATACTTGTTGATATGGAGAAACCGGAATGATCACTGCTGATTGCAGGAGTGATTGCACAACCTGTTGTAGAATTGGCACCTTTTGGGGATCTGAGGGCCGACTTGTGCAAAAGAACTGTGGGGGTGGGTGTCTCTTGAATGAGACAGCGTACCCACGAAAGACCACTTCTTGCAACCAGGCATCTGAAGTGGTCAGAGTCCAGACGTGTACTAAGTGAAGATGACGGCCTCCCACTCTGGGGTCCCCCAGGAGGAGGCCCGCCCCTTTAGACTGTGGGTTTGTCAGTTTTTGCAGGAGGCTGACGTGCAGCCCAGGGTTGCTGGGCCTTGGGCATAGCTGTAGTGGCAGAAGCTTGTCTGGGGAAAGCCTGACCCTTTGCTTTTCCTTGAGGGCGAAAGGTACAAATACTAGAACTCCGAGCACACTGAGTTAGTGTGGACGGGAGAAAGGCAATCTTGGCTGCAGTTAGTGCAGTGACAATTTTGTCTTATTCTTTCCCAAACAATATTTCACCAGTGAATGGCAGAAATTCCAAAGTTTTCTTGGAATGAAGGTCAGTCGCCAGTAAATGCACCGTGCCAGTAGAGGTGGTAGACACCTTAGTCAGCAATACTCCTGCATCGGATGATGCTTCACATATGTAAGCAGCTGCTTGCCGCATAAGAGCCAAATATGATATGTAAATCTACCAGAGGGGATGCTTCCCACTTAGCACAATCCTCTGCCGGGATGGAGTACTGGTAAGCTAAGTGTTTAGAAACAGGGAACTTTTTACCCAGAGTTTCCCAAGGTTCCAGTCTAATATCCATAAGATGGTCAGAATGAGGGAATTCAGACTTAATGATCTTTTGTCTCTTATAAACATCTGTTTTCTTAGTAACTGGCTCAGGCTCATCCTCAGTGAGTTGAAGGATGTGTCCACCTCCACTGTGTTGGGAGAATCCTCTGTAAGAATGCATGAATCAGTGACAGACTGTGTATCCTCCCCTTCTTTAGCTGAGGATTCATTAGAGTCTGGTATAGCAGTGGATTGAGGGGAAGGGGTCCGTGTAGTGGCCCTAGAGGACGGTTTGTTCCCGGGTAACATTCTTTGTAATGCTAGGGACGTTTGGGCTAAACTCTGAACTGTAGTATTCAGTATATCCACCCAAGGTGGGTTAGCCACCCGGACAATATTAGGCTGTGCTAACAGAGGGGGTCCCATAGAGGGAGTTAACCGATCCACTAAGGTACCCAGTAACGGAGTAAAAGAAGCACATGGGGTTTCTTGAGTAGGTGCTGGGGATGTGGACTGGGCAGGAAGTGTATAATAATTCACATAGAGCCCATCCTGAACCACATCCTGTGCAGTTAATCCTGCAGAGCACAATCTACATGACTGCAACACTGGGGTAGACATAGCTGTAATAATATGGAGTCCGCCACAAACACAATAGTATATTAACAAAAGGTGTGGGGCTGCACGAGCAGCCCCTGTAAAAATGTGCATCCAGCTTCCTGCTGCAAAAAAAACCTGCCCTTTCTGAGCATGGGGGCAGAGTTATAGTGAGAGGTACTGGAGCATCCTGGAATATTTGAAATGCTTAACTGTATTGTGCACATGAGCTGATCCTACCACCTATAACCCCAAGAAGAAACATTTATTTCCATTAAGCACCTTCTATATTTGTTTTCTTTGCATTTTAACTTGCTTTGTTTGATAGTTCTGCCAATTCTACCTAGTTCTACCATACTGAGTTTGCATGGCTCTAATAATGCTACAAGACCGTAAAGAACTAATATAGGTCTTTCCTGCACTGCTGGATGTCCTTGTGAGGTCACAGAATTTCCCTATATTGTGATCTACAGTAATACATACACGGAACACAACAAATCATACATATACAATTCCATAAATGTAAAAGTAATCAGTTATGGTATACGTACCTTTATTAACTCTCTTTCATGAAGTACATAGGGTCCACAGGGAAACATCGGGATGAAGTGGTGGATCAGGAATCCAGGCACCAAACAGTTAAAGCCTGCAGCTGTCCCAAGATGCACGGCTTCCCTCCTCTATAACCCTGCCTTCAGGCACAGGCAACGCCGTACAAACCCAGAGAGGCCAGGTGCATCAGGGTGGGCGCCCTGTGGACGCTATGTACTTCGCAGAAAGAGCTTTAATAAAAGGAAAGTCTACCATAACTCCTCATTTCTGTAAGCAGAGTACATAGGGTTTCCACAGGGAAACATCAGGGATGTCCCAAAGCAGTACTTCAAGAGAGGGGACACGCCTAAGTGGATAAGAAAATCCGGCGTCCACAGGAAGCATTCTGCGAGGCAAAAGTATCAAAAGGTATAAAACCTAAGGAACGTGTGTACCAAAGACCACGTAGCTGCCTTGCACAGTTGTTCGGCGGATGCTCCACGACGTGAAGCCCATGAATGTCCTACAGACTGAGTAGAATGGGCAGATATCGGGCTAGAACTGGAAGATGAGCCTGAGTGTAAGCTTGTGCAATCACCATTCTAATCCATCTGGCCAGCGTCTGCTTATTAGCAGGCCAGTCACGCTTGTGAAATCCAAACAGAACAAAAAGGGCATCACAACATCTAATAGAGGCAATACGGTTTACATAGATCCGTAGAGTCCTAACCACATCTAAGGAACATTCCTTTGCTGAAAAGTCTAGAGAGATAAAGGCCGGAAACAATCTCTTGACTAAGGTGAAAAGAGGAAACCACCTTAGGGAGATAACCAGGTTTGATTGAGAGAACCGCTCTGTCACAGTGGAAAGCATATAGGGGGGACGACAGGACAAAGCATCTAAGTCTGAAACCCTTCTAGCAGAGGCAATAACCAGTAAGAAAAGAACCTTGGCCGTCAGCCATTTGAGGACTACAGATTAAAGAGGCTCGAACTGGGCTTCTTGAAGAGCCTCCAACACAATAGACCGATCCCATGGAGCCACTGGAGGGACATAGGGAGGTTGAATGCGAATAACACCTTGAAGAAAAGTGTGCACATCAGGAATGGAGGCAATCCCTCTTTGGAACCAGACAGACTAGGCAGAGATGTGTACCTTGAGAGAGGCAAGACGAAGGCCTAGGTCGAAACCTCTTGTAGAAATGCTAGTATCCTGGAAGTTCTGAACTTAGTGGCATCATACCACTTAGCAGCACACCAGGTGAAGTAAGCATGCCACACCCTATAATAGATAAGGGCAGAGGCTGGTTTTCGGGCCTTCAGCATAGTCTAAATGACCTCTGGAAAACCTTTGTTCCCTAGGAGCAATGTTTCAAGAGCCACACCGTCAAAGACAGCTGGGCCAGGTCCAGATGCAGATATAGGCCCTGAAGGAGAAGGACCCGTGGCTGAGGAAGTAGAAGGGGTTGCTCCACAGAGAGACCCTGTAGATCTGAGAACCAGTGACGTCTGGGCCACGCCGGAGCTGCTAGAATGAGTTTTCCTCCTTGTCTGAACTTCCGAAGAACCCTTGGGCGGACGCGACACCGGAGGAAAGATGCAAGGTATTCGAAAGGTCCACGTCCCAATGCATCCACAAATGCTGCCTGAGGATCCCTGGTTTATGATCCTAAGACCTGAACCTTGTGCTTGTGTCGAGAGACCATGAGATACACGCCCGAGAGAACCCATCTCTCTACCAGGAGTTGAAATACCGCAGAATGAAGAGCCCACTCTCCGGCGTGAACATCCTGACGACTTAAGAAGTCTGGTTCCCAGTTGAGTACACCCATAATGAATACTGCGGATATGGGTGGTAGAATCAATTCTGCCCAACACAGAATCTTGGACACTTCCATGCGGCTGTGCGTTCCGCCTTGATGCTTGATATAAGCCACCATGGTGGTACTATCCGACTGAACTTAAACTGGTTTGTCCTGTAGAAGAGGTCGGGCCAGGGTCAATGCATTGAACAGTGCTCTATACTCCAGAACATTGATTGGAAGGAAAGATTCCTCCATGGTCCGACGTCCCTGAAACGAGTAATGCTCTGTCACCAATCTCCAGCTGCGAAGACTGGCGTCCATTGTTAGAAGGACCCAGTTGGGGATCCAGAAGGGACGGCCCAAGCTTATTCGCTGGTCCTGGAGCCACCAAGACAGTGACAGGTGAACCTCCAGAGTCAAGGAGATCATATGAGATCTGATCCGATAAGGAAGACCATTCCACTTGGAGAGTATCAGGCGCTGTAGATGGCAGGAATGGAATCGAGCATACTCGACGACACCATCAGACCTAGAATTTGCATAGCCGAGTGTACCAACACCTGAGGACAGTGAAGGAAGTGACGAATCCTGTTCTGTATTTTCAGAACCTTGTCTGGTGACAGATACAGTCTTTGACTGAGTATCGAGGAGTGCCACCAGGTGTACCATGCTTTGAGATGGAACCAGGGAGAACTTTTTTCCATTTATCATCCAACCGTGGGCCTATAGGATGCTTACTGTCAGTTGGAGATAACCAAGTAGAACGTCCCGTGAGTTTGCCAGAATCAGCAAGTCGTCCAGGTACGGAAGAATCCGTACACCCTGGCGATGGAGATGAGCCGTCATAACGGCCATAAAATTGGTAAAGATGCAAGGAGCCATAGCCAGTCTAAACGGCAGAGCCTGGAATTGGTAATGTAGGGTGCAAATAGCAAATGGGAAGTGGCAATAGGAATTTGCAGATAAGCATCCAATATATCCAGGGAAACCATGCAGTCCCCAGGTTCCATGGGCAGAACTATAGAATGCAAAGTTTCCATGTGAAATTTGGATACTCTTACAAACTTGTTTGAGGTTGAGAACAGGCCGGTGTGACCTGTTGGGGTTTGGAACCAGGAACAGGGTCGGGTAGTAACCTCTGCCCGTTTGGGACTAAGGAACAGGCACAATCACTCCCGAGTGAAATAGAGAACTGACCACACTTTGTAGTGTGAGAACACCGGACCTGATGGTCTAGTGGGGATTCCCTGCTCAAATCAGTGTACACGCCAGCGCCATAGTCCATCTCCCCAGACCGCGGCAGGCCGTGATTTAGCAAGGAGAACCCTCTTACCTGCCCACCTTGTGTCGGCCACGCAGTACTGGGTCCCTAACCATTGCCAGGGACGCTGATGTCCCCGCCGCAAGTACCCGTCTCAGAGGCCGTCGCCAGCGTGGGGGGGTGATGAAGCTGTAGCGCTGAAGTCACCCTGACTTACAGTGCTGCCAGCCCTGAAGAAAAAGACCATTCTCAAATAAAAAATCTTGCTGCAGGCACCAACTTAAAACTGAGTTGCCTGTGCCTGGAGGCAGGGTTATAGAGGAGGGAAGCCTGCTTCTTGGGACAGCTGAAAGCTTTAACTGTTTGGTGGCCGGATTCCTGATCCACCACTTCACCCCAATGTTTCCCTGTGGAAACCCTATGTACCCTGCTGCAGAAAAAATAATAATAATAAATCTCTCAAAAATTACACATAACTGGTTCAGACTAAAAAACCTTTGGTTCAAATATAGTTACAAGTGGACCATTAATGGGCGTAACAGCCTGGCTTCATGCAGTAGCCCACACAATGTTTTGTTGTGTTCCATGTATGTATACTGGTATTAGGTCACATAAGATGGATACGTTTATGTTGCATATTCTTCAGTACACTACGGCTATACATACTATTTTGTCTTATAATACGTTTACAGAGGGATAGGAAGATCCCTAGTCCCAATAGCAGCAAACATTACTATTGGATACCATTAACTACCTATTAGCACAGCCCTATTCTATCTGCATAGAATTTCAGATTTTAACCAATAGTTCTAGAGGTCCCTTTGTTTATTTATGCTGCCTCCTTGAACCCTCTAAAAAAGATCTTATTGTATTAGTCTTATAAACTGTGATCAATACTAGTGAATGTTCTACCTTGGTGTGTTGCATGGTCTTTTGGCCACATACATTCCTTAAGGTAAATGTACATGTAATGCAATAAAATAAAGTGTTCTTCCATGTATTAAGTGCACAGGTTTGAATGACCTTTGGAATGAAAATATATTTGCTCACCAATTATCACCTCCTTTAGGCTTGTTTCCACAGGAAGTATATTTTTTACCACCAGTTCCATAGGACCGGGTCGCTGGGAGATCTTTTCATTTAGATCATCTGCAAGACGTGCTCTCTTTAGTTTTAGCTGTTTGGCTTGTAGAGAAGGCTCAGCTGAGGTCTCTGCATGGAGTAGAAACATGGTTAGTAGAACGGTCTAGTAGTAATCAAGCATTGCAATGTACAGTACTAATAACAATAAGCTTGTCTCTTTAAATGAAATACAAAACATGAAAAAGGCTAATTTCCAATAGATCTAGATTATCATATTCCACATAACCTAAATGCCATTACATCAGAGGGCGTCGCCTAACTGGACATGGAGTAGGACATGATTTTCTAGCTCCCCAACCTCATACTCCTCCAATTCCTCCTGCTGCCCTATGTGTGAGCCCAGATTGCCCTGAAAAGTTGTCTAAAAGGTTGCTGCTCGCCCTGTGGTGGGTTTGGAGACGATCCTGTTCCTCTGCCCTGTGAGAGTTGCCCCTGTGAGTGACACGCTGCTCCGGCCTGAATGTGATCGGTGCCATCTGCCCTGTGAGAGTGACACGCTACTCCAGCCGGGTGCGGCCTGAATGTGATCGGTGCCATCTTGGGGATTGCTGGAACCTGCTACCTCAACTCTGCCCTCACTTTCCGATCATCCCATCTCTCACTGTGAGTACCTGGAGAGGGGGCCACGGCGAGTGTTAGATTCCAGCAGATACAGCTGTACATCCTAAATAGGGTCTACTGGACCCCTTGTGGATTATCTAAATTTGGAGGCTCGGCTTCTGATAATTGTGCGAAATGTTCTGTTCCAGCTGCTGGGTTCTGGCATTTGCTCTGGCAGTGCCCTCGGGTGCATGCCTTCTGGAAGGATGTAACGACTTCTGTTTGTCACACTGGTATATAGATTCCGTTGATGACTCCACGTGTTTGTATATTTAGGCTTGATTTACAGGAATCGCTCCCATCTCATTCTCGCCTATATGTCAATAACAGTAACATTGGCCTGAGTGTGTATAGCCCGTACCTGGATGGCTCATGCCCCTCAGTCATCTGCTAAGTGGGTTGCCCTGGTGAATAGCACTCTATCCCATGAGCGATTTATGTACACTAAACGTAAATGCCCAATGAAATTTGATAAGGTGTGGGGCTCTTGGAAGAGCGCTCAGCAGTTTATTGATCTACGCCTTAAATATTATGTGGATATGTTGTTTTTAACACTGGGCTGTTTCCGGCACGTGCCAGCCTACCTCACACACATCTATGCATGCAATTTGATTTTTACTATTCTCATAAAAAGGATTGGTATGTTTTTTAAATTTGTTGATGCCACAATATCGATCTTATTTAACCGATGGATATCAGACAAAAGAACTTTATTACTCCCTGCTTTCAGATAGCTATATTACTTCATGGCTATGCGGCTGATATATAATAATGCCTTTATAATGTATACTCTAGTTAACTATGGAGGGCGGAACATGGAGTGCACGAATATGCTTTTTGTAATTGTTTATTCAAATGTTTTTGATGTTCTTGTAAAGCAATAAAAAAACACTTGATTAAAAAAATAAAATAGGATTTTATATACCTACCAGTAAATGCTTTTCTTGTAGTCTGTAGAGGATGCTGGGTCCAATTTAGTGCCATGGGGTATAGACGGGTCCACTAGGAGCCACTGGCACTTTGAGAGTTTAATAGTGTGGGCTGGCTCCTCCCTCTATGCCCCTCCTACCAGACTCAGTATAGAAACTGTGCCTGAGAAAACAGACGAGAGAAGGAATACACAGATAGTGGTGAGATTCACACCAGCTCACACAGAACAAAAGGAAAGCCAAGCTAACCAACGTGAAACGATTCAGCAACGGCTGAACCAACAATACTCAACCAAGTAACTGTGCAGGAAACACGAAGCACTGGGCGGGCGCCCAGCATCCTCTACGGACTACGAGAAAAGGATTTACCGGTAGGTATATCAAATCCTATTTTCTCTTACGTCCTAGAGGATGCTGGGGTCCAATTTAGTACCATGGAGATGTACCAAAGCTCCCAGTACGGGAGGGAGAGTGCTGAGGTTCCTGCAGAACAGACTGACCAAACTTTAGGTCCTCAGAGGCCAAAGTATCGAACTTGTAGAACTTAGCAAACGTGTTCGACCTTGACCAAGTAGCTGCTCGGCAAAGCTGAAGAGCTGAGACATCCCGTGTAGACGCCCAGGAAGAACACACTTTACAGGTAGAGTGGGCCTGAACAGATTTTGGAATCAGCAAACCTGCTGTAGAATAAGCATGCTGGATGGTAAGCCTGATACAGCGAGAAATTGTCTGCTTAGAAGCAGGACATCCAATCCTGTTGGGATCATAAAGGACAAATAGTGCTTCCGACTTCCTGCCACGAGTACCTGTAGTTCTCTTCACATATATTTTCAAAGCCCGCACAACATCCAAGGACTTTGAGGTAATCGAGGTGTCAGTAGCCACTGGCACTACAATAGGTTGGTTAATATGAAAAGCCGATTCAACCTTTGGAAGAAAATAAAGTAGGGGAAAATCAAGTAGGGGCTCTTGTGCGACAATGCCCCCAATCCTGACACACGTCGAGCAGATGCCAATGCCAACAGTGTGACCGCCTTCCAAGTAAGAAACTTCAAGTCTACATCCTGTAAAGGCTCAAACCAATCCGACTGCAGCACCACATTAAGATCCCAAGGTGTCGTGGAAGGCACAAAGGGTGGTTGGATTTGCCGAACCTCAGGAAGAGCAGCCAATTGTTTCTGGAAGAAAATGGACAAGGCCAAAATCTGGACTTTTATGGAGCCCAATCGTAGGCCCACATCCACGCCTGCTTGCAGAAAAAGCAGAAAACGACCTAGTTGAAAATCAACCGTTGGAAATTTCTTGGATTCAAACCAAGACGCATATTTTTTCCAAATCCGATGATATATCTTAGACGTTACTCTCTTCCCAGCCTGGATCAGAGTAGGAATGACCTCGTTCGGGATGCCCTTATGAGCTAAGATCTGGCGATCAACCTCCATGCTGTCAAACGTAGCCGTGGTAAGTCTTGAAAAGCGAACGGCCCCTGTTGCAGAAGGTCCTCGTGAAGAGGAAGAGGCCTCGGATCCTCCAGCAGTAATTCCAGAAGATCCGCGTACCAAGCCTTTCTTGGCCAGTCCGGAGCAATGAGGATCGCCGGAACTCTTGCTCTTTTTATTATCTTGAGAATCCTTGGGATGAGTGGAAGTGGAGGAAACATATACTCTGACCGGAACACCCACGGATTTACCAGGGCATCCACTGACACTGCTTGTGGGTCTCGTGACCTGGAACGAGAGGCCATCCTGTCTATCTGAGGTACGCCCCAATGGATTGTTACCTCTGCGAATACCTCCGGGTGGAGGCCCCATTCTCCTGGATGGAGATCGTTTCTGATGAGGAAGTCCGCTTCCCAGTTGTCCACTCCCGGAATGAAGATTGCTGACAGCGCCAACGCGTGCCTTTCAGCCCAGAGGATTATTCTTTTTACCTCTGACATTGCAGCTCTGCTCTTCGTTACGCCCTGTCGGTTTATGTAGGCCACCGTCATTACATTGTACGACTGCACCTGAATGGGCAGATCTTGTAGAAGATGTGCCGCTTGTAGAAGGCCGTTGTATACGGCCTTTAGCTCCAGAATGTTGATTGGAAGGAGAGATTCCTGATTTTGACCATCTTCCTTGGAAGTTTTCCTCTTGGGTGACTGCTCCCAACCCTCTGAGACTTGCATCCAGGGTTAGAAGGATCCAATTCTGAATCCCGAACCTGCGGCCCTCGAGTAGGTGAGAAGTTTGGAGCCACCAGAGGAGAGAGATTCTGGCTTTCGGCGACAGACGTATCCGCTGGTGCATGTGAAGATGTGAACCTGAACACTCGTCCAGGAGATCCAGCTGGAAGAACCGTGCATGGAATATTCCATTTTGTAGAGCCTTGTAGGAGGCCACCATCTTTCCCAGAAGGCGAATGCACTGATGAACTGATATCCGGGCTGGCCTCAGGACTAGGGAGGCCAATCCCGGGATCGGGATTGACGGGATCCCGGGGATTTGAATCCCGGTATTGGAAACTCCAATCCTGGGATTCACCGGATTAGAGTGCGCATGCGCAGTTTTGCCGGACAGCGCTGAGCAATATAGCACATCGCTGCCCGGCTGTCAACAAGGTAGTTATGGAGACACACACACTGGCCACGTTGGTGGCATTTCAAATGTAGCTCCTGATTGGCTGCCGGACTGCCAGTTCTGAATGGCTGGCGGCCATCGCTACATCTGAAATGCGGCCAGCACGGTCAGTGTATATGTGTGTCCATGGCTTCTGCCCGCCTAAGAACAGTAAGTAATTTACTTATCGCTACCTACACCCACCCTCCCTCTGCTCCAGACATTCTCCCTCCCTGCTACACCCACCTTCCCTTCCTGCTCCTTACATGTTCACCACACACCAAACCTCCCTTCCTGCTCCCTACACCCACCCTCCCGCAGCTCCCCACATCCACCCTCCTTTCCTGCTCCCTACACCCACCCTCCCTTGCTGCCCTCCACATATACTCTCCCTGCTCCCTACACTGATCCCTACTGCAATCCCGGGATTGAGCATTTTTCAATACCGAATCCCGGGATTGAAAAAATGCCCCGGGATTGGCCTCCCTACTCAGGACATCCCCGACCATTGATTGGATCACCAACGCTTTCTCAACCAGTAGGAACACCCTCTGCACTGCCATGTCGAGTATCATCCCCAGGAAAGGCAGTGTCCTTTTCGGCTCCAAATGTGACTTTGGAAGGTTCAGGATCCATCCATGATCCAGGATTAGTTGAGTTGAGAGAGCAATACCCTGCAACAGTCTCTCCCTGGAAGATGCCTTTATCAGTAGATCGTCCAGGTACAGAATTATGTTCATTCCCTGCATGCTGCGGAAGAGCATAAGTTTTGCAGGCTACGGGGTAATGCTGAAGGAGCGTCACAATCCCCTAGCCAAAATACACAGGGGCGATAGAGATAAGCGAGGTCTATGCACATTACGTTACACCGGACTCGATCGCATAGCAAACTGACAAAACACAAGTTTTACATAAAGCAGGGCAAAGCTGCAGGAGAGTTTCTACTGTCAAGGTTCTATGCACCGTACGGTACACATACAATTCTATAGCAGGGCAGACTCAATTGAAATGGATACCGCCTGTGACTCCTAGCTCCATGGAGGCACTCGGCTATGGAGCAAGTAACAGCACAGATTTTGCAGGCTATGGGGCAATGCTGAAGGAGCGTCAGAATCCCCTAGCTAAAATACACAGGGGCGATATGGATAAGCGAGGTCTATGCCCAGAACGATACACCGGACCCCATCGCATCGCAAAGTGACAAAATGTCCGAGGCGCGTGAACCCCTGCCTTGTGGCAGCACTCAGCTATGGAGCGAGCAACGGCATAGGTTTTGCAGGCTACGGGGTAATGCTGTAGGAGCGTCAGAATCCCCTAGCTAAAATACAGAGGGGTGATAGGGATAAGGGAGGTCTATGCACATAACGATACACTGCAAAGTTCCCCATGGTTTTGATTATGCCTTTTCTTTGAACACGGTATTTTCCATTGCCTCGCCCAACCCCCATCCCACTTTCCCCTTCCCCCCCGGGGGGCCTGCAAAGTACATGCAGTAGACAGAGTGGGAGTTCCGATCAGGTTACAAGACATGTGCAACAGTATACTACTGTATGTAGGAAAATCCCCCGCCCACTCTGATTTATGTGAAACCTGTGTGCACCCTTCCATTGAATGTATAACAAAGAAAAAAAATTATAATAAAGTGAATGTTACAGGAACACATAAAAAAAAAGGTTGGCACTTCCTTCCCATTGGTGTTGGTTTATGCCTTAGGGGACTCGGACGCTAATACTTGTATTTCAAAAGCACAGTATTTTCGACCGCCTCTCCCTACCCCCATCGCCCTTCTCCCCTGGGAGCCTGCACAGGTCATGCAGTGGACAGGGAGGGAGTTCAGGTCAGGTACAATACACAAATGCCGAGGTTCTACAGCACTGTGTTGCTTAGTTAGTTGCGTCGGAATACACTAATTTCTACTCATTACCGCTGTGTATTTGTATATAGCGGAATGAATCGCTGCTGCAGATTTCATTTGATTTATGTGAAACCTGTGTGCACCCTTTCATTGAATGTATAACAAAGAAAAAAATAATAATAAAGAGAATGTCACGGGAACATATATATATATATATAAAAAAAAAAAAAAAAGTTGGCACTTTGGGACTCAAACCTGGGACTCTCAGCATGGGAGGTGGGAGCCTTCATCGCTAGGTTAGTATGGAAGGGGAGACAATTAGCTACCGGAGGGTACCAACCCCAAGTTTCTGTGACCCCCACAAGGCTCATGGCAAGCGTCGGAACCCATGGTGGGTCTGAATTAACGGGCACATTATAGTCTATGGGAAAATGGGTCCACTTCGCGTACTGATATCTCTGGTTCTGGGTGTCCCAGAGACTCAGGACTGGTACCATACAAAAGAGGAGACTCTTGGCTTTCGGGGCAGACCAACCACTACTTTATTTGACACTGGAAAGGGAAACGGAAAGCAACAGTGTATCGGGTCCCCTCCAGTTGTCCGCCTAGCTTGCACAGGATGCAGGGTTTCTGGCTAGATAGGAAATACTGTACAGAAATGCTAAGCATGGTAATTTGACATCTAGGAACATAGGGAGGAGTTTTTATCTCTCTCCATTATACTTAGAAAAATTACACTTGCCACTGTACGTTACAAGCTGTTCGTGCTAATTAGTACACTAGTAGAACATACTGTACAGCCCCATACTTGCCCCTGTACGCTACAAGCTGTTCGTGCTAATTAGTACCCTAATAGAACATACTGTACAGAGATACTAAGTACGGTGATTTGGCATCCAGTTAAAAGCTGTTCGTGCTAATTAGTACACTAGTAGAACATACTGTACAGAGATACTAAGGATGGTGATCTGGTATCTAGGAACTTAGGGAGGAGCTTTTATCTCTCCATTATACATAGAAAGATTAAACTTGCCACTGTACGTTACAAGCGGTTCATGCTAATTAGTACGCTAGAAGAACAGAACATACTGGGGAATCGGACTCATACAGTACTTGCATTTCAAAAGCATGGTATTTTCCACCGCCTCCCGCTAGCCCATCGCCCTTCCCCCATGGGAGTCTGCACAGGTCATGAAGTAGACAGGGAGGGAGTTATTCACATAAACCAGGGCAAAGCTGCAGGAGCAGTTGTACTGTTAAGGTTCTATGCACCATACGGTACACATACAATTCTGTAGCAGGGCAGACTATATTGAAATGGCTACCGCCTGTGACTCCTTGCCCCATGGAGGCCCTCGGCTATGGAGCAAGTAACAGCACAGATTTTGTAGGTCACGGGGCAATGCGAAGGAGCGTCAGAATCCCCTAGCTAAAATACACAGGGACGATAGGGATAAGCGAGGTCTATGCACTTAACGATACCCCAGACCCCATCGCATCACAAAGTGACAAAATGTCCAAGGCACATGAACATCCGCCTTGTGTCAGCACTCAGCTATGGAGCGAGTGACGGCATAGGTTTTGCAGGCTACGGGGCAGTGCTGAAGGAGCGTCGGAATACCCTAGCTAAAATACACAGGGGTGATAGGGTTAAGCGAGGTCTATGCACATAATGCTACAAGGCGGGGGTTCATGTGCCTCGGACATTGTGTCACTCTGTGATGCGATGGGGTCTGGTGTATCGTTATGTGCATAGACCTCGCTTATCCCTATCGACCCTGTGTATTTTAGCTAGGGGATTCTGACGCTCCTTCAGCATTGGCCCGTTCTTTGAACACGGTATTTTCCACTGCCTCACCCTACCCCCATCCCACTTTCCCCTTGCCCCTGGGAGCCTGCACAGTTCATGCAGTAGACAGGTAGGGAGTTCCGATCAGGTTACAAGACAAGATTTATGTGAAACCTGTGTGCACCCTTCCATTGAATGTATAACAAAGAAAAAAAATTATAATAAAGTTAAAGTCACGGGAACTCGGACGCTCATACTATACATATATTTCAAAAGCACGGTGTTTATGCATTATACATACTTCCTTTTACACAATTAGTTGCGTCTCCATACACAATCTTGCGTCTGCATACCCAAGTGTTTTAACATGTTCGTTTGTGTCTGTATAAACTATTTATTTATATTGAGAACTCTCACCGTCTGACCATTGGTCACCATCTATTAACATTACATTCGTCACTGACCATTTGCCAGAGCTGTAGATCAATCCGCCGCTATACGATCGAAAGTACTGAATTAGTGAAGCATTAGCCACCCAGTGGTGGAGATGTGTAATGCATGCTGAGTATCTAGAATCGCTTCAATGCGCCTGCCTGTGATTAAACTCAGCAAGCTAAGCTATCGCCTTAGCGTAACTAATTGTCCGTCTAGGCGGAGAATCGGTCAAGATAAAAGGTGGCTACATCTGTAGGTGGGGTTTTTGACGAAGTAGTGGGGGCTGAATACTGTAAACCCTCCAAAGAGCTCCTCAAAAACTGCGTCTCTTTCTCAGTATGTGACATCCTTGCTGAAATATTCCCCTTAAAGAATCCACACAAGCAGGTTCGGATTTAGAAGGCTGAGAAAGTATATTGCAGTCCTGAGTACATGGAATAGACTCCTCATGAGAAGATAAACACTCTGCAGCACAGGACACAGAGTCCTTAGACATGGTAATGTGGGATATACACACTTACACACGCACAGGAAAATGTCAGATACAGTTTTCACCCCAGAGTACCTTCAGAGAGTCACAGAGTATAAGGAGCCAGCCACACAGCGCCCCCGTAAGCAGTTATTATGATAAAAGCCTGGCGCTTACTAATTATCCTTAATAGGGTAGTTAGTATTGTTATCACTCCCCACCCCCGTCTATAACACCCTGGTACCAGAGAGGTATTGCTGGAGTTATGTGGAGGGCAGCGCTCCCTGTCAACATCTCTTCCTTCTGATCGGCATGGAGAAAATGGCGCTGCTGAGTGCTGGATCCGCTCTGAGAGGAAGTCCCGCCCCCTGTAATGGCACGCAGCTTCCCGTACTAATTTTTTATACTGGCCCGAGGATTTTGACTGTTAACAGCGGGATTAGCCCCTGTTAACGATGAGACCAGTGTAGGGTTAAAGCGCTGGCTCAGGACGCCCCTCCAGCGTCTACATGTGTTATGTTGCTGAGCCTTCCAGGAGCGCAGCCTGTCAGAGCTGCGCACCAACCCTTGTGCCGCCATACGCGCCGGCAACCTGCTAAAAAGGACGCTGGCGCTGTACTCACCACTCTTCTATCTTCTGGCTCTGTTAGGGGGTGGCGGCCGCTCTGCGAGAGTGAGCGGTCGCCTCGTGGGCTTGCGATCATCACCCTCTGGAGCTCAGTGTCCTGTCAGCGGAATAGAGAACCATTAACTCTCCATTAAGTTGGTTCCTACTTCCCCCCCTAAGTTCAACAAAGCAGCTCTCCAAAAAAAAAAAAAAAAATAAGAAAACGCCTAGGAGCTTCCCTAGCTGTGACCGACTCCTCTGGGCACATTTCCAAAACAGAGTCTGGTAGGAGGGGCATAGAGGAAGGAGCTAGCCCACACTATTAAACTCTTAAAGTGCCAGTGGCTCCTAGTGGACCCGTCTAATCCCCATGGTACCAAATTGGACCTCAGCATCCTCTAGCACGTAAGAGAAAATGCCATTACATCAAATATGATCCCCCACCTACTGTATACATCTTTTACTTTACGAGTTACAGATGCCAAGATGTACAAGATGTAACTGCCTAAGTCAGTGGTTCTCAAACTGTGTGCCGTGGCACCCTGGGATGCCTCGGGGTACTTGCAGGGGTACCCAGGGTTGGTGGTTCAGGACCAGTTTAAATTATTTGTGGTAAATGTAATAGACAAAACTAGGGCTTGTGACGTCCAGTCATAAAATGTGTGGACAAAGAGGAGCGAATCCTGTCCCTCAATACACAACTGAACCAGTATAAACACAATTTACTTAATTGAATGTTTTTTTCAAAGTTTCTCAATAAGAAACTTCTGGCCCATGGGTGCCATGAAAATCTCCTGGCACCCTTGAATCATGACTGGAGCAGGTCTCCTGGAACCCCCGACTTTAAGCCTTTTAGAAACAAATGCCAGTTTGAACAAAGAACAATGAAGGGTATTATTGATTCTCAATGATCTGGGCAGCTGAAGGCAAAAAGCAACAGGATTGAGTTTCTGAATGACTTGAAATTGCCCAATATAACAGGGAGGGGCCCAATTTCTGAGATGGTTGGCGGAGCTTGATGTTTTGAGTAGATAACCACACAATGTCTCCTACTTTGAAAGAGCAAGGTTTCCGAGATTTATCAACAAACCTTTTGGACTGGATCGCAGCTTCTTCCAGGGTTTGATGTACTTTCTTCCAAATCCTCCTGACATGACACACTGGAGGAAAAGATGAACCTGACTGTTGTGATGGAGTGAAAGTATTAGACTTGGGATGGGAACGAGAAAAACTAAAGAATGGAGACATGGAAGTTGAAGAATGCCCAGAATTATTATACGCAAATACTGCAAAGGTTAGACTGACAACCAAATCAACCCGACATTTAGATACTGCTCCAAAGACTGATTTACCCACTCTGTCTGTATGTTGGATTATGGATGATAACCTGAAGACAGACTGATGTTTATCCCTAATTCTGAACAAAAAGACCTCCAAAAACGTGCCACAATCGGAGACAATGTCTTGAGGTAGCCCATGAATTCGAAAGATGTGTTGAAAGAACAAAGACGACAGATCCTCGTCACTAGGTATTTTGGACAGGGGAATAAAGTTAGCCATTTTACTGAAACGGTTGACCACAACCCAGCTGACCGAACACTTGGAGGACTTCGGCAGATCCACAACAAAATTCATAGATAAATGAGTCCATGGTTTGGAGGGTACGGAAAAAGGTAGCAACTGTCCCAAGGGAAAAACTCAAAGAGACTTGTTTTTGGCACAGACATTGCACACCCTTACAAACTCCTGTACATCAGTTTTGATAATCGACCACGACACAGAACGAGAGAGAAGGTCCAATGTTTTAGCAATCCCCGGACGCCACAAGGTCTTATTGAAATGGAACTTCGATAAAACAGCGGATCTGAATTTCTCTGGTACAAACAGAAGTCCAGAGGGAGGCTCGGATGGGGCCTGTGCTGACTGAATGCGTAACGCGATATCCACAGTAAGACCAGTCTTAGAGACTTCTTGACTAGGTATAAAACTCTGGGATAAGGAGTCAGCCTTCGCATTCCTGGATCCTGGCCTAAAGGTGATCACAAAATTGATTCTTACAAAAAACAGAGCCCAACTGGCCTGCCGGGTATTCAATTTCTTCACCAATTCGATGTAAGCCAGGTTTTTTTGATCAGTGAACACTGTCACTGCATGTCTTGCCTCCTTCAGCCAGAGTCTCCATTCCTCCAGGACCCACTTGACTGCCTGGAGTTCCCAAATTCAACTGTCATAATTGACCTTTGCAGAGGAAAACTTGCATGAGAAAAAGGCACAGGGGTGAAGTTTGTGGTCGATTAGATCTTTCTATGAGAGCTTCGCTCCTACTCCCACGTCAGAAACACCTAATTCTGCTATAAAAGGCAAACCCGGATCAGGATGACAGAGACCTGGAGCAGAGATAAATGCATTGTTTTTTTTTTTTGTTTTTTTTTTTAAGATCTTCAAATGCTTTCATAGCCTGTGGAGACCAGCAAGTAGGATCCGCATCTTTCTCGGTTAGACTCACAATTGGTGCTACTATGGTGGAGAATGAATGGATAAATCTCCTGTTCTAATTAGAAAAACCAAGGAAGCATTGAATGGCTTTCAGACTCGTCGGAACGGGTCCAGTCACGGATTGCATGAAATTTCTTGGGATCCATTGAAAATCACTTGGACATGATTATATATCACAAGAAGGTGACCTTCTCCACCTCAAACTCATACTTCTCCAGTTTAGCATAAAGAAGATTCTTTCTGATTTTTGAGAGAACAGCCTTGAAGTGAACCCGATGTTCCTCGAGAGTCCGTGAATAAATCAAGATGTTGTCCAGGTATATAACCACAAACTTACAATACATTTTTTTCATCAGTGTTTACTAAAGAAGACCAGATGGTGGGAGTAGTGCATAACAAAACGGATGGTGATGACCCGTGGCTTAGTACTTAAGTGAGGAAGCAGTCATGGAGAGACTAAGCAAAATTAAGATTAATTAATCTCCTGGTCCAGATGGACTTCACCCAAGGGATCTTATGGAGTTAAACTCAGAACTAGCAAGACCCTTATACTTGATTTTCTATGAGTCAATTACTGTACATCAGGCATGGTACCAAAGGACTGGCGTATAGCTGAGGTAGTGCCATTATTTGAAAAAGGAATCAAAACTCATTCTGGTAACTATAGACCAGTAAGTTTGATATCTATAGGGGGAAAATATTGGAAGATACAGATGGAGACACGCTAGTCGTGGCTCAATCTGTGACTAGGCGCCGAGAGTTCTCCGTCCGCCCGGCTGCGTGCACCAGTGTTGGAGACGACCCCCATTCACTTGAATGGAGAGCGTCTCCGTCCATGCGCCCAGACAGAGATGCTCTGAATGGGAGCGTCTCTGTGAACACCCGGCGTGACTAGGTGGACGGATTGCCTAGTCACGCCGGGACTGCTCATTTGCGTTGGAGCCGCCTCAGATGGGCACGTCTCTATTTATATATTAAGAGATAGCATACAGGAGTACCTGCAGACCTCTTAGGTTATTAGTAAGAAGCAGCATGGGTTTGTGAGGGGTAGATCATGTCAAAATAACTTAATTAGCTTCTATGAGGAAGTGAGCGACAACCTTGACCAGGGAAACGCAGTGGATGTGGTCTATTTAGATTTTGCAAACACCTTCGATATAGTGCCTCACAGGAGGCAGATTATCAAATTAAAGGAACTTGGTCTAGGAAAAACTATTTATACTTGGGTAAGTAATTGCTGGATAACAGGGAACAGCGAGAGGTGGTTAATGGGATGTTCTCCAACTGGGCATCAGTATTCAGTGGAATACCACAAGGGTTATCACAAGGGTCTGAACTCGGGCCACTATTGTTCAATATATTTATTAATTACCTAGGAATAGGTCTGGAAAGCACAGTGTAAATTTTTGCAGATGATACTAAACTGTAGGTAAATTAATTCGGAAATAGATATTGAGTCGCTACAAAATGACTTATTTAAACTCGAAATTTGGGCATCTAAATGGAGAATGAAGTTCACTATAGAAAAATTTAAAGATATGCACTTTGGGACAAAGAATAAACATGCAACCTATATATTAAATGGGGAAAAACTAGAGGTTGCAATAGTGGATATACTGTATGTTCGGTGCACCCTTAGCTTATAGGATACACACAAAAAACAAGAAATCCCTAGCGCTTATACAGCCAACTTTCCTGCTCGTTTATTGTATATGCAAAATTACAATATGTTATATTATTTTTAACTTGAAACATGAAATTAATACATTTTTACTATATTATTATCTCTCTTTTATAGCATACCTTAGCTTATAGACCTTTATTAATTATTCTTAAATATAACGTTAAATAAATATGGCGTTTTTATGTATTTTTGTAAATAAGATGTACTAATTTAGTACTTTAACAAATTGCACCTAGTGCCCTTATTAGTTTAAACCGACACACTAAGTGTTCATAAAATTATTCATTTTATTTAAAAAGAATATATACTACATAGATATACTGTATTTGAATGTAACTATACCGGTATATACACACAAACATAAAACATAAGACACACATACAAACACACAATCCCTGGTGGGAACACTGGATCAGCTGTTTACCCCACTCAGGTCTAGATCTTTTTATCTCTGGGCTAGGATGTGAGACTTCAAGCTGTCAATGACAAGTCTCCCTGGCTCTGTTATATAGGCTGTCAGTTCATAGTCCCAATGAATATAATGCCAGACATGAATAAGGTGCGTCTTTCTCTCCGCCTACCTCATTCACTTATAGCTCCACTTCTGGGGTTTCCGTGCAGGGAATGTTCCTCCTCGTGGTCGCCTGTCTGTATTGTGACTGTGATGCTGTAGTCTGCCGGCAGACTCCCCGCTGCAGTTGCTGCTCCGTGTTTGTATTCTCCCGGACTCAGCACACGGCGGGATTGATTATTCCGCAATTTATGCGTTTCACCTAGTAGATAGGCTTCTCCAGGATAGCTGCGTAATCGATCTGCAGCTCATCACTGCTTTTAAGGTTGCTGACGATGTCCTCTCTTTTCCGCCCTTAGTACAAATGGCAATTTGGGTCTCTTTGCCCTTACTTGATGTCACTGTCAGGATATAGCTTTATTGCTGCTAACACTGTCCACTCTTTTCCGCCCTTAGTACAGATGGTAATTTGGGTCTCCTTGCCCTTACTTTGTATCACAGTTAAGACACAACTTTGAACAAACACACACACACATCTATAATGTTATCATAAAAATATTTTTTTAAATATATTTAAAAAATAGGATTTTAATACCTACCGGTAAATAGTAACATAGTAACATAGTATCTAAGGTTGAAAAAAGACAATTGTCCATCGGGTTCAACCTATTTGTGGTCTCCTATGCACGATTATTTTGTATAAAATTTTGACTGAAGTTGCTGACTGACGTTCTGATTAACCCCTCTTTTTTATAATAACCATAGTGCGTGACTATGCCCCGTAACGCTGGATATCCTAATCCATTAGGAATTTATCTAACCCATTCTTAAAGGTGTTGACTGAGTTGGCCATTACAACTCCCTCAGGCAGGGAATTCCAAACACGTATCATCCTTACCGTAAAAAAGCCTTTAAGCCGTATTGTGTGGAATCTCCTCTCCTCTAACCTGAGCGAGTGTCCACGAGTCCTCTGTGTTGATCTAACCAAAAACAGGTCCTGCGCAAGATCTGTATATTGTCCCCTTATATATTTGTAAATGTTGATCATGTCCCCTCTTAATCTCCTCTTTTCCAGTGTAAACATGCCTAGTCTTGCAAGCCTTTCCTCGTATTCCAGCGTCTCCATACCCTTAATTAGTTTGGTCGCCCGCCTTTGAACATTTTCTAGCTCCAGGATATCCTTTTTGTAGTAAGATGCCCATAATTGTACCCAGTATTCAAGGTGTGGCCTCACAAGTGATTTATATAACGGGAGTATAATACTCTCGTCCCTAGCATCAATTCCCCGTTTTATGCATGCTAATATCTTATTAGCCTTCTTTGCTGCAGTCCTACTTTGGGTACTACTGCTTAGTTTGCTATCTATGAGGACACCCAAGTCCTTTTCCAGTACAGAATCCGCTAATTTTACCCCATTTAGTAGGTAGGTGTTATTTTTGTTCTTGTTACCACAGTGCATTACCTTACACTTGTCTGTATTGAAGCGCATTCTCCTTTTCAAGCTTCTAATTTAACTAAGTCATTCTGAAGCGACTCAGCATCCCCCTCCGCATTTATAACTTTACACAATTTGGTATCATCTGCAAAAATTGACACCATGCTCTCTAGACCTTCTGTTAGGTCGTTAATAAAAATATTGAACAAAAGCGGTCCTAACACTTAGCACTTCAGTCCAAGCTGAAAAAGATCCATTAACCACAACGCGCTGCTCCCTCTTATCTAACCAGTTTTTGACCCAAGTGCATATTGTGCTTCCTAGCCCTGATTCTTGTAGCTTGTAGATAAGTCTCATGTGTGGTACAGTATCGAACGCTTTGGCAAAATCTAAAAAGATTACATCCACCTCTTTACCCTGATCTAGGTTTGCGCTTACTATTTCATAAAAGCCAAGTAAGTTGGTTTGACAGGATCTGTCCTTCATAAACCCATGTTGATTCCTTTTAATGACCTTATTGACTTCAAGGAACTTCTGAATACTATCTCTTAGAATACCTTCCAATACTTTTCACACTATAGATTTAAGACTAACTGGTCTATAATTACCTGGTTCAGCTTTACTTCCCTTTTTGAATATAGGCACTACTTCCGCTATACGCCAGTCTTTGGGAACCATACCTGATATTACTGAATCCCTAAAGATCAAAAATAGCGATTCTGCAAGTTCAGAATGAAGCTCCATTAGAACCCTTGGGTGAATACCATCGGGACCTGGTAACTTATTAATCTTTAAATGTTTTAATCGGTCACAGACTACTTCCTTGCTTAAATAAGTACCTATCAGTGGGATATTCTCATTATTGAGATTATATGTTAGTCCCTGAATTGGGTCCTCTCTAGTAAATACTGTTGAAAAAAACTCATTTAGTGTGTCCGCTATGTCATTATCATTTTTGCTTAAGACTCCCAACTTGTCTTTTAAAGGGCCTATACTCTCCTTCTTTAATCTCTTGCTATTAATGTATTTAAATAATTTTTTGGGATTCGCTTTGCTTTCCTTTGCTACTAGTTTTTCAGTTTCTACTTTAGCCGCTCTTATTTCCTTTTTGCAAATTTTGTTACATTCCTTATAGTGCTGAAATGACTCTGCTTCCCCGTCAGATTTGTATTTTTTAAATGCTCGCCTTTTCTTGCCCATAAGTTCCTTAATCTTTTTGTTAAGCCACATCGGTTTATGATTTTTAATCCTTTTTTTGCTGCTCGTAGGAATAAATTTGAGTGTATTTTTAGCTAGCAGGAATTTTAGTACCTCCCATTTCTCCGTAGTATTTTTTCCTAAAAACAAACGTTCCCATTCAATATCCCTGAAAAATACCCTCATCTTTTCAAAATTTGCTTTGCTAAAGTTTAGAGTCCTAGTTGAGCCAGTATAGGGCTGTTTATGGAAACTGATATTGAATGTGACCATATTGTGGTCGCTGTTTCCTATGGGTTCCCCTACTATAATACAGGATACCAAATCCCCATTGTTTGTTAATACCAGGTCTAAGATTGCATTGTAACTAGTTGGTTCCTCAATTAGTTGAACTAAGTAGTTATCATTAAGTGTGTTTAAAAACATATTGCCCATAGCAGTATCACATGAATCGTTTTACCAGTTTATCTCTGGATAGTTAAAATCTCCCATCACTACTATGTCTCCTACTCCTGCTGCTCTTTCAATTTGCTTTAGTAACAATTCCTCATCAGATACGTTGATACCAGGCGGCCTATAGCATACACCCAATACTAACTTTTTTATTCCTTTTTCCCCTCATGCAATTTCTACCCATAATGTCTCGACAGTGTCTACAGTCCCCTCCTGAATATCTTCCCGTATATCAGGTTTTAAAAACGGCTTTACGTAAAGACACACCCCTCCACCCTTTTTACTTAGTCTGTCTCTCCTAAACAGTGTATAGCCCTCTAGATTGACTGTCCAATCATGAGATTCATCCCACCAAGTTTCAGTAATGCCTATAATATCTTACTGTTTGCTTGCTGCAAGTATTTTTAGTTCACCTTTTTTACCAGTAATGCTTCTGGCGTTTACATACATAGAACTAAGAGAAGTATTTTCCCTTGCATTAAGGACATCTTTCACCTTATGTAGCAATGATGACCTGTAATCGTCATTGGTTAGTGCTTTGGTAAAATCTCTTTTAGTACCCATGTTAGTAACCTTACCGCCTGCTCTTACCCTCCCCCCAACTTCTCCCCCATTTCGTTTACTACCGCCATCCCCACTATTCTCACTGCATGACCCAGTGATCTTAGTCCGTAGAGGATGCTGGGGACTCCAAAAGGACCATGGGGGTATAGACGGGATCCGCAGGAGACATGGGCACACTATAAGACTTTGAATAGGTGTGAACTGGCTCCTCCCTCTATGCCCCTCCTCCAGACTCCAGTTAGAGAACTGTGCCCAGGAAGACGGACATTTCGAGGAAAGAATTTATTGTTTAAACACGGTGAGTGTCATACCAGCTCACACCTCGAACATGCCGCAGAACGTGGTATTCAATAGAACACCAGCCGACGGCATGAAAAATATACAGCAATATGCTGACCGAAAACGTAACACAACCTGTGTGTAAACACGACCAATAATAGCATACCGCATGCCATGTATAACGTCAGCAACCGACTTGACTGAAAAGAAACACCACATGAGTGTATCCACCAATAGCTGCAGATAGTCCGTAGAGGATGCTGCGGACTCTAAGAGAAAAGGATTTACCGGTAGGTATTAAAATCCTATTTTCTCCTTCGTCCTAGAGGATGCTGGGGACTCCCAAAGGACCATGGGGATTATAACAAAGCTCCAAACCGGGCGGAAGAGTGCGGATGACTCTGCAGCACCGATTGAGCAATCATGAGGTCCTCATCAGCCAGGGTATCAAACTTGTAGAACTTAGCAAAAGTGTTGACCCCGACCAAGTAGCTGCTCGGCAAAGCTGTAATGCCGAGACACCTCCAGCCACCCAAGATGAGCCCACCTTCCTAGTGGAATGGACTTTCACCGATTTCGGTAACGGCAATCCAGCCGTAGAATGAGCCTGTTGAATCGTATTAAAGATCCAGCGCGCAATAGTCTACTTAGAAGCAGGAGCACCAACCTTGTTGGCCGCGTACAGGATAAACAGCGCCTCTGTTTTCCTAACCCGAGCCGTTCTGGCTAAATAAATTTTCAAAGCTCTGACCACATCAAGAGACTTGTAATCAGCCAAGGCTTCAGTAGCCACAGGCACCACAATAGGTTGGTTCATGTGAAACGAAGAAACCACCTTTGGTAGAAATTGTTGACGAGTTCTCAACTCTGCTCTATTCTCATGGAAAATCAGATAGGGGCTTTTGGGAGACAAAGCCGCCAATTCGGACACCCGCCTTGCGGACGCCAAGGCCAAAAACATGACCACTTTCCAAGTGAGAAATTTCAACTCAACCTTTTGTAATGGTTCAAACCAATGTGATATAAGGAACTGTAACACCACGTTAAGGTCCCACGGTGCCACTGGGGGCACAAAGGGAGGTTGGATGTGAAGTACGCCTTTTACGAAAGTCTGTACTTCTGGAAGCGAGGCTAATTCCCTTTGAAAGAAAATTGATAAAGCCGACACCTGCACTTTAATGGAGCCTAACTTCAGACCCGCATCCACACCTGCTTGCAAAAAATGGAGAAAACGCCCCAGCTGAAATTCTTCCGTAGGAGCCTGCTTGGATTCACACCAAGACACATATTTTCTCCAAATACGGTGATAATGCTTCGCCGTTACCTCCTTTCTAGCTTTAAGTAGAGTGGGGATGACTTCCCCGGGAATACCCTTCCTAGCTAGGATTTGGCGTTCAACCGTCAAACGCAACCACGGTAAGTCCTGGAACACGCACGGCCCTTGCTGTAACAGATCCTCTCTCAGAGGAAGAGGCTAGAGATCTCCTGTGAGTAATTCCTGAAGATCCGGATACCAGGCCCTCCGTGGCCAATCTGGTACAACGAGTATCGCCTGAATCCTTGTTCTTCTTATGATCCTCAAAACCTTTGGAATAAGTGGTAGTGGAGGGTACACATAGACCGACCGAAATACCCACGGTGTCACTAGTGCGTCCACTGCTATTGCTGGAGGGTCCCTCGACCTGGAACAATATGTCTGAAGCTTCTTGTTGAGAAGAGACGCCATCATGTCTATTTGAGGAAGTCCCCAACGACTTGTCACTTCTGCAAAGACCTCTTGATGAAGACCCCACTCTCCTGGATGGAGATCGTGTCTGCTGAGGAAGTCTGCTTCCCAGTTGTCCACTCCTGGAATGAAGACCGCTAACAGAGCACTTGCATGTATTTCCGCCCAGCGAAGGATCTTGGTGGCCTCCACCATCGCCGCTCTGCTCTTTGTTCCGCCATGGCGGTTTATGTGCGCCACGGCCGTGATGTTGTCCGACTGAATCAGGACGGGCAGGTCGCGAAGAAGATGTTCCGCCTGCCGCTGTAGATGGCCCTTAACTCCAGCACGTTTATGTGCAGACAAGCTTCCTGGCCTGACCATTTTCCCTGGAAATTTTGTCCCTGTGTGACTGCTCCCCAACTTCGGAGACTCGCGTCCGTGGTCACCAGAATCCAGTCTTGGATCCCGAACCTGCGACCCTCTAGAAGGTGAGAACTCTGGAGCCCCCACAGGAGAGAAATCCTGGCCCTGGGGGACAGACTTATCTTCCGGTGCATCTGCAGATGGGACCCTGACCACTTGTCCAGCAGGTCCCACTGAAACGTTCTTGCATGGAAACTGCCAAACGGAATGGCCTCGTAGGCCGCCACCAATTTTCCCAGCACTCAAGTTTCAGAAGTTCCTTGACCATTTTCTGGATTTCCTGAGTTTTTTCCAACGGGAGAAAAATCCTCTGCAGTTCGGTGTCCAGAATCATGCCCAAAAACTACAGCCGAGTTGTCGGAATCAGCTGCGACTTTGGTAAATTTAGGAGCCAGCCATGCTATTGCAGCACTTGCAGGGAAAGCGCAACGTTTTTTAATAACTGATCCTGTGATCTCGCCTTTATCAGAAGATCGTTCAAGTACGGGATAATTGTGACCCCTTGCTTGCGCAGGAGCACCATCATTTCCGCCATCAACCTGGTGAAAATCCTCGGGGCCGTGGAAAGACCAAACGGCAACGTCTGAAATTGGTAGTGACAATCCTGAACAGCGAACCTCAGAAGGATAAAATAAGATTTTAAACCTACCGGTAAATCTTTTTCTCCTAGTCCGTAGAGGATGCTGGGGACTCCGTAAGGACCATGGGGTATAGACGGGCTCCGCAGGAGACATGGGCACCTAAAAGAACTTTCTAGTATGGTGTGCTCCTCCTCCAGACCTCAGTTAGAGAACTGTGCCCAGAGGAGATGGACAATACGACGAAAGGATTTTGTTAATCTAAGGGCAAGATTCATACCAGCCCACACCAATCATACCATATAGCCTGGAATACACATAACCAGTTAACAGTATGAACAAAACAACAGTATCGTCCAAGACCGATTCTAACTGTAACATAACCCTTATGTAAGCAATAACTATATACACAAGTCTTGCAGATTTTCCGCACTGGGACGGGCGCCCAGCATCCTCTACGGACTAGGAGAAAAAGATTTACCGGTAGGTTTAAAATCTTATTTTCTCTTACGTCCTAGAGGATGCTGGGGACTCCAAAAGGACCATGGGGTTTATACCAAAGCTCCAGACCGGGCGGGAGAGTGCGGATGACTCTGCAGCACCGACTAAGCAAACGCAAGGTCCTCACCAGCCAGGGTATCAAACTTATAGAACTTGGCAAAAGTGTTTAAACCCGACCAAGTAGCCGCTCGGCAGAGCTGTAAAGCCGAGACGCCCCGGGCAGCTGCCCAAGACGAGCCCACCTTCCTAGTAGAATGGGCTTTACCAGACTTCTGTACCGGTAATCCGGCCGAAGAATGAGCCTGCTGAATGGTACTACAAATCCAGCGTGCAATAGTCTGCTTCGAAGCAGGCGGGCCAATCTTGTTGGCAGCATACAGGACAAACAATGCATCTGTTTTCCTAATTCTAGCCGTCCTGGCTACATAAATTTTTGGGTTCACTACGGGTGGCCGGCGGTCGGGCTCCCGGCGACCAGCATCCCGGCGCCGGGAGCCCGACCGCCTTACCGACAGCTTGGCGAGCGCAAATGAGCCCCTTGCGGGCTCGCTGCGCTCGCCACGCTACGGGCACGGTGGCGCGCCACACTATTTTATTCTCCCTCTATGGGGGTCGTGGACCCCCACGAGGGAAAATAAGTGTCGGTAAGCCGGCGGTCGGGCTCCCGGCGCCGGTATACTGAGCGCCGGGAGCCCGACCGCCGGCAAACAGAAGACCACCCTAAATTTTTAAGGCCCTGACTACATCCAGGGACATGGAATCCTCCAAGTCACTCGTAGCCACAGGCACCACTATAGGTTGGTTCATATGAAATGAAGACACCACCTTAGGTAAAAATTGAGGACGAGTCCTCAATTCCGCTCTATCCACATGAAAAATCAAGTAAGGCCTCTTGTAAGACAAGGCCGCCAATTCTGACACACGCCTCGCAGATGCCAAGGCTAACAACATGACCACCTTCCAGGTGAGAAATTTCAACTCCACCGTTTTAAGGGGTTCAAACCAGTGTGATTTAAGGAACTGCAACACCACGTTCAGGTCCCATGGTGCCACTAGGGGCACAAAAGGAGGCTGGATGTGCAGTACTCCTTTTACAAACGTCTGGACTTCTGGGAGAGAAGCCAATTCCTTCTGAAAGAATATTGACAAGGCCGAAATCTGTACTTTAACAGAGCCTAACTTTAGGCCCATATCCACTCCTGTCTGTAGGAAGTGGAGAAAACGACCCAGATGGAAATCTTCCGTAGGAGCATTCTTGGTTTCACACCAAGAGACATATTTCCGTCAGATACGGTGATAATGTTTTGCAGTCACCTCCTTCCTAGCCTTTATTAGAGTAGGTATGACCTCCTCCGGAATACCCTTCTCCGCTAGGATCCGGCGTTCAACCGCCATGCCGCCAAACGTAACCGCGGTATGTCTTGGAACATGCAGGGCCCCTGCTGTAACAGGTCTTCCCTTAGAGGAAGAGGCCAGGGATCTTCCGTGAGCATCTCCTGAAGATCTGAGTACCAGGCCCTTCGAGGCCAGTCTGGAACAATGAGTATTGTCTGTACTCTTTTTCGTCTTATGATCCTCAACACTTTTGTGATGAGAGGAAGAGGAGGAAACACATAGACCGACTGGAACACCCATGGCGTTACCAGAGCGTCTACTGCTATTGCCTGAGGGTCCCGGGACCTGGCACAATACCTCCGAAGCTTCTTGTTGAGGCGTGACGCCATCATGTCTATTTGAGGAACTCCCCAGAGACCCGTTATCTCTGCAAAGACTTCTTGATGAAGTCCCCACTCTCCTGGATGGAGATCGTGTCTGCTGAGGAAGTCTACTTCCCAGTTGTCCACTCCCTGAATGAAGACAGCTGACAGAGCGTTTACGTGATTTTCCGCCCAGCGAAGAATCCAGGTGGCTTCCGCCATCGCGACTCTGCTTCTTGTCCCGCCTTGGCGGTTCACATGAGCTACTGCTGTGACATTGTCTGATTGAATCAGAACCGGTAGGTTGCGAAGAAGATTCTCCGCTTGTCGAAGGCCGTTGTATATGGCCCTTAGCTCCAACACGTTGATGTGTAGACAAGACTCCTGGTCTGACCACAGTCCCTGAAAATTTCTTCCTTGGGTGACTGCTCCCCATCCTCGGAGGCTCGCGTCCTTGGTTACTGGGATCCAGTCCTGAATGCCGAACCTGCGACCCTCTAGAAGGTGAGCACTCTGCAGCCACCATAGAAGAGACACCCTGGCCCTGGGTAATTGTAGATGGGACCCGGACCATTTGTCCAGAAGATCCCATTGAAACGTCCTTGCATGGAACCTGCCGAAGGGAATGGCCTCGTAAGTTGCCACCATTTTCCCCAGAACCCGAGTGCATTGATGAGCTGACACTCTTTTTGGCTTTAGTAGTTCTTGGACCATGTTCTGGAGGTCCTGGACTTTTTCCAACGGGAGGAAAACTTTCTTTTGTTCCGTGTCCAGTATCATCCCTAGGAACGCTAGTCGAGTTGTCGGAACCAACTGTGACTTTGGTAAATTGAGAATCCACCCATGTTGCTGAAGCACTCTCTGAGAGAGTGACACGTTCTCCAGTAATTGCTCTCTTGATCTCGCTTTTATCAGGAGATCGTCCAAGTATGGGATAATTGTGACTACTTGCTTGCGCAGGATCACCATAATTTCCGCCATTAACTTGGTGAAAATCCTCGGGGCCGTGGACAGCCCAAACGGCAACGTCTGTAACTGATAATGACAATCCTGTACCGCGAATCTCAGGAACTCCTGATGAGAGGTATATATGGGGACATGAAGGTAAGCATCCTTTATGTCCAGTGACACCATAAAATCCCCCCCTTCCAGGCAGGCTATCACCGCTCGGAGAGAATCTTTTCAGGTACAGGTTCAGGGATTTTAGGTTTAAAATAGGCCTGACCGAACCATCCGGCTTCGGAACCACAAATAGGGTTGAATAATACCCTTTTCCCTGTTGGCTCAGGGGAACCCTTATAATTACTCGCTGTAGACACAGCATTTGAATTGCAGATAGCACTACTTCCCGCTCTGGGATAGAAGCTGGTAAGGCCGACTTGAAAAATCGACGAGGGGGCACCTCTTCGAATTCCAGCTTGTAGCCCTGGGAGACTATTTCTATCACCCAAGGGTCCACGTCTGACTGAACCCAGACTTGGCTGAATAGTCGAAGGCGTGCCCCCACCTGTGCGGACTCCCGCAGGGGAGCCCCAGCGTCATGCGGTGGACTTAGCGGAAGCCGGGGAAGACTTCTGCTCTTGGGAACCAGCCGCAGCAGGTGTCCTCTTGCCTCTACCCTTACCTATGGCGAGGAGAGAGGAGCCCCGACCTCTTCTGGATCTATGCGACCGAAAGGACTGCATCTGATATTGTGGAGGTTTCTTTTGCTGTTGGGGAACAAAAGGTAAAAAGGTCGACTTACCCGCGGTAGCTGTAGAAAACAGGTCCGCGAGGCCGTCCCCAAACAAAACATCACCTTTGTAAGGTAAAACCTCCATATGCCTTTTTGAGTCTGCATCCCCCGTCCATTGGCGGATCCAAAAGGCTCTTCTTGCCGAAATAGCCATAGCATTGGCTCTTGAACCCAGTAATCCAATGTCTCTTTGAGCGTCCCTCATATATAAGACTGCGTCCTTAATATGAGCTAATGTTAACAAAATTGTATCCCTATCTAGGGTATCAAGGTCAGCTGACAGTGTATCTGTCCAAGCTGCTACTGCACTACATACCCATGCCGACGCAATTGCCGGTCTAAGCAAAGTACCAGTATGTGTAGATAGACTTTAATGTAGTCTCTTGCCTGCGGTCCGCAGGATCCTTGAGGGCCGCTGTGTCAGGGGACGGTAGCGCCACTTTCTTGGAAAGGCGTGTCAAGGCTTTGTCCACTGTGGGAGAGGATTCCCAACGTACCCTGTCCTGTGTAGGGAAAGGGTACGCCATAAGTACCCTTTTGGGAATCTGCAGCTTCTTATCTGGAGTTTCCCATGCTTTTTCACATAACTCATTAATTTCATGTGAAGGAGGAAAGTTTATAACCTGTTTATTTTCCTTAAACATGTGTATCCTCGTGTCGGGCACCGAGGGCTCATCAGTGATATGTAAGACATCTTTTATTGCAATAATCATGCACTGAATACTTTTTGTCACCCTGGGGTGCAATTTTGCTAAATCATAGTCGACACTGGAATCAGAGTCCGTGTCGGTATCTGTGTCCCTTATTTGTGAGAAGGGACGTTTCTGAGACCCCGACGGGTCAGGTGAGTCGGTACAATCCGTAGATTGATTACCTGCCGACGCACTGGACTCTGCTTTGTCCAGCCTTTTATGTAGTGAAGCTACACTAGCATTTAACATATGCCACATATCCATCCAATCCTGAGTCAGCACCGCCGATTGAGACACACCACTCATCTGTTCCACCTCCTCTTTGGATAAGCCTTCCGTTTCAGACATGCCGACACATGTACCGACACCCCACACACACAGGGATATAGCTATGAGGGGACAATTCCCTAAAGCAGGCCCTTTGGAGAGACAGAGAGAGAGTATGCCAGCACACACCAGCACCAAACTGTCCCAGGGGGAAAAAAAACAGATAGCGCTTTTATATATATATTTCCCCCACTCACTGCGCCAAATATGTGCCCCCCTCTCTTTTTTTTTCAGCCCTCTGATGCTCAGCAGGGGAGAGTCCGGGGAGCCAGCGTTCTCTGCAGCCTCTGTGGAGAAAATGGCGCTGGTTAGTGCTGAGGGATCAAGCTCCGCCCCCTCGCGCGGCAGGCTTCGGTCCCGCTCTTAAATTTGAAAAAATGGCGGGGATCTGTAGTTTACTGCCTCCGCAGCCTAACTACATGCTTTGATGCCCAAAACGAGGTTTATTGCTGCCCAGGGCGCCCCCTGCACCCACCAGTGCCCAGTGTGTGTGTGTGTGTGTGTGTGTGTGTGTGTGTGTAAGTGTGGGAGCAATGGCGCGCAGCTTCCTGCTGCGCGCTTACCTCATGAAGATCTGATGTCTTCTGCCGCCTGACGTCTTCATATGTCTTTCATACTCACCCTGCTTCTTTTTTCCGGCATCTGTGAGGAGGATGGCGGCGCGGCTCCGAAACGAACCCCAGGGTGAGACCTGTGTTCCGACTCCCTCTGGAGCTAATGGTGTCCAGTAGCCTAAGAAGCAGAGCCCTTAAACTCTTAAGAAGTGGGTTTGCTTCTCCCCCCTCAGTCCCACGATGCAGGGAGTCTGTTGCCAGCAGAGCTCCCTGAAAATAAAAAACCTAACAAAATTCGTTTTACAGAAAACTCAGGAGAGCTCCCTGTAATGCACCCTATCTCCTCTAGGCACAAGATTTAACTGAGGTCTGGAGGAGGGGCATAGAGGGAGGAGCCAGTGCACACCATACTAGAAAGTTCTTTTAGGTGCCCATGTCTCCTGCGGAGCCCGTCTATAGCCCATGGTCCTTACGGAGTCCCCAGCATCCTCTAGGACATGTAGGTAAGCATCCTTTATGTCGACTGACACCATAAAATTACCCCCCCCCCCAGACTGAAGATCACCGCTCGGAGAGATTCCATCTTGAATTTGAAACTTTTGAAATACACATTGAGGGATTTTAAGTTCAGAATCGGCCTGACCGAGCCATCCGGCTTCGGGACCACAAACAGGCTTGAATAAAAACCTTCTCCCCGCTGTGACAGAGGTACCTCAACAATGACTCGCTGGTGACACAGCTTCTGTATTGCTGTACACACTACCTCTCTTTCCGGAAGAGAAGCTGGCAAGGCCAATTTGAAAAATTGGTGTGGGGGCACGTCTTGAAACTCCAGCTTGTATCTTTGGGTCACAATTTCCAGCACCCAAGGATCCAGGCCCGAGAAAACCCAGACCTGACTGAAGAGCTGAAGACGCGCCCCCACCAGTGCGGACTCCGGCAGGGGAGCCCCAGCGTCATGCGGTGGATTTGGCAGAAGCCGGGGAGGACTTCTGCTCCTGGGAGCTTGCCACAGCCGGCAATCTTTTTCCTCTCCGGAATTTCTGCGACCGAAAGGACTGCATCTGATATGGAGGCGTTTTCTTTTGCTGTGGAGGAACAAAAAGGCAGAAAAGAGGACTTACCCGTGGTAGCTGTAGAAACCAGGTCCGCGAGGCCTTCACCAAACAAAACTCCACCCTTATAGGGCAGAGCCTCCATAGTCTTCTTAGAATCACCATCACCATTCCATTGATGAGTCCACAACGCCCTCCTGGCCGAGACTGCCATGGCATTGGCTCTTGATCCCAAAAGGCCAATATCTCTCGCCGTCTCATTTAAAAAGACTGCAGCGTCCCTGATATGACCCAGAGTCAAAAGCACGCTATCCCGATCCAGGGTGTCTATGTCCGATGACAAGTTATCTGACCACTTTTCAATCGCGTTACTCACCCACGCCGAAGCCACAGCCGGCCTAAGCAGCGTACCTGTCGTGACATAAATAGATTTCAAGGTAGCTTCCTGCCTACGATCAGCAGGATCCTTAAGGGTCGCCATTTCAGGAGACGGTACTGCTACCTTCTTGGATAATCGCGCTAGAGCTTTGTCTACCGTGGGCGTCGCCTCCCACCCAACCCTATCTTGAGAAGGAAACGAATATGCCATAGCAATCCTCCTGGGAATGTGCCACCTCTTTTCTGGCGTTTCCCAGGCTTTCAAAAAGGGCATTCAGTTCATGAGAGGGAGGAAACGTTACCTCCGGTTTCTTCCCTTAAACATAAAGACCCTCGTCTCAGGGACAGCGGGGTCTTCCGTAATATGTAACACGTCTTTTATTGCCACTATCATGTATTGAATACTCTTAGCCACTTTAGGATGCAACTTCGCATCATTATAGTCAACACTGGAGTCGGAATCCGTGTCGGTATCAGTGTCTGCTACCTGGGTAAATTAACGTTTTTGGGACCCTGAGGAGGTCTGAGTGTGTGGCCCCACGTCACCCATGGATTGTCTCCATGCTTGGTTCTGAGACTCAGATTTGTCTAACCTCTTATGCAATAAGGCCACACTCTTATTTAACACACTCCACATCTCAACCCAATCAGCAGTCGGCGGTGCCGACGGAGTCACTCCTTCATTCTGTTCAGCTCCCATACGCACCTCCTCCTGGGAAGAGCATTCAGTTTCTGCCATGTCGACACACACGTACCGACACCCCCAAACACACTGGGCTAAAGGGGACAGACCCACAGTAAGGACTTTCAGAGAGACATAGAAGGAGTTTGCCAGCTCACACCCAGCGCCCCACCGGTCAGAAGAAAACAACAATGCCCCAGACCTATAAGCGCTTGTTATATATAAATAACCAACACCAAATTTATGTGCCCCCCCCTTGTTTTTAGCACCCTGTTACTTGTGACAGCAGTGAAGGGCCAGGAGCAGCGTCTCTGCAGCAAGCTGTGGAGAGAAAATGGTGCTGGTCAGAGCTGAAGGATGAAGCCCCACCCCCTACATGGCGCGCTTCGGTCCCGCTATTAATTATACTGGCGGGGGTCTCCTAACAGTGCCTATGCACTGTATATAGCTGCCAGTCCCTATAAATTAGGTTTTTATTGCTGCCCAGGGCGCCCCCCCCTGCGCCCTGCACCCATGTAGTGCCTGTGTGAGCGGGAGCAATGGCGCGCAGCGCGACCGTTGCGTGGTACCTCAGGAAGACGGAAGTCTTCTGCCGCCTTCAGACGTCTTCTTTGCTTCGGTTACTCACCTGTCTTCTATCTTCTGGCTCTGTGAGGGGGGCGGTGGCGTGGCTCCGGGAACGAGCAGCTAGGCGACCCAAGTGATCAGACCCTCTGGAGCTAATGGTGTCCAGTAGCCTAAGAAGCAGGGCCTTTGAACTCTTAAGAAGTAGGTCTGCTTCTCTCCCCTCAGTCCCACGAAGCAGGGAGCCTGTTGCCAGCAGTGCTCCCTGAAAATAATAAACCTAACAAAAGTCTTTTTAGAGAAACTCTGTAGAGCTCCCCTAGTGTGTGACCAGTCTCCTCTGGGCACAGAATCTAACTGAGGTCTGGAGGAGGGGCATAGAGGGAGGAGCCAGTTCACACCCATTCAAAGTCTTATAGTGTGCCCATGTCTCCTGCGGATCCAGTCTATACACCATGGTCCTTTTGGAGTCCCCAGCATCCTCTAGGACGAAGGAGAAAACTAATTTAGTTATACTGGCTCAGTTGCCAGGAGCTTTGCGCTGTATAGTGTATCCCTTTAGTTGCGAGGACCCTAAAAATAAGAGAAGCAGCAAAAGTAATAGTAGTGATTCATTTCTGGCCATACAGATGGTGTGGAATAACCAAGGGGATGCTCCTAGAAAAACAATGGCCTCTACTTTTTTGTTCAGACCCACTACGGGGGTATTCAATTACAGACGAAATTGCGGCAATTTAACGAAATTGCAGTCTTTGCAATTTATTTTTTTTTGCCTTGAAAACTGAATTTGTGCGGGTATGCGCGCTCCCGCGATTCACCCTATTCAAATGCAAGTTAGCAAAAATGGGATTGCTACGAAAATTGGTGCAGATTGTGAAAAGTAAAAAATTGGTAAATCTGTCCGTACCTTCCAAAAAAGCGAAACTAACATCGGATAACAGTATAAAAGTTTATTATTGGTTATAACAAACACAGTTTTGGTAGCTAAAATTGGGTCAAATGTCTGTTAAATGCATATTTGTATAAAAAAAATATATATATTATAGAAAGCTATTTTTTCCAGCAAAATAGTGCTAAAATTAAACTTGGGGTACATAAAAAGGAGTACAAGTATATACTGTATTTGGGTAATTTTAGGGGACTTAAAAAAAGAAGCACCCCAATATACCTGTCCCATACCTTGTACCCCAATTTCCATCAGTTTGCACTTTTTCACCTCAAAAATTAAAAACCATTATTGGGCAATTAAAAATAATTAAAAACTTCTAAGTGACTAATTAGTCATTCAGGGGGTTGTCCCAGGCGTTCAGAACCAATCCCAACATTTTTAACTTAAACTTAGGGAAAATTCGTATTCATCACCTGCTCAGAGTAGGTGAATTGAAATTTGTGGGTAAAATTACAGCAAAACCGGTTTTGCTGCCAATTAAATAGGTGCCTTGGCGAATTTACCGCAATTTGCTGTAATTTCATATATTTATACAGCAAAAAACGTGTTTTTGTTGCTAATTGAATACCCCCCTACATCAGCAATTAGCCGTGCATCCAAATCTAGACAAGCATGCTTTGATGGTGTGGAGATTGAGCAGTTATTGAAATATAAGCATAGCTCAAATATTGGACTTTCGGCACTGAACGTATTACTGGATACCAAATTCTTTAAAGAGTCCAAAAGAATTTGCTCTTCTATAAAATCTTTTGTGGTACCATGGAATCTCAATCTTTCAAACTATATGGTACAAGGAACCATTTAATAATATACACTCAGATAATGTGGCGCTTCAAGCAAATCCTGCATTATCCTTCAGCTCTGCGTACAGGCTCAGAAAATGAAAAGGAAGAAAAACTGGACAGATTAGACCAATTTCAATATATATTATTAAAAAAAAAACATCAACATATATTAGAAAAACAAATTATATCTTTGTACTTCATGAAGGTTCAGGTCAGGGGCAAACTCATTCCAAAAAACATGCAAGATGTATTACAGAAGTCACTTCTTAGGCCAACAAGAGGAAAAATGTGAGGCACTAAAATAATAAGAAAGATACTGTACCTTCCATTATAGCAGTGGAAATTTGACACCATATTCAGCAGATGATCTATGCAAAGCAGCAGGGTTGTCCTCAATGCATACATTTTCCAAAACACTTTTGTCAGAATGTCATTACTTGAGACAATATTCCATTTCCCAATGCAGTCTTTAGCCCAACTTTAATTGATGTTTGCCAATTTCCTGCATGGAATATTATATATTCCTTTTGACAAACATAACGCCCTACCCTAGATTGTTACTTCTGAGCCTTGTATTATTTCAATCTCTTACAAAGAAAAGCCCTATTAACTGCTTCCAGAGTACAGAAATGATTTGCTTGCAAGGGTATCAAGATAAGAGGATTCATTACATTATACAAAATGATCATGTTTTTGATAAATAGGACTGTAAATAAGCTACAATATAAATTTAAATAGGGTTATTAACAGGGATCATAAATGCATCATAACACAGGTTGTTTCTGTTACCTTCAAGTATATGCATCCTCACTAGCTCAGAACGCTGCGGCCGACACCTGATCTTCCTCTTTAAATAGTCCTCAGTCTAGAACATAACAAATATACAAAGTTAATAAAATAGAAGAAACAGATGACCAACATCTAATCCCAACACCATAGAACTGCTTTACAATATTTCCATTTTTACATTTACTGGAGCATAAAACAAAAATATTATATATCCTATATAATAAAAGGCTGATGCTGCTCCTCGCCTCTAATGAGGGAATTCAAGCGTAGATGCACCCAACAGAGCAATTCAATTGTTGCTCTGTTTGTCCGTGCGCAGCCACCGGCACTGACATTACGGTTATGTTGTTAATCAATTTGATGGGCTTGTAACTACAGTAGTTTATATTTACTTCCAATTCCCTTGACGTCACCGCTGATCTGGTGACGTCACAGGACCTGGAAGTCATGGACGCCAGCGTCGCCTGAGCAATACAGGAGGACCTGGGAATTTCACACTCCGGTACATGTGCAATATGAGGTATTTATAGATATCACATTTACTTACGGAAGTGTCTTTAGTCACTCCAAATAAAAGTCAAGTTTTACTTCACTATTGTGTGCCTCTGTTTTCTTTTTCTGCATAAAATATTATATATATATATATATATATATATATATATATATATATATATATATATATATACATACACACACACACACACACACATACATACATACAGTGTATAGATTTATTATAATTCATTTTATTTTTTAAGGACAAAAATTGAGAGAGTAATATAGTGCTGATTGCAGATAAAGATCATTTTACCCAAATATTGATAAAATCAAAGAAGACTGATCCTGCCACTTTTGATATGCACCAACAAAATTTTAGGCATTATTTATTATTACCAGTTATATAAATATAACTCACACATATTCTGCAGCGCTTTACAGAGAATATTTGGCCATTCACATAAGTCCCTGCCCCAGTGGAGCTTACAATCTATATTCCCTATCACATGTACACATATTCAAACTAGGGTTAATTATTTTAGTTTATTTTTGTTTGAAGCCAATTAAACTACCAGTATATTTTTGGATTGTGAGAGGAAACGGGAGTACCTGGAGGAAACCCACGCAAGTACGGGGAGAATATACAAACGCCACACAGTTATGGCCATGGTGGGAATCGAACCCATGACCTCATTGCTGTGAGACAGTAACGCTAACCATTACACCATTCGCACATTAGTACATGCCCTCAAATGATCGAATTCAATCACAGATATCTAGATGATGACCTATGGACTATATGCCAATATCTGAGGCAAAAGGTAAGAAGAGATATACAACTGGCAGCTGCTATGACACAAGTAAAACTCTAATTTTGCTCAGCCGGCACCTCGTGTCGCACAGTATTAAAAGACATGCAAAGTTACTCTCCTAGCCCTGGTACTAGAAAATAAACGGACGTGTAACATATGCAGTGGTAAAAGGAGCATTCATGCACAAGGGCATTGGTGTTCTGTTTTGCGAGATCTATCTACTGCAATTTAGTATGTTTCATGTAGTTAAATTTCTGTTGCGTTATTAGTAAGATCGTATTGGATATTATATTATTTTGTAGAATTACATTGTTTTCATTACATTTGGAATATACAGTATAGTTAGTTTAATTATACTGTGTTCAATGTGTGTGTACTTGTTTATAGGAATAACTCTAGGCCAGACTGTTATTTAATATAGTTAAAGAAGCCCATTGCAATCTAATGCTGGGTACACGCTAGACGATAACGTGGAAGAATGTGACTAGAGTGCTTAGAACTTAAGCACAGATCTCTCCGTGTGTATGCCCCACAGCGATAGCGATGCGCAGCCCCGCGCGTCACTAACGCCGGTGCTAGATTGCATGCAGGCACAATCTAGCAGGTCGCTCATTTCACCACTGGGTGAAATGAGCGCCCCCACTCCTGTCCGCCCCGTTCGCTCAGCACACATCGTGTTGTGCTGAGCCTGGGGGAGGTATGTGTGCTGAGCGGTCACTGATAGATCGCTCAGTACACAGCTCTCCATGTGTGTATGGGTCTTAAAGGCCCGTATTCACGGGCAGATGTGGGGAGAGATGTGTGCTCTCCAACGCTCAGCATAGCGCGATGTGTGCTGAGCGTGCGGGGGGGGGAGGGGGGTTAATTTCATGAGTGATGTGCTAGATCGAGCCTGCAGGCCAATGTAGCACAAGTGATAGCGCCACGCATCGCTAGCGCTGTGTGGGGTACACACGGACAGATAATGCTAAAAATCTAAGCAATCTAGTCAAGATTGCTTAGATTATCGCTCCATGGGGTATATGCAATTGCGGTCGAATTCCCGAAATTGTCGAAAAACTGGACTTTTTCGCCAAAAAAAAAAAAAATCGACAATGCAATTCAGTACTTTCCGTCAAAAAAACGGACTTTCCAAATTCGACATTTGTCAAATTCGACATTTTTGCAATGGTACAAATGCAGCAATTCTACAAAAGTATATTCAATTGAAGTTTGGAAATTCGACAACAGTGCTTTTAGACAGTAAATTCGTCATTTTCAATCCGCCACACTTTGGTGGCGGAATCTAATAAAGATTTTTAAAAACATGTTTTTTTTGGTGTTTTTTTTATTGGTAATAGCATATCTATTTATATTAGAAGGGATTAGGTACTTGGTTTGTCTATTTTGGAGGCACAAGTATTATTTATATATTTTTAAAAATATTATTTTTTCTTACTTTTTTTTTTTTTTTAATGGAATGGTAAAAATCAGAAAAAAAATTGCGTGGGGTCCCCCCTCCTAAGCATAACCAGCCTCGGGCTCTTCGAGCGGGTCCTGGTTCTAAAAATCCGGGGGAAAAACTGACAGGGGATCAGCACCGGGCTCTGCGCCTGGTGCAAAAAATACGGGGGACAAAAAAGAGTAGGGGTCCCCCGTATTTTTTACACCAGCATCGGGCTCCACTAGCTGGACAGATAATGCCACAGCCGCAGGCTTCACCCAAGGGCCAGGGGTGAAGCCCGAGGCTGTCCCCCCCCCATCCAATGGCTGCGGATGGGGGGCCGATAGCCTTGAGAAAAATGAAAGAATATTGTTTTTTCCAGTAGTACTACAATTCCCAGCAAGCCTCCCCCGCAAGCTGGTACTTGGAGAACCACAAGTACCAGCATGCGGGAGAAAAACGGGCCCGCTGGTACCTGTAGTTCTACTGGAAAAAAAATACCCAAATAAAAACAGGAGACGCACACCGTGAGAGTACAACTTTATTTCACACATGTCGACACACACATACTTACCTATGTTCACACGCCGACCTCTGTCCACTGCTGTCACAGAAGGTCTCTTCAGCCAATCAGGAAGCGCTACTTCGTGGCACTCTCCTGATTGGCTGTATGCGCGTCTGCTGTCAGACAGCGCATCGCACAGCTCCCTCCATTAGTGGGGTCACCCGCGGTCAGCGGCTGACCGCGGGTGACCCCACCACTGTCCGCAAAGTTCCCACCATTGAATATAATGGAGAGGCTTTGCGATGCGCTGTCTGACAGCTCAGACGCGCATAGCCAATCAGCAGAGTGCCAGGACGTTGCGCTCGCTGATTGGCTGAAGAGACCTTTCTGTGACAGCAGTCACGGGGGGTCTCTGCATTCGTGGAAAGGGGTCCCATGTGTAAACATGGGACCCCTTTCAGTCCGTTTGGTCCGGGTGTTCGTTTTTTTTTTTTTTTTGCCAAGTACGTGGATTATAATCTGGACACTGGATCAGGTGAGTATAATTTTATTCACAGGTACACGTGGATTCTACTTGGACAAGTGGACAGAGGTCGGCGTGTGAACATAGGTAAGTATGTGTGTGTCGACATGTGTGAAATAAAGTTGTACTTTCAAGGTGTGCGTGTCCTGTTTTTATTTGGGTATTTTTTTTCCAGTAGAACTACAGGTACCAGCGGGCCCGTTTTTCTCCCGCATGCTGGTACTTGTGGTTCTCCAAGTACCAGCTTGCGGGGGAGGCTTGCTGGGACTTGTAGTACTACTGAAAAAAAACAATATTCTTTCATTTTTCTCAAGGCTATCGGCCCCCCATCCGCAGCCCTTGGGGGGGGACAGCCTCGGGCTTCACCCCTTGCCCTTGGGTGGCTGGGGGGGACCCCTTGATTGAAGGGGTCCCCACTCCCCCAGGGTACCCTGGCCAGGAGTAACTAGTTGGATATTTAATGCCACGGCCGCAGGGCGCTGTATAAAAGTGACCCCCGGCTGTGGCATTATCTGTCCAGCTAGTGGAGCCCGATGCTGGTGTAAAAAATACGGGGGACCCCTACTCTTTTTGTCCCCCGTATTTTTTGCACCAGCACCAGGCACAGAGCCCGGTGCTGGTTTTAAAAATACGGGGGATCCCCTGTCAGTTTTTCCCCCGGATTTTTAGAACCAGGACCGGCTCGAAGAGCCCGAGGCTGGTTATGCTTTGGAGGGGGGACCCCACGCAATTTTTTTTCGGGTTTTTTCCCGTTTTTTAAAAATCGGATCAAAATCCGTCAAATCGTCCGTTTTTCGACAGCGGGACTGTCGAATCCGTTTTTAATTGAATATGTTGAATTTCGGCACCCACTTGCCGGAATTCGACGGTCGAATTGTGTCGAATTAAAAAACGGGCGAAAAATTGCCGCGATTCGCCGCTAATTGCATATACCCCCATGAGTTAAGTCTCCTGACTGACTGTATAATGCGATCTGATTAGGATGAGTAGGTTAGGATAAGTAGTACACACGTTATCTCTGGAGCTGAAGGTAATCTGATCAAATGCACTACAATGTGTAAAGAAACACAGACATGTCGTCTCCACTTCTCATCAGACACCCTGACTAACCTACTTGTGTTGTGAACAGACAGGATAGGATATAACAAGTGCAGTGAGCTTTACTCGGGGGTGAATATCTGCAAAGAATGTCTGCTGAGAGGTAGTTGGACTTCTGAAGTGCAGGTGCTGACTAGGAATTACAGTGCCATCAGTGCGGAGAATTTGTGGTGAAGGGTGATGGTCGAGCTGGAACTACAGTACTGCTGGCAGTTAAACAGCAGGAGTCTACATGCATCTGTAATCATATACTGCTGTAGGGACCTAGTAAGTGAGATACAGGTTGAGTCTCCCTTATCCAAAATGCTCGGGACCAGAGGTATTTTGGATATCGGATTTTTCCGTATTTTGGAATAATTGCATACCATAATGAGATATCATGGTGATGGGAACTAAATATAAGCACATAATGCATTTATGTTACATATACACCTTATACACACAGCCTGAAGGTCATTTTAGCCAATATTTTTTATAACTTTGTGCATTAATCAAAGTGTGTCTACAGTCACACAATTCATTTATGTTTCATGTACACCTTATACACACAGCCTGAAGGTCATTTAATACAATATTTTTAATCACTTTGTGTATTAAACAAAGTTTGTGTACATTCAGCCATCAGAAAACAAAGGTTTCAATATCTCACTCTCACTCAGAAAAGTCCGTATTTCGGAATATTCCGTATTTCGGAATATTTGGATATGGGATACTCAACCTGTACCATCCAGACTTGTAATTGCCAAAATTATAGTGTACTGTGGGGGTAATTCACAGTTGATCGCAGCAGCAAATTTGTTAGCAGTTGGGCAAAACCATGTGCACTGCAGGGGGGGCAGATATAACATTTGCAGAGAGAGTTAGATTTAAAGTAGGTGGGTTATATTGTTTCTGTGCAGGGTAAATACTGGCTGCTTTATTCTTACACTGCAATTTAGATTCCAGTTTGAACACACCCCACCCAAATCTAAGGGGCCCTACACATTTCCAGATGCGCCGCCGAGGTGCCCGACGGCCGACGAGCGACCCGGCGGCGGGGGGGCAGTGACGGGGGGAGTGAAGTTTCTTCACTCCCCCCGTCACGCGGCTGCATTGAAGAGCAGGCAAATATGGACGAGATCGTCCATATTGGCCTGCATGCACAGCCGACTGGAGACCAGCGATGAACGAGCGCGGGGCCGCGCATCGTTCATCGCTGGAGTCTACACACTGAAAGATATGAACGAGTTCTCGTTCATTTATGAACGAGATCGTTCATATCTTTCAGAAAATCGGCCAGTGTGTAGGGCCTATAAGTCTCTCTCTGCACATGTTATATCTGCCACACCTGCAGTGCACATGGGGGTAATTCCAAGTTGATCGCAGCAGGAATTTTTTTTAGCAGTTGGGCAAAACCATGTGTACTGCAGGGGAGGCAGATATAACATGTGCAGAGAGAGTTAGATTTGGGTGGGTTATTTTGCAGTGCACATGGTTTTGCCCAACTGCTAAAAAAAAATAAGAATTTACTTACCGATAATTCTATTTCTCATAGTCCGTAGTGGATGCTGGGGACTCCGAAAGGACCATGGGGAATAGCGGTTTCGCAGGAGACTGGGCACAAAAGTAAAAGCTTTAGGACTACCTGGTGTGCACTGGCTCCTCCCCCTATGACCCTCCTCCAAGCCTCAGTTAGGATACTGTGCCCGGACGAGCGTACACAATAAGGAAGGATTTTGAATCCCGGGTAAGACTCATACCAGCCACACCAATCACACTGTACAACTTGTGATTTGAACCCAGTTAACAGCATGATAACAGAGGAGCCTCTGAAAAGATGGCTCACAACAATAATAACCCGATTTTTGTAACAATAACTATGTACAAGTATTGCAGACAATCCGCACTTGGGATGGGCGCCCAGCATCCACTATGGACTATGAGAAATAGAATTATCGGTAAGTAAATTCTTATTTTCTCTAACGTCCTAGTGGATGCTGGGGACTCCGAAAGGACCATGGGGATTATACCAAAGCTCCCAAACGGGCGGGAGAGTGCGGATGACTCTGCAGCACTGAATGAGAGAACTCCAGGTCCTCCTCAGCCAGGGTATCAAATTTGTAGAATTTTGCAAACGTATTTGCCCCTGACCAAGTAGCTGCTCGGCAAAGTTGTAAAGCCGAGACCCCTCGGGCAGCCGTCCAAGATGAGCCCACTTTCCGTGTGGAATGGGCTTTTACAGATTTTGGCTGTGGCAGGCCTGCCACAGAATGTGCAAGCTGAATTGTACTACAAATCCAACGAGCAATCGTCTGCTTAGAAGCAAGGGCACCCAGCTTGTTGGGTGCATACAGGATAAACAGCGAGTCAGATTTTCTGACTCCAGCCGTCCTGGAAACATATATTTTCAGGGCCCTGACTACGTCCAGCAACTTGGAATCCTCCAAGTCCCTAGTAGCCGCAGGCACCACAATAGGCTGGTTTAAGTGAAATGCTGAAACCACCTTAGGGAGAAATTGAGGACGAGCCCTCAATTCTGCCCTGTCGGTATGAAAAATTAGGTAAGGGCTTTTATAGGATAAAGCCGCCAATTCTGATACACGCCTGGCTGAAGCCAGGGCTAACAGCATTACCACTTTCCATGTGAGATATTTTAATTCCACAGTGGTGAGTGGTTCAACCCAAGGTGATTTTAGGAATCCCAAAACTACATTGAGATCCCAAGGTGCCACTGGAGGCACAAAAGGAGGCTGTATATGCAGTACCCCCTTGACAAACGTCTGAACTTCAGGAACTGAAGCTAGTTCTTTTTGGAAGAATATTGACAGGGCCGAAATTTGAACCTTAATGGATCCTAATTTGAGGCCCATAGACAGTCCTGTTTGCAGGAAATGCAGGAATCGACCCAGTTGAAATTCCTCTGTAGGGGCCTTCCTGGCCTCACACCACGCAACATATTTACGCCAAATACGGTGATAATGTTGCACAGTTACATCCTTCCTGGCTTTGATCAGGGTAGGGATAACTTCATCCGGAATGCCTTTTTCCTTCAGGATCCGGCGTTCAACCGCCATGCCGTCAAACGCAGCCGCGGTAAGTCTTGGAACAGACATGGTCCCTGCTGGAGCAGGTCCTTTCTTAGAGGTAGAAGCCACGGGTCTTCCGTGAGCATCTCTTGAATTTCCGGGTACCAAGTCCTTCTTGGCCAATCCGGAGCCACGAGTATAGTCTTTACACCTCTCCTTCTTATGATTCTCAGTATCTTGGGTATGAGAGGCAGAGGAGGGAACACACATACTGACTGGTACACCCACGGTGTTACCAGAGCGTCCACAGCTATTGCCTGAGGGTCCCTTGACCTGGCGCAATATCTGTCCAGTTTTTTGTTGAGGCGGGACGCCATCATGTCCACCTTTGGTTTTTCCCAACGGTTCACAATCATGTGGAAGACTTCTGGGTGAAGTCCCCACTCCCCCGGGTGAAGATCGTGTCTGCTGAGGAAGTCTGCTTCCCAGTTGTCCACTCCCGGAATGAACACTGCTGACAGTGCTATTACATGATTTTCCGCCCAGCGAAGAATCCTTGCAACTTCCGTCATTGCCCTCCTGCTTCTTGTGCCGCCCTGTCTGTTTACGTGGGCGACTGCCGTGATGTTGTCCGACTGGATCAACACCGGCTGACCCTGAAGCAAAGGCCTTGCCTGACTTAGGGCATTGTAAATGGCCCTTAGTTCCAGGATATTTATGTGAAGTGACGTTTCCATGCTTGACCACAAGCCCTGGAAATTTTTTCCCTGTGTGACTGCTCCCCAGCCTCTCAGGCTGGCATCCGTGGTCAAAAGGACCCACTCCTGAATGCCGAATCTGCGGCCCTCTAGGAGATGAGCACTCTGTAACCACCACAGGGGAGACACCCTTGTCCTTGGAGACAGGGTTATCCGCTGATGCATTTGAAGATGCGATCCGGACCATTTGTCCAGCAGATCCCACTGAAAAGTTCTTGCGTGGAATCTGCCGAATGGAATCGCTTCGTAAGAAGCCACCATCTTTCCCAGGACCCTTGTGCATTGATGCACTGACACTTGGCCTGGTCTTAGGAGGTTCCTGACTAGGTCGGATTACTCCCTGGCTTTCTCCTCCGGGAGAAACCCCTTTTTCTGTACTGTGTCCAGAATCATCCCTAGGAACAGCAGACGTGTCGTCGGAATCAGCTGCGATTTTGGAATATTTAGAATCCATCCGTGCTGTCGTAGTACTACTTGAGATAGTGCTACTCCGACCTCTAACTGTTCTCTGGACCTTGCCCTTATCAGGAGATCGTCCAAGTAAGGGATAATTAAGACGCCTTTTCTTCGAAGAAGAATCATAATTTCGGCCATTACCTTGGTAAAGACCCGGGGTGCCGTGGACAATCCAAACGGCAGCGTCTGAAACTGATAGTGACAGTTCTGTACCACAAACCTGAGGTACCCTTGGTGAGAAGGGCAAATTGGGACATGGAGGTAAGCATCCTTGATGTCCAGAGACACCATATAGTCCCCTTCTTCCAGGTTCGCTATCACTGCTCTGAGTGACTCCATCTTGAACTTGAACCTTTTTATGTAAGTGTTCAAGGATTTCAGATTTAAAATGGGTCTCACCGAGTCGTCCGGCTTCGGTACCACAAACAGCGTGGAATAATACCCCTTTCCCTGTTGTAGGAGGGGTACCTTGATTATCACCTGCTGGGAATACAGCTTGTGAATGGCTTCCAATACCGCCTCCCTGTCAGGGGGAGACGTTGGTAAAACAGACTTCAGGAACCGGCGAGGGGGAGACGTCTCGAATTCCAATTTGTACCCCTGAGATACTACCTGCAGGATCCAGGGGTACACTTGCGAGTGAGCCCACTGCGCGCTGAAATTCTTGAGACGGGCCCCCACCGTGCCTGAGTCCGCTTGTAAGGCCCCAGCGTCATGCTGAGGACTTGGCAGAAGCGGGGGAGGGCTTCTGTTCGTGGGAAGAGGCTGTCTGCTGCAGTCTTTTTCCCCTTCCTCTGCCCCGGGGCAGATGTGAGTGGCCTTTTGCCCGCTTGCCCTTATGGGGACGAAAGGACTGAGCCTGAAAAGACGGTATCTTTTTCTGCTGAGAGGTGACTTGGGGTAAAAAGGTGGATTTCCCAGCCGTTGCCGTGGCCACCAGGTCCGATAGACCGACCCCAAATAACTCCTCCCCTTTATACGGCAATACTTCCATATGCCGTTTGGAATCCGCATCACCTGACCACTGTCGCGTCCATAACCCTCTTCTGGCAGAAATGGACATCGCACTTACTCTTGATGCCAGAGTGCAAATATCCCTCTGTGCATCTCGCATATATAGAAATGCATCCTTTAAATGCTCTATAGTCAATAATATATTGTCCCTGTCCAGGGTATCAATATTTTCCGTCAGGGAATCCGACCAAGCCACCCCAGCACTGCACATCCAGGCTGAGGCGATTGCTGGTCGCAGTATAATACCAGTATGTGTGTATATACTTTTTAGGATATTTTCCAGCTTCCTATCAGCTGGTTCCTTGAGGGCGGCCGTATCAGGAGACGGTAACGCCACTTGTTTTGATAAGCGTGTGAGCGCCTTATCTACCCTAGGGGGTGTTTCCCAACGTGCCCTAACCTCTGGCGGGAAAGGGTATAATGCCAATAATTTTTTAGAAATTAACAGTTTTTTATCGGGGGAAACCCACGCTTCATCACACACCTCATTTAATTCATCTGATTCAGGAAAAACTACGGGTAGTTTTTTCACACCCCACATAATACCCTTTTTTGTGGTACTTGTAGTATCAGAAATGTTCAAAACCTCCTTCATTGCCGTGATCATGTAACGTGTGGCCCTACTGGAAAATACGTTTGTTTCCTCACCGTCGACACTGGAGTCAGTGTCCGTGTCAGTGTCTGTATCGACCTGAGGTAACGGGCGTTTTAGAGCCCCTGACGGTGTTTGAGACGCCTGTACAGGTATTAACTGATTTGCCGGCTGTCTCATGTCGTCAACAGTCTTTTGTAAAGTGCTGACACTATCACGTAATTCTTTCCATAAGACCATCCAGTCAGGTGTCGACTCCCTAGGGGGTGACATCACTAACACAGGCAATTGCTCCGCCTCCACACCATTTTCCTCCTCATACATGTCGACACAACGTACCGACACACAGCACACACACAGGGAATGCTCTGACAGAGGACAGGACCCCACTAGCCCTTTGGGGAGACAGAGGGAGAGTTTGCCAGCACACACCAGAGCGCTATATATATATATATATATATATATATATATATATATATATATATATATATATATATATATATATAATATATATATATATATATATATATATATATATATATATATATAGGGATAACCTTATATAAGTGTTTTTCCCTGATATAGCTGCTGTATATATTTATCTGCCAAATTAGTGCCCCCCCTCTCTTGTTTTACCCTGTTTCTGTAGTTCAGGACTGCAGGGGAGAGTCAGGGAGCCTTCCTCCAACGGAGCTGTGAGGAAAAAATGGCGCCAGTGTGCTGAGGAGATAGGCTCCGCCCCCTTCTCGGCGGCCTTTCTCCCGCTTTTTTATGGAAAAATTGGCAGGGGTTAAATGCATCCATATAGCCCAGGAGCTATATGTGATGTATTTTTTGCCAAAAAAGGTGTTTTTATTGCGTCTCAGGGCGCCCCCCCCCAGCGCCCTGCACCCTCAGTGACCGGAGTGTGAAGTGTGCTGAGAGCAATGGCGCACAGCTGCGGTGCTGTGCGCTACAGGACGTCTTCTGCCGCCGATTTTCCGGACCTCTTCAGTCTTCTGGCTCTGTAAGGGGGCCGGCGGCGCGGCTCTGGGACCCATCCATGGCTGGGCCTGTGATCGTCCCTCTGGAGCTAATGTCCAGTAGCCTAAGAAGCCCAATCCACTCTGCACGCAGGTGAGTTCGCTTCTTCTCCCCTTAGTCCCTCGGTGCAGTGAGACTGTTGCCAGCAGGTCTCACTGAACATAAAAAACCTACTTTAAACTTTTACTCTAAGCAGCTCAGGAGAGCCACCTAGTGAGCACCCTTCTCGTTCGGGCACAAAAATCTAACTGAGGCTTGGAGGAGGGTCATAGGGGGAGGAGCCAGTGCACACCAGGTAGTCCTAAAGCTTTTACTTTTGTGCCCAGTCTCCTGCGGAGCCGCTATTCCCCATGGTCCTTTCGGAGTCCCCAGGATCCACTAGGACGTTAGAGAAATTCCTGCTGCTTTCAACTTGAAATTACCCCCATGGTTTTGCCCATCTGCTAACAAATTTGCTGTTGCAATCAACTCTAAATTACCCCCTGTGTGTGTAAAGTGTATTTGCATTTTATTGAATTGTTTATCCGAGTGACCAGAGAACCCGTATTCTCACAGCAATTCAAATGAGCATTCTCACAGCATTCAAATGAGTTTTTGTTTTGGGATTGAGAGGGTACTGGAGTTAGGAGTACATTTACTAAGTAGTGATAAGAGCGTAGAAGTGAGCCAGTGGAGAAGTTGCCCATGGCCACCAATCAGCACCGAAGTAACATCTATAATTTGCATACTATAAAATGATACAGAGCTGCTGATTGGTTGATGGGGAAATTTCTCCACTGGCTCACTTCTCCGCTCTTATCACTGCTTAGTAAATGTTCCCCTTAATGTAAGCAATATTTGCTAACTGATCTTCCAGCAGGTCAGCCTCATGTGTCTACCATAGCAATCCCAATGCCCAGACTTGGGTTTAGATACACCATCAATGAACATAGCAAGTGACGGAAGCCCCCCACCCCACCCCACACACACACCAACCTTTCTTTTTTGAAGAATTTTGATACAAAAAATGTGTCCAAAATGCAAACAGATACTAGTGTCTGCATCACTTGGGGAATAAGTCATACACGTCACAGTGACACTGTGGATGCTGAACCCTGGCTGCTGAGTCATGCTCTTCACTCCTTTACCCATCTGGTAAGAACTAACACATCCCAATCCATTAGCTGCTGAACTGTCACTGCAATGCCACCAGTCTAATTGTAGCAATAACCCCACATTAGCACTGTCTAGGAGAGAGAGACTTCTCTGCCCTGCATAGTTTTTAAACACCATCTCACTCTCTAGCACCCTGTGGAGTCTGGATAAAGTTAGTTTGCTAAAGCATGTTACGACTAAGTGTTTTGCCTGATGCTGCAAAGAGATACAAGTGCCAGTAGGCATATTAGACCACTAAAGGAGGGTACTCACGGAGCGATATTCTAAGCAATCTGACTAGATTGCTTAGAATTTAAGCATTATCGCTCCGTGTGTACCCCCTACAGCGATAGCGATGCGCAGCCCCGCGCATCGCTATCGCTGATGCTAGAGCTCACTTCACCCGCCGGGTGAAATGAGCACGCCCCCCCCCGCACGCTCAGCACACATCGCGCTGAGCTGAGTGGGGGGAGAGATGTGTGCTGAGCGGTTCGCTCAGCACACATCTCTCCCACATCGGCCCGTCTATATGGGCCTTTACAGTATACCAAATAAAGGCCATATTTACACTACAGTGGAGTGTACAAGTCCACTTGGTTACATTTAAGATTTGTAAAACGGACATACAATATATACATTTGTACCAGATAAATTACAAGCAATGTTAAAAACAATCTGTACCCTGTTCAGCAGACTAATAACTATTTTGATTTATTTTTTTATTTTTTTTGCATTACAGTCAAATGACTGCCTGACAAACAGACTTTATTGTACAGTATTATAACGCTGAAAGAATGGATAAGAAAAGGCCAATATGAACTGGACGTCACATTGTTTTAAGATTTCCAAACCTCCATATTCTATATTCTTACCCGTGCCCTCTCTAAGCTCCGTCTCTGTTCGTGGAAAGACGCTGGACTCTTCAGAGCTAGTAAGGGAAAAAAGAAATTTTTGGACTTAAATCCTGAAACACCAAGTTAATAAACACAATTCTACAGTTTAAATAGTTTGTACATTGTTTATAACCTTACTACCTTCAGTCAATAGCAAGAAGAGTGTCCTATTACCAGTCCCTGCAGGACTTAAGTTACTAAACTACTAAAAACAACTGGTGATGGAATGCAGAAATAACATGATAATTATTATTATTATAATTCTTTATTTATATGGCGCCACAAGGGATCCGCAGTGCCCAATTACAGAGTACGTAAATAAGCAAAAAAAGAAAACCGTGACTTAAAATTCAATACAATATAGGACAAGTACAGGGTTTACAAATATTGCTGCATCAGCAGACAACACTTAAATAAGTATCATTATAATTTATTACAACCATGATGTAGCCTATATTGGACATTCAGATAAGGATAATGCGCTCAAAAATAAGAATTTACTTACCGATAATTCTATTTCTCGGAGTCCGTAGTGGATGCTGGGGTTCCTGAAAGGACCATGGGGGAATAGCGGCTCCGCAGGAGACAGGGCACAAAAGTAAAGCTTTTACAGGTCAGGTGGTGTGTACTGGCTCCTCCCCCTATGACCCTCCTCCAGACTCCAGTTAGGTACTGTGCCCGGACGAGCGTACACAATAAGGGAGGATTTTGAATCCCGGGTAAGACTCATACCAGCCACACCAATCACACCGTACAACTTGTGATCTAAACCCAGTTAACAGTATGATAACAGAGGAGCCTCTGAAAGATGGCTTCCTGAACAATAACCCGAATTAGTTAACAATAACTATGTACAAGTATTGCAGATAATCCGCACTTGGGATGGGCGCCCAGCATCCACTACGGACTCCGAGAAATAGAATTATCGGTAAGTAAATTCTTATTTTCTCTATCGTCCTAAGTGGATGCTGGGGTTCCTGAAAGGACCATGGGGATTATACCAAAGCTCCCAAACGGGCGGGAGAGTGCGGATGACTCTGCAGCACCGAATGAGAGAACTCCAGGTCCTCCTTTGCCAGGGTATCAAATTTGTAAAAATTTACAAACGTGTTCTCCCCTGACCACGTAGCTGCTCGGCAGAGTAGTAATGCCGAGACCCCTCGGGCAGCCGCCCAAGATGAGCCCACCTTCCTTGCGGAATGGGCCTTAACAGATTTAGGCTGTGGCAGGCCTGCCACAGAATGTACAAGTTGAATTTTGTTACAAATCCAACGAGCAATCGACTGCTTAGAAGCAGGTGCACCCAACTTGTTGGGTGCATACAGTATAAACAGCGAGTCAGATTTTCTGACTCCAGCCGTCCTTTAAATGTATATTTTTAAGGCTCTGACAACGTCCAACAACTTGGAGTCCTTCAAGTCGTCTGTAGCCGCAGGCACTACAATAGGCTGGTTCAGGTGAAACGCTGATACCACCTTAGGGAGAAAATGCGGACGCGTCCGCAGCTCTGCCCTATGTCGAATGGAAAATTAAATAAGGGCTTTTATAAAACAAAGCCGCCAGTTCAGATACTCTCCCGGCCGAAGCCAGGGCCAGTAACATAGTCACTTTCCATGTGAGATATTTCAAATCCACCTTCTTTAGTGGTTCAAACCAATTTGATTTGAGGAAATCTAAAACTACATTTAGATCCCACGGTGCCACCTTAGGCACCACAGGAGGCTGTATATGCAGTACTCCTGTGATAAAAATCTGGACCTCAGGGACTGAGGCCAATTCTTTTTGGAAGAATATTGATAGGGCCGAAATTTGAACCTTAATAGATCCCAATTTGAGACCCATAGACAATCCTGATTGCAGGAAATGTAGGAAAACGACCCAGTTGAAATTCCTCCATCGGAGCACTCCGCTGCTCGCACCACGCAACATATTTTCGCCAAATACGGCGATAAAGCTTCGCGGTGACTTCCTTCCTTGCCTTTATCAAGGTAGGAATGACTTCTTCTGGAATGCCTTTTCCTTTTAGGATCTGGCATTCAAACGCCATGCCGTCAAACGCAGCCGCGGTAAGTCTTGAAAAAGACAAGTACCCTGCTGAAGCAGGTCCCTTCTCAGAAGTAGAGGCCACGGATCGTCCGTGACCATCTCTTGAAGTTCCGGGTACCAAGTCCTTCTTGGCCAATCCGGAGCCACTAGTCTTACTCCACTTTGCCGTATAATCCTCAATACCTTTGGTATGAGAGGCAGAGGAGGAAACACATATACCGACTGGTACACCCAAGGTGTTACCAGCGCGTCCACAGCTATTGCCTGCGGATCTCTTGACCTGGCGCAATACCTGTCCAGTGTTTTGTTGAGGCGAGACGCCATCATGTCCACCATTGGTTTTACCCAACGGTTTAATAGCATGTGGAAAACTTCTGGATGAAGTCTCCACTCTCCCGGGTGAAGGTCGTGTCTGCTGAGGAAGTCTGCTTCCCAGTTGTCCACGCCCGGGATGAATACTGCTGACAGTGCTATCACGTGATTCTCCGCCCAGCGAAGGATCCTGGCAGCTTCTGCCATTGCCCTCCTGCTTCTTGTGCCGCCCTGTCTGTTTACATGGGCGACTGCCGTGATGTTGTCCGACTGGATCAACACCGGTCTTCCTTGAAGCAGAGGTTCCGCCTGGCTTAGAGCATTGTAGATTGCTCTTAGTTCCAGAATGCTTATGTGAAGAGACTTTTTCAGGCTCGACCACACTCCCTGGAAATTTCTTCCCTGTGTGACTGCTCCCCAGCCTCTCTGGCTGGCACCCGTGGTCACCAGGATCCAATCCTGCATGCCGAATCTGCGGCCCTCCAATAGATGAGCCTCCTGCAACCACCACAGAAAGGATACCCTTGTCCTCGGCGACAGGGTTATCCGCAGGTGCATCTGAAGATGCGACCCTGACCATTTGTCCAACAGATCCCTTTGCATGGAATCTGCCGAAAGGGATTGCTTCGTAAGAAGCTACCATTTTTTCCCAGGACTCTTGTGCATTGATGTACAGACACCTTTCCTGGTTTTAGGAGGTTCCTGACCAGGTCAGATAACTCCTTGGCTTTTTCTTCGGGAAGAAAAACCTTTTCTGAACTGTGTCCAGAATCATCCCCAGGAACAGCAGACGAGTTGTCGGCATTAATTGGGATTTTGGAATATTCAGAATCCATCCGTGCTGCTTTAGCACCTCTTGAGATAGTGCTAAACCCATCTCTAGCTGTTCTCTGGACCTTGCCCTTATTAGGAGATCGTCCAAGTATGGGATAATTAATACGCCTTTTCTTCGAAGAAGAAATATTATCTCGGCCATTACCTTTGTAAAGACCCGAGGTGCCGTGGACAAACCAAACGGCAGCGTCTGAAACTGATAGTGACAGTTTTGTACAACGAACCTGAGGTACCCCTGGTGTGAGGGGTAATTGGAACGTGGAGATACGCATCCTTGATGTCCAAGGATACCATAAAGTCCCCTTCTTCCAGGTTCGCTTATCACTGCTCTGAGTGACTCCATCTTGAACTTGAACTTCTTTATGTACAGGTTCAAGGACTTCAGATTTAGAATAGGCCTTACCGAGCCATCCGGCTTCGGTACCACAAAAAGAGTGGAATAATACCCCTTCCCTTGTTGTAGAAGAGGTACCTTGACTATCACCTGCTGAGAATACAGCTTGTGAATGGCTTCCAAAACCGTCTCCCTTTCTGAGGGGGACGTTGGTAAAGCAGACTTCAGGAAACGGCGAGGTGGCTCTGTCTCTAATTTCAACCTGTACCCCTGAGATATTATCTGCAGGATCCAGGGATTTACCTGCGAGTGAGCCCACTGCGCGCTGTAATTCTTGAGACGACCGCCTACCGCCCCCGAGTCCGCTTGCGAAGCCCCAGCGTCATGCTGAGGCTTTTGTAGAAGCCGGGGAGGGCTTCTGTTCCTGGGAAGGAGCTGCCTGTTGCTGTCTCTTCCCTCGTCCTCTGCCTCGTGGCAGATATGAATAGCCCTTTGCTCTCTTATTTTTAAAGGAACGAAAAGGCTGCGGTTGAAAGGTCGGTGCCTTTTTCTGTTGGGGAGTGACTTGAGGTAGAAAGGTGGATTTCCCGGCCGTAGCCGTGGCCACCAAATCCGATAGACCGACCCCAAATAACTCCTCTACGCATCGCCTGTCCACTGTCGTGTCCATAAAGCTCTTCTGGCCGAAATGGACATAGCACTTACCCGTGATGCCAGTGTGCAGATATCTCTCTGTGCATCACGCATATAAAGAAATGCATCCTTTATTTGTTCTAACGACAGTAAAATATTGTCCCTGTCCAGGGTATCAATATTTTCGATCAGGGACTCTGACCAAACTACCCCAGCACTGCACATCCAGGCAGTCGCAATAGCTGGTCGTAGTATAACACCTGCATGTGTGTATATACCTTTTTGGATATTTTCCATCCTCCTATCTGATGGATCTTTAAGTGCGGCCGTCTCAGGAGAGGGTAACGCCACTTGTTTTGATAAGCGTGTTAGCGCTTTGTCCACCCTAGGAGGTGTTTCCCAGCGCTCCCTAACCTCTGGCGGGAAAGGGTATAAAGCCAATAACTTCTTTGAAATTAGCAGTTTTTTATCGGGGCACCCCACGCTTCATCACACACGTCATTTAATTCTTCTGATTCGGTAAAAACTACTGGTAGTTTTTTCACACCCCACATAATACCCTGTTTAGTGGTACCTGTAGTATCAGCTAAATGTAACATCTCCTTTATTGCCAAAATCATATAACGTGTGGCCCTTTTGGAAAATACGGTTGATTCGTCACCTACACTACCGGAATCAGTGCCTGTGTCTGGGTCTGTGTCGACCGACTGAGGCAAGGGGCGTTTTACAGCCCCTGACGGTGTTTGAGGCGCCTGGACAGGCACTAAGTGAGTGTCCGGCCGCCTCATGTCGGCAAACGACTGCTTAAGCGAGTTGACGCTATCCCGTAATTCCACAAATAAGGCATCCATTCTGGTGTCGACCCCCTAGAAGGTGACATCCTCATATTTGGCAATTGCTCCGCCTCCACACCAATAACGTCCTCATACATGTCGACACACACGTACCGACACACAGCAGACACACAGGGAATGCTCTATACGAAGACAGGACCCACTAGCCCTTTGGGGAGACAGAGGGAGAGTCTGCCAGCACACACCAAAAAGCGCTATATATGACAGGGATAGCCTTATGATTAAGTGCTCCCTTATAGCTGCTTTTATATTAATATATTGCCATTTATTTTGCCCCCCCTCTCTGTTATACCCTGTTTCTGTAGTGCAGTGCAGGGGAGAGACCTGGGAGCCTTCCTGACCAGCGGAGCTGTGACAGAAAATGGCGCCGTGTGCTGAGGAGATAGGCCCCGCCCCTTTTCCGGCGGGCTCGTCTCCCGCTATTTAGTACATTTAGGCAGGGGTAAATATCTCCATATAGCCTCTGGGGCTATATGTGAGGTATTTTTAGCCTTTTTAAAGGTTTACATTTGCCTCCCAGGGCGCCCCCCCCCAGCGCCCTGCACCCTCAGTGACTGCCGTGTGAAGTGTGCTGAGAGGAAAATGGCGCACAGCTGCAGTGCTGTGCGCTACCTTAAGAAGACTGCAAGAGTCTTCAGCCGCCGATTCTGGACCTCTTCTTGCTTCAGCATCTGTGAGGGGGCCGGCGGCGTGGCTCCGGTGACCATCCAGGCTGTACCTGTGATCGTCCCTCTGGAGCTTCATGTCCAGTAGCCAAGAAGCCAATCCATCCTGCACGCAGGTGAGTTCACTTCTTCTCCCCTCTGTCCCTCGTTGCAGTGATCCTGTTGCCAGCAGGAATCACTGTAAAATAAAAAACCTAAGCTAAACTCTCTAAGCAGCTCTTTATGAGAGCCACCTAGAATTGCACCCTTCTCGGCCGGGCACAAAAATCTAACTGGAGTCTGGAGGAGGGTCATAGGGGGAGGAGCCAGTACACACCACCTGACCTGTAAAAGCTTTACTTTTGTGCCCTGTCTCCTGCGGAGCCGCTATTCCCCCATGGTCCTTTCAGGAACCCCAGCATCCACTTAGGACGATAGAGAAATAAAGAAAATAGAGAACATGCTTGACACAAAAAAAGGGGTTTGTATTTTTTCCTATTTCCATGCGGAACACTGGAGACATTGGAGTATAGCAGGTGTGAGAGCGTCTGGGCACTAAAAGTTAAAAAATCTTCCAGCACAGAAACCTCCCTCTCTATACCTCACCCCCTGCCAGCCACCTTATACTATAAAAGTGCCAAGGACAGAGGGAAGAGAAGGAGAGGAGGAGGTGGCAATCACAACCACACACACTGACAAAGGGTGGCTGAAAAGCCAAAAGGCTTCAAAGAATTGCCGGGAGCTCCTGGGAGGGAATCCCATGTCCCCCATGTAATCAGAGAAAAGGATATAACAGGTAAGAACAAAAAACCTGTTCTCTTTCTTCCTATGTAGAACACTCGACACATTGGAGACGTCCTATAGCTGAGGAAGGGGGAGCTGCACGGAAGATAACTCCCTGCGACTGACACCTTTGCTTTATGAGATGCCAGTTTCTAAGAGGTAGAATTTAATTAAAATGTGGGTGGAAGACCAGGTGCCAGCACTACAAAGCTGTGCCACCAAGGCACCCATGGCAAACTGCCCATTAAGTCCCCTCTGACCTGGAAAAGTGGGCCTTAAACGACTCAGGACGACCACTAGAAACACAAGCAGGGTGGATAACTGCTTTAATCCACCTGGCAATACGTTGTTTTGATGCAGGCCATCCGCTCCTGTGTCAAAAAGGACAAACAGAGCATCAGAGCGACACAAGTCCTTGGTCCTGGAGACACAGTTTTGAAGAGCACGAACCACATCTAAGATATGTAGTTATGGGTTCAAAGTGCCGGGTTTACCCTCAGGGAGTTCTGGAACCACGATCTCTTCATTAATGTGTAATTAGAAACAACCTTAGGGAGGCACACCAAATTTGAGTGAAGGCCTGCACGGTCCATCGACCTAAGAGACAAGGCCCATAATTCAGAGATCCACCTGGCTGAAGATATGGCAGTAAGAAAAAAAGTCTCCCAGGTCAGGAACTGCAGGCCCACCGATGGTCTTGATTCTTAAGATGCTTCAGAAGCCTACAAAGTCCCATGGGACCACTGGAGGCATGAAGTGGGGCTGAATGTACAACACTTCCTGCAGGAAAGTCTGGATAGCAGTAAAGACAGCAAGTTTCACCAGAGAGAAAACTAAAAGGGACTAAACATGAAGTTTCAGAGAAATTAGTCGAATACCCAAGTCCAGGCCCATGTGAAGGAAAGACGGCAGACTGGATAACAGGAACATTGAAGGGGAAAAAGCCTGTTGTTCTCATCAAGCGAAATAGGCTTTCCATTCCCTGTGGTAAATTCTAGCCAAAGATGGTTTTCTGGCACTGGAGCATGGTCTTGAGCACAAAATCAGAGAAACCCTTTACCTTCAGGACGGCTGTTTCAACAGCCACCCCATGAAAGCCAGGGTCAGCCGATCATGGTAATGAAATGGACCTTCACTGAGGAGGTCTGGACGAAGAGGTAGATACCAAGGGGCCACTGACATTTGAAGTAGATCCATTTATCAAGAAAGACAATGCCAACTGGGAGCTACCAAAACACGCTTCTGCTGGAGCTTGCAAAGAACTTGGGTAATGAGAACTGCGGGAGGGAAGAGTTAGACCATCTTGAACTCACACAGAGCCGACGGTGTCAATGAGGTAAGACCCTTGATCCTGGGTGCTAGTCTACCTTGTAGTTCTGCCTGAAAGCCATCATGTCTATATTCTGGATGGCTCCACAGCTCTACTAGAAGTTGGGAAATAGCAGGATGAGTCCTCTCCCCTGAGAGGACATCCTGGAGATAATCCGCCTTCCAGTTGTCCACTCCTGGAATGTAGACTGCCAATATGGCTGGAAGATACTTATTTTTTGCCCACAACATAATTCCTGCACTCCTCATGCCCCTTGGCGATTTATGAAAATTACAGTCGATGCGGTGGACCTTGATGGGAGGCCGTGAAGGTGACAAGTCTGCACCAAAGCTAGGTAGATGGCTTGGATCTTAAGAATATTGATAGGAAGATGTGCATTCCAAGATGGCAAGTGACCTTTAAAGATTGTATGGAGTGTTATTGCACCTATTGCTTTATGGAATCATATTTATGAATATTAATATTTAATATATCATATATGGTATTTAATATATGGATATATTTCAATTAATATGCATTTATCATATATATCTGCAAATATATTATGTCAGGCTTACAAACTAATTGGCTGATACATATATGCAGTCCTTATACATATGACTTATGAAGTTATTAAGTTAAGATTCCTTAAAGAGAGTTCAAGCTTGAATATTACCGCTCTTTTTATATGATTCTTTATTTACAGGCAGATCAAATCGTACAGAATAAGATATACACAGTAGTGATATATATACTAATTATAATTATATATGCTTCCTTCGTTACATAACATAAAACAACATGACATAAGTTTCACAAACAGTTTCAATTGCTAACATAAAATGTATACTTGCAAGTTAAAGATTGCCATCCCAAGAATCATTCCTTCTGCATGTTCTCCATGACTTCTCCTCCTGACTGACTTCCTTCCTTCTCCTTCTTCTTCTCCCTCTCCCTCTTCCTTCTAACTCCTAACTACAAGTCTGGTCCTTTTATCTCATATTTTACCAATTCAAACTATCATATTCTCATAGTTTCCAATGGAATAGGTAATTATAGGTTTGTCAGATTCCAAGGTGTAATAAAACAAACATTGAACTGGGCTGTCGTGTCCTGTTCACGGAGGCATGGTGTCATAAAAGTGTGGTGTCCACACTGCCTTAAGCAAGTATAGTATTGTAAAATCTGGAATGTCTTTTCATCCAAAGTTCTGTTGTATTGACAAGTTTTCCTGGGGTCGGTTACACAATGTTTTATCAATGGATGTGATCTCTTTTCATAGTAGTTAATTTATACTCCCTAGCTTTTAACCTTCACTGGACAATAGACAAACCAGTAGATTCTGATCTACTGTAAGCACACCTGTGAATTCCAATGACCAACAGAGCTCTGTCACATACCTATTATCATTTATGGCCTAATACCTTTTCTCTACAATGACTCTTGATCTTACTGTAACCTCTCTGGCCTTATTTATGACTAGAGCAGAATAAACCTGTTCCCTACACTATTTTTTACCATCTTGCTGTAAAACACAAATATACAGTATATCTATATAAACACATACACAAACCTAATCTCTTAAATCAGCTAAACATTACCTCATACATTCAAACTTATTTCATATCTATTCCTTACTATATATATCCAGTATACTGTCCACTATGGTAACATCGCCTATTTATAATGAATTATATTTTGATTCAGACAATATCCATTGCCCTAATATTATACTAAGTGCAGACAATTACCTATAAGGCAACAGTCGCCCCCTTGTGGCCATGAGAAATTCTTTTGATTGGCCACACATTAAACTAGCGTAATTGCTTCCAAATACATTTCAAAATATTCCTTCAAACATAACTTTCGTTGTAACCATAATATATACCATAAGTGTAATAATAATAACCATTATGATTTTAAAAATCTCTAAAAATTCTTAGCTTACCTAACCTTATTCTACTTTTTAACTAAAGCAGACAAAACTGAGGTTTTTATTCAGTATTCATGAGGAAAACTAATTTCTACAGACATTTGGAATACCATAGCCCAATTGTAGACCTTTTTTTCTGTATCTGGATCAGTACGTTTGGACATTTTTGCTGTTCTTGTATGTAGCAATTTACTGGGATAAGACTGTCATCTGCGTGGTTTGCTTGCAATTGGAGATGCCTTGCGTTTGCATTATGGCCTTGCGTTTGCAACATTTGCACCATTACTAGAAGTAGAATTCTTCGTAGCAGCTGCTCCTTTGCTTGCCATTTCGCTGTTTGAGGCAGAGGGCTGTGTACGTCGAGTGCTGTGTCTTGAACATTCAGTACTTGTGACGACCCTCAGTAATAGTAATAGTCTTTATACAGTCTTTAGCAGTTCTGTTTCCTTTGCGTTTATCCAATGCCGCAGTTGTGACCAGTGTCCATATTGCTTTTGCACAAACAGGTTGTGATTTTGAATAGAACAGGCATATATGAAACAGTCTTTTTTTTTTTTTTTCTTTCTTTCTTTCTTTCCTTGCTTGTTAATAGTAGGTCTTAATTGTCTTCGGGCAATAGTACCACAAATGGCTGTGAGTAGTACACCTACTCTGTTCTGTATTTCCTCACTGAATAAATTACCATGCAGTCTTAAATCTCCTTATTCTACCTTGTACCTATTTATACATCTCAATCTTACATAAACTTATACCAGTTTAACCCATATAAAGGCGTTTTCTATCCTACCTATATTTTGACTAATAATTATTTAAAATGCTTTTGATGTGTATATAGTAACATCCTATCAATACAATAAATGAATATAATTTTGCTTCAAACAGATATTAAATATCATTTAGGAATGGCTTTAAATATATCTAATTCCATCCAATATTATTTTATATGCAGCCATGTGCATATACAGTGACCCTGTTATGCTACAAATAATTATCTTAGACTTGTGACAGTCTTTATTAAGAGAATTATTCATCCCACTTAATAATCTCGGCCCAATTTGTTATAACGTGGTATACCATCCTGTATTAGATATTTAATTACTTTTGAAGCTTTTACGAAGGAAGCATAGGTAGTATCTATTGTGTAATATATAAAAAAAACATAAAATATTTACAAGGTATATATGCAATGATATAAAATATATCTCAGACAAATGTTTACATATATGTGATTAAGGTATATGAAGGGATGAGACAGTTCTGTATAATCACAGTGATGAGATGTGCTGTACACTGTTGTGGGAGTGTACATGTAGTTTGAAAGACAAGTAATGATTACTTGTGATGAAAGGGTTAATGAAAACCTTCCCCTTTCTTGTGAAACTGGAAAAATCCTTGAGGATTTGTCCATATATCAGTCTTTAGGGATGCTATGTAGATTTTGCTGGATAGCAGCGATGAAAGGGTTAATGAAGACCTTTTCCCTTGTAAATTGGAGTCTTTTTGGAGTCTTGCACCATTCTGTATACAGGTTGCCAGGATTACTATGAATCAAACAAAAATACATACAATGACTATCACAGATATTTATACAGTGATTTAACATAGCTTGCTATGCATTCTGTCCTATCTGCTGCATGTTATCAGGTACAGAATTTACAAATGTGTCTTTTAACGATTGAATAACAAACAAACAATTGTTTCTGGCCTGTGCCAATCTTTCCTGTCACATTGTGTGTCAATGACAGCACAATTGTCGCTGCAGATATGATGCAGGTTTAATTTGGAAACTGTGGCTGTTTGAACATCAAAGCAAACAATGGCTTCATTGGATCTAACAAGTAAAGGAATGATACTACCGTATTCACTTGTGACCATACTCCCTTGTGATGCAGCCTGGTCCCAGACTGTCTTTAACCATAGCGTTTGCTGCTTGGTGTGGCTCCTTAGTTTGGAAGAATCTTGGAGCTTCTGAAAAAACCTACTTTTGTGGGGAGAGAAACTTGTTAAACTTTGCCAAATATGTATTGCAGGTCCCAGGGCTTTCTGTCTTTCCACACCTGTAATAAAATGGTTATGGCACCAGGGCATAAAAACATTTTCATCCTGGTGATCCTTTTTGTCATTGTTAATTGGTGTGTGGTTTGCAGAATGACACTCTGCATGTGGTCTCTCTGAGAGCATGCAAACATTTGCACCATCACTAGAAGTCTCTGAGTGCTCTGTGGGGGTTACATAAGTTTGGGAACTTTGTTTGTAAACATGCATTCCTGAATTAATTTCATGGATTTTCCCTTTAAACATGTTTCCAGGTGAATACATTTCAAGGTTTGCAACTCTGGTTGCCATGGGAGTTTTCACCATGGGGAACTTCCCCACCCCTGTGTGCACTGTACTGCTGCTATCAGTGTTTAAATCTGCTGACAATTCACCTTTGCCTAAGGGCATAACAAATTCTTCATTTACATTGGGAACTCTGAGAGTGTATTCAGCAGAATACTCATAATCTGAGTTACAATGATCTTCCCCCTTACTAGACACAGTATAGGGGACATCTCCTATTGCTGCTACCTCCTTTACATTAATGTGCTGTCTGATGATAGACACATCCGGCACATTGCTACTTTCTTCCTTTACCACAGAGGCTGTTCTGCTGGTGGTCTGTGTGACCATAGCAGACTCCATGCGCTGCACATTGATGCAGTCCTGCAACATGTAACTTTCCTTAATTTTAGGATCTTGACTGATTAAGTCATTTCTGACTCCTGTAGACTCTGTGTACAGAGTTTCACATACCTCAACACTATTCCTGTTTGGTGTTTCTATCTCAGCTTGCTTGCTGGATGTTATCTCTTCATCAGAGATCTTGACAATTTGATTACAAACTGTCAGGCTTTTCGCTTCTGCCCCAAACTTTTTCTGTTTATTTTTCTGTTTAAGGGACTTAAATAACGAATGCATTTTTGCATTAATGGTCAGGCACGCCTTACGAAGACGTGAACCTGATTCTTCTTTACATTTCTGTTTGGCTTCTAGAGCCGCAGTTCTGCGCATTTTTCTAAATGCTACAGAAAACTTTTGCATTTTTAACATTTCAATGCTAAATTTATATATTCTTTGTTTTTAGTACTGAAGGTATCCTCTCCTTAAGATTGACCGGTGTCTTAAGGTTAAACTCTAATACCTGGTACATTTATACATTTATTTGGAAATACTCTTTTCCACTGTGCACATTTTCTATTCTAGGCCTTTAAATTCTTTATTCTCATTTGTAACCTATTCCACTGTGATCTTGTATTTTGCCAGCAGGCTTATAGCCTTTGGTGCTGCTTCCTAATAGATATTATGTTAGTTAAAATAACGTATATTGCACTAACACATTTATCCTAGGTTATACAGAATACAAAATTGACATTACACAATGGTAATAAATTTTCATAGATACATCCCCACCGTGATTCTGCAGATTTGGTAGCCAGCTTATAGCATCTGCTACTCCTCATAAATATTATAGATCAGATAATCAGATTCAGTAATAACAAGTCCAATTCGTGGTCGCCAATATTGCTTTATGGAATCATATTTATGAATATTAATATTTAATATATCATATATGGTATTTAATATATGGATATATTTCAATTAATATGCATTTATCATATATATCTGCAAATATATTATGTCAGGCTTACAAACTAATTGGCTGATACATATATGCAGTCCTTATACATATGACTTATGAAGTTATTAAGTTAAGATTCCTTAAAGAGAGTTCAAGCTTGAATATTACCGCTCTTTTTATATGATTCTTTATTTACAGGCAGATCAAATCGTACAGAATAAGATATACACAGTAGTGATATATATACTAATTATAATTATATATGCTTCCTTCGTTACATAACATAAAACAACATGACATAAGTTTCACAAACAGTTTCAATTGCTAACATAAAATGTATACTTGCAAGTTAAAGATTGCCATCCCAAGAATCATTCCTTCTGCATGTTCTCCATGACTTCTCCTCCTGACTGACTTCCTTCCTTCTCCTTCTTCTTCTCCCTCTCCCTCTTCCTTCTAACTCCTAACTACAAGTCTGGTCCTTTTATCTCATATTTTACCAATTCAAACTATCATATTCTCATAGTTTCCAATGGAATAGGTAATTATAGGTTTGTCAGATTCCAAGGTGTAATAAAACAAACATTGAACTGGGCTGTCGTGTCCTGTTCACGGAGGCATGGTGTCATAAAAGTGTGGTGTCCACACTGCCTTAAGCAAGTATAGTATTGTAAAATCTGGAATGTCTTTTCATCCAAAGTTCTGTTGTATTGACAAGTTTTCCTGGGGTCGGTTACACAATGTTTTATCAATGGATGTGATCTCTTTTCATAGTAGTTAATTTATACTCCCTAGCTTTTAACCTTCACTGGACAATAGACAAACCAGTAGATTCTGATCTACTGTAAGCACACCTGTGAATTCCAATGACCAACAGAGCTCTGTCACATACCTATTATCATTTATGGCCTAATACCTTTTCTCTACAATGACTCTTGATCTTACTGTAACCTCTCTGGCCTTATTTATGACTAGAGCAGAATAAACCTGTTCCCTACACTATTTTTTACCATCTTGCTGTAAAACACAAATATACAGTATATCTATATAAACACATACACAAACCTAATCTCTTAAATCAGCTAAACATTACCTCATACATTCAAACTTATTTCATATCTATTCCTTACTATATATATCCAGTATACTGTCCACTATGGTAACATCGCCTATTTATAATGAATTATATTTTGATTCAGACAATATCCATTGCCCTAATATTATACTAAGTGCAGACAATTACCTATAAGGCAACACACCCCATTCCCGCAGGATGGTATCCATCGTAAGAATAGTTCAAGACGTTATCTGAAAAGGACGCCCCTTGTCCAAGTGAGGTTTGAGTAACCACCACAGTCGGGATTGTATTGTCTGGGGAGACAGATGTATAAACTGAGGGGGTGATCCAGACCTGAACGCTAGGCTGCTAAAATTGTAGCCCTGCGACCAGATAGTCGCCGCCCAAGGGGAGTGTATATTCGCTGTGCAAGCGTGCGATCGCATGTGTACTCCGAGCTGCTAAAAAAAACCTCAGTCAGCAGACAGCTGCAAATCCGTTAGCACCTCACTCACCAGTGGCTGGTTTTTATATGTGTGTGCAGTCTTAGCGCAGCCCAGGACTTACTCCTACAGTGTGATCAGAACGGGCTGATCGGGGCCGGAGCCAACGTCACACATCCTTCCTGAAAAAACGTTTGGGCACGCCTGCGTTTTTCCTGATACTCCCAGAAAACTGTCGGTTACCACCCACGAACAGCCTTCTTCGGTCAAGCAGCATGTGAATGGCTGTGCGTTTAGAATTTTCGCACCAGCCTGTCACTGACTGGCGATGTCTGCTGTTCAGCGTTATGTGTGCGCATTGCGGTGCATACGCATGCCCAGTTAATGCCTGATCGCTCGCTGTGCAAAAAACGCACCGCAGCAATCAGGTCTGAATCAGGCCCTGACAGTGGATCTGGAGGGAAGACCTGCTCCAATTGGATAACAGTTCCCTCTGAAATATCAGAGTGTGGAACTGAGCAATCCATAAAATGAGTGTCCATAAAACCTCCCAGGTGGAGCATCTGTTGGGCTGGAACAAGAGATGATTTATGGAGATTTAGGAACCAACTGTGAGCCTTTAACAAGTTTATAGATAACTAGATGTGAGCCTCCAGGGTGGACAGTGATCTGGCTGTGAGTAGAAGATCGCCCAGGTAGGTAAAAACCTTGACATCCTGCTGATGAAGGACTGCGGCCATGATGGACATCCCTTTTGTAAATTTTGAATGGGAAACTGTGCTCATTCAGGACTGGAAATGGTCATGACGCGCTGCTATACCAAAAGGTGTCCTACCTTTATGTTAATTGATTCAGTAGGTACAGTATGGTAGAGCACAGCACAAGGTCAAAATGCCTATAGGTGTATGTGTGTGGTGAATGTTATTTTTTTTAATAACTAAAATATGTTTATCTATGAAAAATAAACATTTTATTTATTAAAAAAATCAATTTAATTTCATTCACCACACACATACAAATATAGGCATTTCGACCCTGAGCTGCGCTGTACCATACCTTCTTAAATCAATCATTTTTGTAAATACCGAAGGTGCCATTGAAAGCCCCAACGCCAGAGATTGGAATTGAAAATGCAAAACGGACAAGGGACTGATGATCCTCACAGATTGGGACATGTAGATAAGCGTCCTTGATGTCATGCCATGAAGTTGATGGGTTCCAAAGATTGAACAGCTAATCTGAGGGATTCCATTTTGAATCTGGGAACACGAAAATTGAAATTTAGAGACTTGAGATTCAAAATGAGGCGGAACGAGGAAGAGGTTGGAGTAGAAGCCTTTTCCTCAATGATGAGGAAGTACAGAAGCGATGACTTCTGACACTAAATGGGAAAGGATGGACCCCTGTAGAGCAGCTGCTTTTGCAGGATCTGAGGGATAGTCGGTAACAAAAAAAAAAACAGGAAGAGGTGGGCCCCAAAGATCTAGGGCGTACCGCCTCGATGTTAGCTCTTTAACCCCCCCCCCCCCCCCCCCGACACACAACATATGGACAAAGTGCCTCCCTCGTATGCCACGCAGTCGCCAGTGTCTGACGCTGTAGAGTCCGCTTTTACGTCAGTGCCAGCCGGGAACAGGATCAGTAATGGAGAGTGTTGCCAGCTCCTATTCCAGTTAGGTATTGCTGTCCATGTCCAGCTGTTTGGATACAGGTCACCAGCCTACCCAGAGGTATAGTAACAGGGCAAGTTTGACACTCTGGCAGTCCTATGGGGACTGATTGCCCTGTTGTCTTCGACCCCTCTCCTCCCATCCGGCACTGAATAGCAGGGAATAAAGTGAGCAGTCTTGTATAGGTAGATACAGTACCATCAAGAGTAGACAGAGATTTAACAATTTAATGGGCGATAAATAATGTAGGCTATATTGCAACCTGCACCTATGCTGCTGTTGTGGGACCAAAAGTCTCAGCATGCAGAGCCTCCCACCCTACCAGGAAGTGAGAAAGTGGCTGTGTGTGTGTATATACATAGAGTGTAAGACAGAACATTACTGACTTACAAATAACACAGAACACAGCTAAGGCATAGGATGACACACATCAGGACAGGAAATGTGGAACAGGACTGCATGGCCAGACTACAAATACGGGAGCCTGCACAGGACGCACTTTCGATGAAGACATACTAGTACTGCTGCTGCGTTGCCAAAGACTGTGAGGAGAAACGCACAGTAGTACTGCTCATTTGTGTTGGTACTGCGGTTGCCAGGAGTAACATCCACTGGCCTGGAGCATTCTGTGTTGTTTGTATGTCTGTTCTGCTTTCCCTCTCTGTATTCTATTGTCAAGCACTTCCGTTGTTGCCAGTAGCAACTACTGTGGGTTCAGAGCATTCCTTTCTATTTATGTACCAGTTGATTTAGGTTTCTTTTCTGTTTCTTTAATTAGATTACTCAGCCAGTTAGTCTGTTATTTGCCTTCTCTCCAGACAACTTCCGCGTTGCTATTACCATTGGTGCATTACTTCTTCTGTGTCTCTGAATACCCAGATGTCTCATTAGTACCTTTACCCTATAACCATACATTGTTATTAATTCATTATTCTCTTGTCTTTTGGTATTCTTGGTCCAGTCCTTGTTGTCTTTCCTACTGGCATTGATTCAGGTCACTCGAGGATTGAGCTCATACTACCGCCAGTGGCGTAAGTCCTGGTGGGCATCCCAATACCGGAAGGTGCATAAAGCCTTATGGGAAAAGCTGCTTTTATAGGCAAAAAGACCTGAGTGCATTCTATGAGTCTCAACCCTGGGTGTACAGGGGTCATTGCAAGAAGATCGACTACGTGTCAAGTTCGCCATCACTCATTCAGTACTCCGCATCATTCAGCCCAGGTTTATCCCTTGGGTTCATAACACTCAGACAATAAATCTTCCAGTTGTACTGAAGAAGGAAAGGTTATTAATTCATTTTTCTTGTGATTGTAAAAGGATGCCCTAAGCATCTTTAATCTGAAGGACAGATTTAACCTCCCCAATTAAAGCCTCTACGTTAATGGGAAGCCTTTAACACAGAGGATTCCGCAAGTCAGATTCCTGTGGGCAGGCTTTCTCACCTGAGGAGGAGCACATTCACAGTAGGAAACTGATACTTTTGATTGTTTATCATGGATGGATCTAACATCTGCTGCAGGGAGAATGAGACTTGTACTAAGCCCTGAGCAGACTGAAACAAATCAGAAACCCAAGCAGGATCCAAAGAGGTTGGTTGGGTACTAGTACTGGGTCCTTCTGTAAGAGCTTGTCTAGACAAAGAAAAATGTTGAGACAGCTCCAGCATAGCCTCTGAAAGGATATTATCTCAAGCTGCTTTAGATGGGGATGTAACTTAGGGACTATTCCCCTGTTGCTCAGAATAACATGCTTTGCAGAACCCTCCATTGTCTGGAGTGCAGCTCTGAAGCTTTTCTGGAAATGCTTGCATGAGATAGCTCTCTATGTCCAGAAGCCTTGACAGCAACAGTTCTGGAAGTGTTCATTTTAGAAGACAAGATATCTTGTCAATAAATGTACAATAACAAAACTGTGAGTACAAAAACACACAGTGTCTGTAAGGAAATACACCCAAAACAGAGAACACAACAATATAAAACAATTAAGAGTAAATAACTATGCTACAGCTACACAGATGGCGGCTATGAGGTATAGAGGAGAATTTGCCCTGTGCCCAAAGCCACTTAACGGCAGAAGCTTAGGAGCCACTGGAGATGATGAACACTCAGCATGGGGAGAGGATGAGAGAGGAGCTCTATGGCAGGCAGTTTAGGAAGGAAGTGTGCCAATAGAAGGGGAGGAGTAACAGGAGAGATCCCTCCCCAGGGCAGACCTCCCAGGTGCTGTGCAGTTTAGTAACAACATCCTGTTCCGCTAATGGGCAGCCGAAGCTGCCTATATTCCTGGATGTCTAGTGAGGGCATGTTAAACCATGCTATTATGGGCCCCTGCACCTCCCCCACCTCAAGAAGCCTCCACTGAACACGAAGGAATAATTGGCAAAAGAAGATGGTGTCCCGCTGTCCAGCAGGACATCCCTCTTACATGAATTCACATTGCTCTGGTCTGCGGCTGGAGTCTCTTGTCGGGGGGATCCTATTAAATTAAAGCAAACGAAACTACACAGCAGCATAAAAACATACCCAAACTAAGGAGCTAAAAGTAAACTGTCAGGGGGCTGAGGGCTAAGTATAGAGGGGTAGGAGCCTGTGCTGGAATATTTTTAACCTTTTAGTGCACAGTCAATCTCGCTCCTTCTATACCTCAATGTCTCCAGTGTACCCCGCAAAAAGAAAGAAAATAGGATTTTAATAACCTACCAGTAAATCCTTTTCTCGTAGTCCGTAGAGGATGCTGGGGTCCATATTAGTACCATGGTATAGACTGGTCCACAGGAGCCATTGGCACTTTAAGAGTTTAAAAGTGTGGGCTGGCTCCTCCCTCTATGCCCCTCCTACCAGTCTCAGTCTAGAAACTGTGCCCGAGGGGACAACATACTTCGAGAGAAGGAAATACACAGATAGTGGCAAGATTCATACCAGCTCACACAACAAGGCAAATCAGGCCAACATGCCGGATAAACTCAGCAACAGCTGAACAGTAAAGAACGCAGAACTTACCTAGAAACCAGGCAGTACTGAACTAAATAAACACTGTAGGAAAACGAAGCGCTGGGCGAGCGCCCAGCATCCTCTACGGACTACGAGAAAAGGATTTACCGGTAGGTAATTAAAATCCTATTTTCTCTTACGTCCTAGAGGATGCTGTGGTCCATATTAGTACCATGGGGATGTACCAAAGCTCCCAGAACGGGAGGGAGAGCGCAGAGGCTCCTGCAAAACTGCTTGACCAAACTTGAGGTCATCAGAGGCCAAAGTATCAAACTTGTAAAACTTAGCAAATGTGTTCGACCCAGACCAAGTAGCTGCTCTGCAAAGCTGTACAGCCGAGACACCCCAGGCAGCCGCCCAGGAAGAACCCACCTTACGGATAGAGTGGGCCTTAACAGATTTTGGACACGGCAATCCAGCCGTAGAATATGCATGCTGGATGATGAACCTGATCCAGCGTGAAATCGACTGCTTTGAAGCAGGACACCCAATTTTCTTGGGATCATAAATTACAAACAGAGAGTCAGATTTTCTATGATGAGCCGTCCTCTTCACATAAATCTTCAAAGCCCTCACAACATCCAAGGCCTTTGAAGCAATTGAGTCAGTAGCCACTGGCACCACAATAGGTTGGTTGATATGAAAAGCTGACACAACCTTAGGAATTAACTGTGGACGAGTCCTGAGTTCCGCCCTATCTTCATGGAAGACCAGATAGTGGCTTTTACAGGACAAAGCCCCCAATTCCGACACACGTCAAGCAGAAGCTAAGGCCAACAAAGTGACCACCTTCCCCGTGAGAAATTTGATTTCAGCCTCCTGTAGAGGCTCAAACCAATCTGATTGCAGGAACTGTAACACCACATCAAGAACCCAGGGTGCCGTTGGCGCCACAAAGGGAGGCTGGATGTGCAGAACCCCTTTCAAAAAGGTCTGAACCTCAGGGAGGACAGCCAATTGTTTCTGGATGAAAATGGATAAAGCGGAGATCTGGACCTTTATGGAGCCCAATCTCAGGCCCATGTCCACACCTGCTTGCAGGAAAAGAAGAAACCGTGCAAGTTGAAACTCCACTGCAGGAAATTTCTTGGATTCACACCAAGACACATACTTTTTCCAAATTCGATGGTAATGTTTAGACGTTACCCCCTTCCTAGCCTGTATCAGGGTAGGAATAACCTCGCTTGGAATACCCTTCCGAGCTAAGATCTGGCGCTCAACCGCCATGCCGTCAAACGTAGCTGTGGTAAGTCTTGATAAGCGAACGGCCCCTGAAGTAGAAGATCCTCCCGAAGAGGAAGAGGCCTTGGATCTTCCAGCAGTAGATCCAGCTGATACTCATACCAAGCCCTCCTTGGCCAGTCTGTAGCAATGAGGATTGCCAGAACCTTTGTTCTTTTTATCAGTTGTAGAACTTTTGGAATTAGAGGAAGTGGAGGGAACACATACACTGACGTAAACACCCACAGTGTTACTAGTGCGTCCACCGCCACTGCCTGTGGGTCTCTCGACCTGGAACAGTACCTCCACAGCTTCTTGTTGAGGCAGGAGGCCATCATGTCTATGTGAGGAACCCCCCACTAACCGGTTACCTCCTCGAACACCTCCGGGTGGAGGCCGCACTCTCCTGGATGGGGATCATGTCTGCCGAGGAAGTCTGCTTCCCAGTTGTCTACTCTCGGAATGAAGATCGCTGACATCGCTACAGCATGCCTCTCTGCCCAGAGGAGGATTCTTGTCACCTCTGACATTGCAGCCCTGCTCTTCGTTCCGCCTTGTTGGTTTATGTAGGCCACTGTGGTCACGTTGCCCGACTGAACCTGAACAGCCCGATCCTGCAGGAGGTGTGCTGCTTGAAGGCCATTGTATACGGCTCTTAGCTCCAGGATGTTTATCGGAAGAAAGGATTCTTGACTTGACCACCTTCCTTGGAAGGTTTCCCCTTGAGCGAATGCTCCCCAACCTCTTAGACTTGCATTCGTGGTCAGAAGGATCCAGTCCTGGACGCCGAACCTTCGTCCATCCAGAAGGTGTGGTAGTTGCAGCCACCAGAGGAGCGAAATCCTGGCTTTCGTGACAGACGTATCCTCTGGTGCATATGTAGGTGAGATCCCGAACACTGGTCTAAGAGTTCCAGTTGAAAGGACCGAGCATGAAACCTTCCGTACTGCAGAGCCTCGTAGGAGGCAACCATCTTCCCCAGAAGGCGGATGCACTGATGAACCAATTACCAGGCAGGCTTCAAGACATCCCGGACCATTGTCTGAATCACCAGTGCTTTCACCACCAGTAGAAACACTCTCTGCACCTCCGTGTCAAGTATCATCCCCAGGAAAGACAGCCTCCTTTTCGCTCCAGATGAGACTTTGCAGATGTGTCGTGAGAACAATGGATCTTAATTTCTCCCTTGATCAGCAGATCGTCCAGATATGGAATTATGTTCACCCCCTGCTTGCGGAGGAGAACCATCATCTCTGCCATCACCTCGGTAAAGACCCTTGGTGCAGTGGAGAGACCAAACGGCAGTGCCTGAAACGGATAGTGATCGTCTAACAGTGCAAACCTAAGATAAGCCTGATGCGGCGACCAAATGGGAATGTGGAGGTACGCATCCTTGATGTCCAGGGACACCAGGAACCCCCCCTCCGTCAGTCCTGAGATAACTGCTCTCAAAGACTCCATTTTGAATTTGAAGTCCCTGAGGTAAGGGTTCAAAGATTTCAAGTTCAGATTTGGCCTGACTGAACCATCCGGCTTCGGTACCACAAAAAAGTTCGAATAGTAACCTTTGTTCAACTGATGAGGTGGAACTGAAACAATGACCTCGGACACTATCAATTTTCGGATTGCGTCCATAAGAGTAGCTCTGTCTGCCGGCAAGCCTGATTTAAAGAATCGGTGAGGTGGGAGAGTTTGAAACACCAGCCTGTACCCCAGGGACACAATATACTGTATCCAGGGGTCCAGGCCAGACGACACCCAGACGTGGCTGAAATGACGGAGTCTTGATCCCACCTGACCTACCTCCAGGCTGTGCGGTCCACCGTCATGCTGAGGACTTTGAGGTACCAGAAGCAGGCTTCTGGTCCTGGGAACCTGTGGGAGCAGGCTTTTTGGATTTGGCACGACCACCTCTAAAGAAGGTGTGATAGGGCTTCTTCTTTCTAGGCCTAGCGGGCCGAAAGGACTGTGACGTGTTGGAAGTAAAAGGCTTCTTCGTAGCCGGTGCAGCTGAGGGGAGAAAAGAAGGACTTACCCGTGGTAGCCATGGCAATCCACGCATCCAGCGCCTCCCCAAACAGAGCCGGACCTGTATAGGGTCGGCTCGCCACACTTTCCAGGATTCGGCGTCCGCAGACCATTGGCGCAGCCAGGTACCCCTGCAAGCAGAGACGGACATGGAGCAGATCCCAGCAGCCATGGAACCCAGATCCTTCATGGATTCTACCAGGAACCGTCCAGAATCCTGTATGTTATGTAAAAATAAGATTTTACTTACCGGTAAATCTATTTCTCGTAGTCCGTAGAGGATGCTGGGGACTCCGTAAGGACCATGGGGAATAGACGGGCTCCGCAGGAGATAGGGCACTTTAAGAAAGACTTTAGGATTATGGGTGTGCACTGGCTCCTCCCTCTATGCCCCTCCTCCAGACCTCAGTTAGGGAAACTGTGCCCAGAGGAGACGGACAGTACGAGGAAAGGATTTTTGTTAATCCAAGGGCAAGATTCATACCAGCCACACCAATCACACCGTATAACTTGTGATAAACTACCCAGTTAACAGTATGAAAAAACAACATAGCATCAGTACATGACCGATGCAACCATAACATAACCCTTATTGAAGCAATAACTATATACAAGCATTGCAGAAGGAGTCCGCACTTGGGACGGGCGCCCAGCATCCTCTACGGACTACGAGAAATAGATTTACCGGTAAGTAAAATCTTATTTTCTCTAACGTCCTAGAGGATGCTGGGGACTCCGTAAGGACCATGGGGATTATACCAAAGCTCCCAAACGGGCGGGAGAGTGCGGATGACTCTGCAGCACCGATTGAGCAAACAGGAGGTCCTCCTCAGCCAGGGTATCAAACTTATAGAACTTTGCAAAGGTGTTTGACCCCGACCAAGTAGCTGCTCGGCACTACTGTAATGCCGAGACCCCTCGGGTAGCCGCCCAAGAAGAGCCCACTTTCCTAATGGAATGGGCCTTAACCGATTTAGGCAATGGTAATCCTGCCGTAGAATGCGCCTGCTGAATCGTGTTACAGATCCAGCGAGCAATAGTCTGCTTTGAAGCAGGAGCGCCAACCTTGTTGGCCGCATACAGAACAAACAGAGCTTCAGTCTTCCTGATCCTAGCTGTTCTGTACACATAAATCTTCAAAGCCCTGACCACATCCAGGGACTCGGAATCCCCCAAGTCCCACGTTGCCACAGGCACGACAATAGGTTGGTTCATATGAAAAGATGAGACCACCTTTGGCAGAAATTGAGGACGAGTCCTCAATTCTGCACTATCCACATGAAAAACCAGGTAGGGGCTTTTATACGACAAAGCCGCCAATTCCGAAACACGCCTTGCAGAAGCCAAGGCCAAAAACATAACCACTTTCCAAGTGAGATATTTCAATTCCACCGTCTTGAGTGGTTCAAACCGAGGTGACTTGAGGAAACTTAATACCACGTTAAGATCCCAAGGTGCCACCGGAGGTATAAAGGGAGGCTGAATATGCAGTACCCCCTTCACAAATGTCTGTACTTCAGGAAGAGAAGCCAATTCTTTTTGGAAGAAAATGGATAAGGCCGAAATGTGGACCTTTATGGACCCTAATTTTAGGCTTAAATTCACTCCCGTTTGCAGGAAGTGAAGCAGACGGGCCAAATGGAACTCCTCCGTAGGAGCAGTTCTGGCCTCACACCAAGACACATATTTTCGCCATATACGGTGATAATGTTTCAATGTCACGTCCTTCCTAGACTTGATCAGGGTAGGAATGACCTCCTCCGGAATACATTTTTCCGCTAGGATCCGGCGTTCAACCGCCATGCCATCAAACGCAGCCGCGGTAAGTCTTGGAATAGACAGGGCCCCTGCTGCAGCAGATCCTGCCTTAGGGGAATAGGCCACGGATCTTCTGTGAGCAACTCTTGCAGATCCGGATACCAAGTCCTTCGTGGCCAATCCGGAACAATGAGGATCGTTCTTACTCCTCTTAGCCTTATTATTCTCAACACCTTGGGTATGAGAGGTAGAGGAGGGAACACATAGACCGATCTGAACACCCAAGGTGTCACTAGAGCGTCTACCGCTACCGCCTGAGGGTCCCTTGACCTGGCGCAAAACCGCTTTAGCTTTTTGTTGAGACGGGACGCCATCATGTCTATCTGAGGGAGTCCCCACCGACCCAAGATCTGTGCGAAGACTTCTGGATGAAGTCCCCACTCTCCCGGATGCAGGTCGTGTCTGCTGAGGAAGTCCGCTTCCCAGTTGTCCACCCCCGGGATGAATACTGCTGATAGGGCGCTTACATGGCCTTCCGCCCAGCGAAGAATCCTGGTCGCTTCTGCCATGGCCACTCTGCTCCTTGTGACGCCTTGGCGGTTTACATGAGCCACTGCCGTGACATTGTCTGACTGAATCAGAACCGGTTTGTCCCGAAGCAATGCCTCAGCTTGGCGTAGGGCGTTGTATATGGCCCTCAACTCCAGGACGTTGATGTGGAGACCAGTCTCCAGATTTGACCAGAGACCTTGGAAATTTCTTCCCAGTGTGACCTCTCCTCAACCTCGGAGTCTTGCGTTCGTGGTCACCAGGATCCAGTCCTGAATTCCGAACCTGCGGCCTTCTAGGAGGTGAGCACTGTGCAGCCACCACAGGAGAGATACCCTGGCTCTGGGAGACAGGGTGATCCTTTGATGCATTTGTAAATGGGACCCGGACCATTTGTCCAGTAGATCCCATTGAAAGGTCCTCGCATGGAACCTGCCGAAGGGGATGGCCTTGTACGATGCCACCATCTTCCCCAGGACACGTGTGCAATGATGCACTGAAACCGTTTTTAGCTTTAATAGGTTCCTGACCAGGGCCATGAGCTCCTGAACCTTTTCCATCGGAAGAAAAACCTTTTTATGGTCTGTGTCTAGAATCAGACCCAGAAAGGTCAGGCGCGTTGTAGGGACTAGCTGGAACTTCAGTATATTGAGAATCCAGCTGTGCCCCTGCAACATCCTCACAGACAGCGACACGCTGTCCAGCAACTTCTCCCGAGATCTCACCTTTATGAAGAGATCGTCCAAGTATGGGATAATTGTGACCCCCTGCTTGCGCAGGATCACCATCATTTCCGCCATTACCTTGGTGAAAATTCTCGGGGCTGTGGAAAGCCCAAACGGCAACGTCTGAAATTGGTAATGACAGTCCTGTACTGCAAAACTCAGGAACGCCTGATGAGGAGGGAAAATCGGAACATGAAGGTATGCATCCTTTATGTCCAGGGACACCATCCAATCCCCCCCCCCTCCAGGCTGGCGATGACCGCTCTGAGCGATTCCATCTTGAACTTGAACTTTTTCAAGTACAAGTTCAGGGATTTTAGATTTAAAATGGGCCTGACCGAACCGTCCGGTTTCGGGACCACAAACAGGGTTGAGTAATACCCTTTTCATTGCTGGTGAAGAGGAACTTTGACTATCACCTTTTGAAGATACAATTTTTGAATCGCAGTCAACACTAACTCCCTCTCTGACGGGGAAGCTGGCAGGTCCGATTTGAAAAACCGGCGAGGAGGCACGTCTTCGAATTCCAGCCTGTATCCCTGAGAAACAATCTCTATAGCCCAGGGATCCACCTGTGAGTGAACCCAGACCTGGCTGTAAAAAAAAAGAAGACGCGCCCCCACTTGAGCTGACTCCCCCCGGGAAGCCCCAGCGTCATGCGGTGGACTTTGCAGATGTAGGGGAGGACTTCTGCTCCTGGGAACTAGCTGCATGCAGCTTTTTTCCCTTGCCTTTTCCTCTGGCAAGGAAGGACGATCCCCGTACCTTCTTGCTTCTATTGGAACGAAAGGACTGCATTTGATAATGAGGTGCCTTTTTAGTATGCTGCGGGGGGACATAAGGTAAGAAATTCGATTTACCGGCCGTAGCAGTAGAGACAAGGTCCGAGAGGCCTTCTCCAAACAACTCCTCCCTCTTGTAAGGCAGCAACTCCATATGCCGCTTTGAGTCGGCATCCACCGTCCACTGTCGGGTCCACAGGAGTCGCCTAGCAGGAATAGACATAGCATTTATTCTGGGGCTTAGTAAACAAATGTCTCTTTGAGCATCCCCCATATACAAAGCAGCATCTTTGATATGCTCTAGGGTCATTAGAATGGAATCCTTATCTAGGGTTTCAAGTTCCGTAGATAAGGAATCTGTCCAAGCTGCGATAGCACTACACACCCAGGCCGATGCCATAGCCAGTCTAATGATAGTACCGGAATGTGTGTAAATGTGTTTCATGGTAACCTCCTGCTTACGATCAGCAGGATCCTTGAGGGAAGCTGTATCCTGAGAAGGCAGTGCCACCTTCTTGGATAAGAGTGTCAGCGCCTTGTCTACCTTCGGCGAAGATTCCCATCGTATCCTGTCCTTTTGTGGAAAGGGATACGCCATAAGAATCCTTTTGGGAACTTGTAGTCTCCTATCTGGAGATTCCCAAGCCTTTTCGCACAAGTCGCTTAGTTCAAATGAGGACGGAAAAGTGACCTCAGGCTTTTTCCCTTTATACATGTGTACCCTCGTGTCAGGGACAGGGGGTTCCTCAGTGATATGCAAAGCCTCTTTAATGGCCATAATCATGTAACGAATACCTTTCGCCACCTTTGGCTGTAATTTTGCATCCTCACAGTCGACACTAGAGCCAGTCTCTGTGTCGGTATCTGTGTCAGTGATCTGGGATATGGTGCGTTTTTGAGACCCCGAAGGTCCTGGTGCCACAGGGACAGGCATGGTCTGACTACCTGACTGATCCCTAGCTTCAGCCTTGTCTAATCGTTTATGCAGTAAATTTACATTTGCATTCAAGACATTCCACATATCCACCCAGTCCGGTGTCGGCGTTGCCGATGGCGACCTGACCAACATGCACTCCTCCTCCTCCTTAGGTGAGCCTTCCTCGTCAAACATGTCGACACACACGTACCGACACTTCACACACACAGGGAATCTCTTTTTCTGAAGACAGGTTCCCCCTGACGCCCCTTGGAGAGACAGAGAGAGAGTATGCCAGCACACACCCCAGCGCTATATGTCCCTGGAGAAATCACAGAATGTTTACCCAGTAGCGCTGCTGTAGTGTATAAACGCCAATAATGTGCGCCCCCCCCCCCTCTACTTTAAAACCCCCTTTCACCGTGTGTCAAGCAGGAGAGAGTCTGGCGAGCTTCCTCTCAGCGGTGCTGTGTAGAGAAAATGGCGCTGGTGAGTGCTGAGGGTGAAGCCCCGCCCCCTCGGCGGCGGGCTTCTATCCCGCTCAAACTTATTACAAAATGGTGGGGGCTCTTTTATATACATGTACAGTGCCCACCTGTACATGTACATACACTTTTGCCATAGGAGAGGTGTTTTATTGCTGCCCAGGGCGCCCCCCCCCCCCTGCGCCCTGCACCCTTACAGTGACCGGAGTGTGTGAGGTGTAGCGGAGCAATGACGCACAGCTGCAGTGCCGTGCGTTACCTCTGTGAAGCACCGAAGGCTTCTGCCGCCTGAGACGTCTTCTGTCTTCGTTTCTTCTGGCTCTGTGAGGAGAATGGCGGCGCGGCTCTGGGGTGAACGCCCAGAACGAATCTGTGTTCATTCCCTCTGGAGCTAATGGTGTCCAGTAGCCGAGGAAGTAGAGCCTAACATTTATGTAGGTCTGCTCCTCTCTCCTCAGTTCCTCGATGCAGGGAGCCTGTTGCCAGCAGTGCTCCCTGAAAAAGAGAAAAAATCCTAACAAAAAAGCTTTCTAAGCAGGAAACTCTAGAGAGCTCCCTGCAGTGCACCCATTCTCCTCTGGGCACAGTCTAAAACTGAGGTCTGGAGGAGGGGCATAGAGGGAGGAGCCAGTGCACACCCAGAATCCTAAAGTCTTTCTTAAAGTGCCCCATCTCCTGCGGAGCCCGTCTATTCCCCATGGTCCTTACGGAGTCCCCAGCATCCTCTAGGACGTTAGAGAAAATAAATAAACGTCACCTTTATCCATCGTAGTCAAATCCTCCTGCAGAGTGATTGACCACTTTGCTATAGCTTTTGAAATCCATGCACAGGCAATAGTAGGCCGCAGTATAGCCCCTGAAGCCTTGTATATGGATTTGAGCGTAGCATCCACCTTGCTTTCTGCCGGGTCTTTCAACGCGGTAGATCCCGGGACTGGTAAGACCACCTGTTTTGACAACCTAGAGAAAGAGGCGTCAACTATAGACGGGGACTCCCATTTTTTTCTATCATCTTCCGGATAGGGAAAAGCAACCAGAACCCTTTTAGAGACCTGGATTTTTTTCTCCGGGTTTTCCCAGGCTTTTTCAAATATAGCATTTAATTCCTTAGATGCCGGGAAGGTGAGAGGGGCTTTCTTACTGTCTGTGAAAAAGGCCTCCTCAACCTGCTCAGGAGGTGTGTCAGAAATATGTAACACATCCCGCATGGCCTCAATCATCAACTGCACCCACTTAGCAAGTGATGCCGTCCCCCTTATCACCGTCTGCTGTGTCAGAATCAGTATCAGTGTCATCCTGCATAATTTGGGCAAGAGCACATTTGTGAGAATGTGCCGCAGGGGACCCAGAGGGAGCAGTATCGGACCATACTGCCATAGAGGACTGCAATACCTGAGTTGCATGCTCAGTCCTTGCAACCCTTTCAGAAATCTGAGAAATAGCCCCCCTAAGAGAAGATAACGACTCCGGTTCTCTAGCTGGGATCTGCGCTACAACAGTGCAATCCTGATTACATGGGATGGGATCTTCCTTAGAAGATAAATCCTCTGCAGCATATGAAACAGAGTCTCTAAGACATGTTTGCTTGTACACCCCACATACACACAGGGTACAGGGCAGACAGAGTTTACCCCCCCAAGAATGGCAGAGAGACAGAGAGATTGGAGCCAACCCACACATAGCACTATATAGGTATAGGGAGACCCTTAACCAGCGCTGACTGTGTCCCTTAATAGGTGACACAGTCTTTACGCAGCCTCCCCTCCCTTCTACAACCCCCTGGTACAGATAGTTGGAGTTGCTCTGGAGGGACTGCTCTTCCACTGGCAGCGTGTCTACAGGCAGGAAAATGGCGCTGACCGCTGCTGGGTCTGCTCGGAGGAGAAGCTCCGCCCCCTTAATGGCGCTGTCTTCCCGCTCTTCCAAGTTTATACTGGCCTGAGGATTTTGTGCTGGTTGAGATCCGCGGACCCCGACAGGCTTTCTGATCAGTGTAGGGTTAAGGCGCCGGCTCAGGGCGCCCCTCACAGCGCCACACCAAGTACCGCCGAGCCCCCGGAGCGCAGTCAATACTGTGCTCCTACCCTGTGGCCACCATCCTCACATCGACTCCCTGCTTGTTAGGGAGCCGATGACTCACTCGCCACGCTTCAGCTCTGTAAGGATGTGGCGGCATGCTGCTGGGGTGAGCGTTACCCTATCCCCTCTGGAGCTCAGTGTCCAGTCAGCAGAGACAGTGTCTCAGACCCCGCAGGGCGGACACTGCTCCTCCCTTCAGTCCCTCGATGCAGGGAGGCTGTTGCCAGCAGCATCCCTGTAAAATAAACTCTAAAATAAACTTTTCTAAAGAAGCTCTGTAGAGCTCCCCAAGCTGTGACTGGCTCCTCCGGGCACATTTTCTAAACTGAGTCTGGTAGGAGGGGCATAGAGGGAGGAGCCAGCCCACATTCTCAAACTCTTAAAGTGCCAATGGCTCCTGGTGGACCCGCCTATACCATGGTACTAATATGGACCCCAGCATCCTCTAGGACGTAAGAGAAACTTTGTTTAATGTGTTCTATGGTAGACAATGTTCCTTCCACTATTCTGTGGCTTTGTGTTTGTGCCCACTCATCACACAAATGGATAGGTTACTACCTCTAATAAGGCTGGCACACGCTCATCCCCTTCAGCTATAGCTACAGGTTATTCTATACCCACCCACTTCAAATTGGAAGCCATTCCGAATGATCAAAAGATGAAGACTGAACATAACAAGACACTGACTGTGGTAAAATTCACCTTAAAAAAACTAAAATTTATTATAAGACACTACCCTGTAAGTACTCATTTGGAGGTAACCAACCACTGAACAAGGTTAATACAGACAGAGATGGCGTGTTAGATGTGTATTAATTACAATGAAGCGAACTAAATGACGGAGCACTGATCAGGTGTCCTAAATTACCCTTCTACTTTGCATTTATATGAGAATATTAATTTGAATTACTGCATTAAATAACCTGTTCCAAAGCGCTATTTGCCACATAGTCTCTTTTTGGTGTATTGATTACACCACTACCTCGATCTAAATTTGTGGTAGCCAAATTTTAAGCGTTTTGCTTAACACATCACCTTTAATTTTAAAGGTGTGTCTTTTCCTTATTAAAACATATCAAAAATTATATTTGTTCTTAACAAGGTGCATATTTTATTTGGGTGTGTTTGCATCACTTGGTCATAAGAAGTGTCAATTGTTCTCAAGAAACATATAACATTCACTTCTTTTAATGTTTAAGACACTATTTGAAAGAATGTTTTGAAATCCATCAGACCTAAACATAGGTTTACACGTAACACAATCACTGTATTGTTATTTTGTGGCATCACCCTGAAATAATACAGCTCTCATAAATTATATACACACACACTATATATATATATATATATATATATATATATATATATATATATATATATACACACACACACAAACAGAGAACCCAGCACTCACCAAAGTAAACTCACTTATCCTCAACAATTCAATAAATAAATGATGGGGGTTTAGTTGGTGGATTGGCCAATGCACGGAAGCCTGCATACCGATTTTCAAGGTACCCCACCTTCATGCAGGTCCTACACTATCACTATCACAGAGGTAGGTGGGGTACCTTGAAAATCGGTATGCAGGCTTCCGTGCATTGGCCAATCCACCAACTAAACCCCCATCATTTATTTATTGAATTGTTGAGGATAAGTGAGTTTACTTTGGTGAGTGCTGGGTTCTCTGTTTGTATTTATTAGAGCGATGTGGTCATGGGCTACATGCACCCCGCCCTGTGAGTGGTAAGTACAGCTGTGTACCCCGCTTCTGTGGTGGAGAGTGCAGTGTTACATGCACCCCACCCTGTGAGTAGTAAGTGCATAGCTGTGCCCCGCTTCTGGTGCGGTGAGTGCTGTGGTTTTTCCTCTGTATGTATATATATATATATATATATATATATATATATATATCTCCTTGCAGCAACAGTCGGCACTCACAAGCTCTCCACCACAACGTGCTCCGTGCCAGTTCCAGAAATGACATGCAGCTCCCAAAAATGAACGGCACTGGAGTCAGGTATTTGCAATAAAATACAATTTTATTGCAAATACCTGACTCCAGTGCCGTTCATTTTTGGGAGATAGATATATATATATATATATATATATATATATATATATATATATATATATTTTTTTTTTTTTTTATTTTTTTTTTATAGTTAGCATTTGTATATTCTCCCTATACTTGCGTGGGTGTCCTTCGGGTACTCCGGTTTTCTCCCACAATCCAAAATGTGTATATTGTGGATGCATATTAAAAGCATTTGAAAAATTCCATATGAGTGAAGGTAGTACAAAGTGTGGATAACTCCAAGTTATGAGATAAGCTTTAAAGAATTATCTGGTCCAGGTCCACTTATTTGGCTTTATACACACGGGTGGTATTCATAACCCATTGCACTAGGAGGCGCTTCTGTGTTTTTTATTTTTTATTTTTTTTATCATACACACATTATAATATATATATATATATATATATATATATATATATACATAGTAGAAAACATACTGCGGCACTCAGTGGTTTAAATGTGTCAAATTATATTTCAGAACAGCAACATGAAAGCTACAATGTATCGGGGCTTAGCCCATATATGCACCTTAACAAAGGGGCGGCTAAGCCCCGAAACGTTGGAGCTTTCATGTTGTTGGTCTAAAATATAATTTGACACGTTTAAACCACCGAGTGCCGCAGTATGTTTTCTACTATGCACTACCATTGGTTCTGAGGGCACCGGAGTCCAACACCATGTTTGAAGGAGTGCCAGTCTGAATGTATTAAATATATATATATATATATATATATATATATATATATACACACAGAATAAATATATATATATATGTGTGTGTGTGTGTGTGTGTGTGTGTGTGTGTGTATATATATATATATATATATATATATATATATATATATATATATACACATATATACATACATACACACACACATACATACATACATACATACATACATACATACAGGTGAAACTCAGAAAATTAGAATATCGTGCAAAAGTTCATTTATTTCAGTAATTCATCTTAAAAAGGTGAAAGTAATATATTCTATAGACGCATTACATGCAAAGTGAGATATTTCAAGACTTTATTTGTTATAATTTTGATGATTGTGGCTTACATCTTAAGAAAACCCCAAATGCAAAATCTCAGAAAATTAGAACGTTACATAAAATCAATAAAAAAAAAAAAGTAATTTAAATACAGAAATGTCGGCCCTCTGAAAAGTATAACCATGCATATGTACTCAGTACTTGGTTTGGGCCCCTTTTGCATGAACTACTGCCTCAATGTGGCGTGGCATGAATTCTATTAGCCTGTGGCACTGCTGTGGTGTTATGGAAGGTTCCGGTATGAATGGTCGACAATGTTAAGATTTGGCCATTCCAGGGGTCCTGTGCTGACAGCAGCGGCGGGGGGAGCTGGGCTGCTCCAGGCTGCGGGGGGAGATGGGCGGCTGCGTGCGGCGGTGGGAGCTGCCACGGCGGCCGGCGGAGGTGATGTCTGTGGCGGTGAGGGGAGCTGCCACGGCGGCCGGCGCAGGTGATGTCTGCGGCGGCGGGGGAGGCACTGCAGGGAGAGAGGTGCCTGGCCAGGGGACAGCCATCAAGTTACCTCTCATTCCCGATCCCCGTAGCCCGCGGCACCGCTCCCCGTCTCCTCATCTCAATCCGACTTGTTTTCAAGTCGGATTGAGTTTGTCGGAAACGGGGCTAAAACCTGTCAGGTTTAGCCCCACTTCCAACAATGCGCGTGCATTCTGACAAGTCGGGTTTCCCGACCTGTCGGAAAAAATAGGATTTTGGTACTTACCAGGTAAATCCTTTTCTTTGAATCCATAGGGGGCACTGGAGTACTCTTGGGATATGGACGGCTTCCACAGGAAGTAGGCACTGAATAAATTAATTTTGGAACTATACCTCCCCTCCATATCCCTGAGTACCTCAGTGTTTTTTACTGAGCCGAACAGGAGCGATAGAGAGGTTGACAATGGAGCATTACATATAACATAACGGACAACAATAAAGTTGACCCAACATTACTGACAACTAGCCAGTTGACACCATAACTTGTTAATCTGAACCAGTCGGTGAAAGTGTGTTACCATAAGATCTATTGAACCTACCCCAAACCAGGTAAACTGCTCTGGGTGGGCGTCCAGTGCCCCCTATGGATTCAAAGAAAAGGATTTACCTGGTAAGTACCAAAATCCTATTTTCTTTTTCATCCACTAGGGGTCACTGGAGTACTCTTGGGACGTACCAAAGTTTCCACCCCGTGGGCGGGAGAGCTGTTTGGCACCTGTAACACTAGGCGGCCAAAGCTAGATGCTGATGCCGCAAACGTATCAAACTTGTAGAGGCGCACAAACGTGTGCACCGAAGACCATGTAGCCGCCCGGCAAAGCTGTGTCGTAGAAGCTCCACGACTCGCTGACCATGATGTTCCCACAGCACGTGTGGAATGAGCTGTTATCGATGTAGGCGGCTGTAACCTAGCATGAAGGTAAGCCTGACGTATGGTCACTTTAATCCAACTGGATAAAGTCTGCCTAGAAGCTGGCCAACCCATCTTGGCAGCATCATAGAGAGCAAACAACGTATCCGTCTTACGAACGGTCGACGTTCGGGATACATAAATGCGTAATGCGCGTACCACATCCAACCTACCAGAGTCTCCTGTTAACATAGGAACTACTATTGGTTGATTGATGTGAAAAGATGACACTACCTTTGGTAGAAAAGCAGAATTCGCTCGGAATTCCGCTCTGTCATCATGAAACACTAAATACGGTGGTTTGCACGACAAAGCACCCAATCTGAAACACGCCTTGCTGACGCTAAGGCTAAAAGAAACATTATTTTCCCAAGTGAGAAATTTAATATCCACTTGTTGTAAGGGTTCATAATAAAAAGACTAAGAAATCTAAAAACCAGATTCAAGTCTTATGGCGCAGTAGGTAGAGTGAATGGAGGCTGAACTCTGAGGACACCCTGCATAAAAGGTGTGAACCGACGGCAATAGGGCCAATCTACTATGAAAATAAATGGACAACGCCGATATCCGCACTTTTAGTGTGGATAAACTCAGACCTCTATCTAACCTAGGCACGCCAAATTCTGTAATAATGAGCTGCCGTAACCGGCTTCCTAGCTCGTAACATGGTTGGAATACCCGATTCTGGAATGCCCTCTCTTCTTAAGAGGGCTGTCTCAACAGCCACCCCGTCAAACGCGGCCGCGCTAAATCGGGTAAAAGGAACGGACCCTGCTGTAACAGATCAGAACGTACTGGGAGCGGCCAAAGACCGACTGCGAGTAGACCGCGGAGATCCGAGAACCAAGCTCTCCGAGGCCAAAGAGGCGCCACCAGTATAACTGTGACGGACTCTCCTTTGATCCGTTTTAGCCACAGAGGGAGCAGCGGAAACGGTGGAAATAGATACGCGAGACTGTATGGCCACGCGATTGTGAGAGCATCCACCGCCACTGCCTTTGGATCTCTCGTTCTGGACACGACCTAGGGCGTTTGATGATTGTGGCGAGATGCCATCAGGTCCACCTGCGGGTAACTCCACTTCTGGACCAGCATGTGAAATACTTCTGGATTTAATGCCCATTCTCCTGGATGAAAATTCAGACGGCTGAGATAATCCGCCTCCCAGTTGTCCACTCCCGGAATGACTACTGCCGACAATATCATTTGGTGATACTCGGCCCAATAGAGGATTCAAGCTACAGATGTGACTGCTTACATCTTTGCTTTTTTTTTTTTTTTTTACAAATTTGGCACAACATGCAAAACACAGCTAAACTGTTTTTCATGAGAAGTGAGTGGATGAATTTTAAAATTTTTGTTTGCCATAAAAGAATATGTATAAAGTAACATATTAAGGAAGCAAATTAAGAAAAAAACACAAGACATGACTAAATCTCTGAGTATATAGCATGCAAAACCGTGCCATACATGACGGGACACAGCAAAGATGCACGTGGACACATCTGTACCTCCCGCATTGCCATACGGCTTTTCGTTCCTCCTTGTTTGTTGATGTATGCGACTGCTGTCGCATTGTCTGACTGCACCTGAACAGCCTGAGCCTGCAGCCTGTGCACTGCTTATAGTAGCGCATTGTAAATTGCCCGGAGTTCCAGGACATTTATAGACAGCAATCTTTCGTGATCCGCCCAGAGACCCTGGAGCTGATAATTTTGAACTACAGCTCCCCAACCTCTGAGACTTGCGTCTGCCGTGAGAATTATCCAATTCCAGGCACCGAACCGTTTCCCTGCGGTTAGATTCTGTACTTTGAGCCACCAGAGTAGAGACTCTCTGGCCCTTGGAGACAACCTCACTTCTGCAGTAAATCTGCAGATGCGAGCCCGACCACTGTGCGAACACATCCAATTGAAAAGGACGTGAGTGAAGTCCTCCGAACTGAAGCGCTTCGAAAGCCGCCACCAATGTCTAATAGGCGAATGCACAAGTGAACCGAGACTGTGCGTGGCTTGAGCACTAATTGTACCAGATGACGAATGACCTGTACTTTCTGTTCGGGTATGTAAATTCTTTGATTTACCGTATTGAGAATCATACCTAGGAATTGAAGTCGTTGAGACGGAATCATTCAGGAATTCGCGTAGACAATGGTAGGAAATCAGATTTTCCTCCCCACTTGGTCTGCGATCTATCTCGTTTGGAATCCGACTCCGCCTGTTAGGAACGTAGCCAAAGTGGACGTTATGCGCTACTAGCGAAGCTGAAAACGCAAGAACCAACTGCCAACGTCCAAAGAAGCTGTAGGCAGCAAGAAGTGTAAGGTGGTCTTTATTTAGGGCAAACCTGAACTGGAATGCCCTGCCACTACAGCCTTGTTACCTCAAACCCTTACCAAAGCAGGGCGAAGCAACAGCCCTACTGCTGTGTAGGGTATACTCCGATATGTAGTAAAACACCCAATAAATGCAACTGTCTCTGATTGGAAATTGTTCAGCCTTCGCTGAGAACCTGACGCACTGGCCTGGTGGGCTGGCGGCAAATCGACCGCAACAATGTAACTGAAACTGTCTGTGCAGTCTTTACGCAGAGTACTAACCACTATACGATCACGGCAACTTAAACGAGCCAGGTAGGAGACGAACCTACAATCTTGTTATGCATAGTCAGATGCGTTATACATTGCGCCACTGGCCCAGATTCGTATTTGTCCGACACACTGTGTGACCGACTTTGCAGCGAAGCTGCTTGTTTGATTATGCATAAATGCATATAGCAGAGGATAGTTTCAATCTGCCTACCTCTGGGTTATGGGCCCAGCATGCTTCCATTGCAGCACTCTGCTGCACATGTAAGTGCAAGAGATCATGTACTCCAACCAGTAAGTACACCACGGAAGTAACGTGTGTATAAACCTGCATTGCCGTGCATGTGGTTACCAGCAATAGTGAATCTTCCTGTAGAGTCATGCTGTACAAAAACAATTAATAAATTAAACTCCTAACAACACCCCGCTCCTCCAGAGTCTAAGTGTTGTAGGGCAGCAACTTCCGAGAAAGAACCAGGAAGTAACATTAAAAGAAAAAGTTGTCCTACCATGGTTTTTTTTTTTTTAAACACCTGTTAAACCAGGATCTGAACCAGTGTCCATGCAAACACAATGTTCACTGTGGCCGGAAAGCCTAACCACTTGGCTACAGAGCCACCTGTAAAAACAATAAGCAAAAGCTGCTGCGGTGTGGCCATGTTTGCAGTGCTCAACAGATACTGTTAATAAGCACTGAGTGCTGACCAATTATTCTTGCTTACTGCAAAATAGACTTTTAATGTCAGCATATTATATATATATATATATATATATATATATATATATACATACACACACACACACACACATACATACAACAATGTATATTCACACATGTTCAGACTTTAATAAATATATATATTCTATATATATATATATGCATACATACACACACATTATATATATATATATATACACCCCTATACACATATCCTGATACACAGGTATAACACATTTTTACAAGTCTGAAACTAAATGTGACCTCGCACAGGCTTAAAACCTGAAATGACTGCTGCTTGACCACAGCTTAGTTAATGGGCCCTTCTAGTGGCCGGCGCCGGGAGCGCGCTCTGGAGAGCTATCCTGACTGTAAAACCTATGGTAGGTTTATATTGATAGTGTAAGCCCAAACTGAGCTATTTTTAACAGTTTAAACTAGCATGTATTAGTATGCAATCTAGTTGGATCACCAGTTTCCCCCAGATGGCAAAACAGTATGCAACCCTGCTTAGCTTCCAAGCTCAGATGAGTTTGGGCGTATCCAGTGTGGTGTGGCTGTAGATTAAAAATACCTACAGCACCTTGTACTCCCAGGTGGCTAATCAGGCCCAACACTGCTTAGCTTCCAAAATCAGATGAGATTGGGCGTATCCAGTGTGGTGTGGCCAAGTGAATTAAGCCAAAGCTGCTGCAGGTGAGTGAACTCACACTGCTCCACAGATACTGTTTTATAAGCACCATGTGCTGACCAATTGTTATAACACTGAACAAAGCCAGTATTTGGCTGCCACAACCATGATTCAGATTTGCAGTCTTTAGGATAATATCATTATAAACAGTTATGATATAAATAATTATGTATATCCATGTTTTAGACATGGCAGGGAAACTGCTTATTAGTAATTGCTGGTGTCTTAAACAAAACAAAAACAAAGACAGACAACTTGCACGACTCAGTAAATAGCACTAAGGTGTCTCTATAAATATATATCTGGCCAAGTGCAGTGCACGCCAGCCATATGCCTGCTCCCAAATTCCCCTTAACACCCCTGCGCCTTCAATGGAGGAGAGATGTAACACAGGAATTCTGGAAATACAACAGGAAACATGGTTAATCTTGTTTTAACAAAGACTTCATAGCCTTTTGTAATACATATGCAGCGCTGCTGTATTCCCTTATCAATAAGAGTTGAATCATGAGATTTTATCCAGTGACCCTGACATTTCTGTGTGCAGGGAACATCACTGTGGCAGCAAAGTTACTCACTAGGCTAAGAAACCTGCCTTTTGACTCTCATTTGTGTGTCCCCCCATGCTCCGTATACCGTTCTCTATACACGGAGCCGGGCTATGGTGGAGAGGGAGCCCGAAGCGGCATCGAGGGCCTGGGCCACACACACACACACAGTATCCCACACAGTGGGGCGGCAGCGTGAGCTGACCGCCCCGTTCAACATACCTGGACCCTGTGGTGAGGGCTATGACGGGGCTTCTCTGTAAGTTCCGTCCAGCCTTTACTGCAGGTTTTAGTCCTGCAGGTGGTAGTGAGGGAGCTCATTTTAGAGAGGTCCGACACCCACAGCTGCTAAAGCAGCCTTCACTTATCCCGGACCCACGCCTATTGGAAGGGGGGAAGGGATGTGGTAAATCGTTGAAAAAAGAAAAAACTTAGAAAAAATCCAATGAAATGTGGACCTCTGTGGCAGCAAAGCCACAAGCCTACTAACTGTGTCGAGCACAGAAAAAACACTGAGGTACTCAGGGATATGGAGGGGAGGTATAGTTCCAAAATTAATTTATTCAGTGCCTACTTCCTGTGGAAGCCGTCCATATCCCAAGAGTACTACAGTGACCCCTAGTGGATGAAAAAGAAAACGGGGTCGTAATGAATAGGTCGGAACCCCTTCCAATCTAAAACTGTCGTAAGCTGCCGTCTTTCCGACAAGACGGCAGCTTCCGATAGTTACGGAATATACCCCATTATACATATATGCAAAGTTAATGAACAGAAGAGAAATCTAAATCAAATTATTTGGTGTGACCACTCTATGCCTTCAAAACACCTTGAATTCTTTTAGGTACACTTGTACACTGTTTTTGAAGGAACTCAGCAGAGAGGTTGTGCTAGCGCCGGGAGGCGCGCGTCCCGGCCGTTGCTTAGGAGTCGGGACGCCGCACTTCCCGCTGACCCCCGCCCGGCGCCTAGCAACAAGCGGACACCGGGCGCAAGGTCTCCTGGTCTCCACCAGGCACCTAGCAACGGCAGGGACGTGCGGTGAGCTAAATAGCTCAGGAGGCACTGGCTAGCACCAGAACTAGATTTACACACAATATATAATTCAAAGTGTACATGTGGGCATTATACACAGGTGCAGCAGTATAAGCTCCTGGAAATTCTGTGAGTTTTGATCAGAGATGTGCGGAAAAGTTAGCCAAGTGAGGCACTGCCTCACCTGCCATAGACTTTTTACTCCAGAGTTCTGGCTATAAAATTATTAGAATAATGCAAAGAAGATATTTCAAACATATTCTTTGTATGTTTTATGTACTTTATACAGTAAAAACTCTGGCACAAACGTTAGTATGACAGGAAAGGCTCTGCCTCACCCCACCGCACGTCACTGAGCAACGGGCGGACGCATGGCAATCCCCTTCAAAATGGTCGGGTGAGCACCCGGACTCTAGCCCTCCAGTTTTGTGTTGGAATATTCCATTGTGAAGAGTTGTCTTTCTTCCTTGTACATTGCCTTTTAGCTCCAGTAGTTCTGGGCCTGCTCTGGTTAAAAGCTCATAACCCAGTATTCAACTGGAGTACAGGAGATTTTGTTTCTTGGGGCACGGAATGTGCAGCCAAATGCCTGACCATGCCAATCCACTCAGCACTTCCAGTCCCTGAAGGGTTGCCAACCCAGTACATGTTTTTCGTGGATGTTTTTTTCCCAAACAAGCTGAATCTTTGCCTACTCACCGTCCTTATGATTGTGCAATCAATCTTATACCTGGAGCTAGACTCCATAAAGGCTGCCTCTACGCTCTGTCTTTGCCCGATACGAAAGCTATGGAGGAATATATCCGGGAGAGTTTAGAAAAAGGCTTTAAAAGGCCTTCTCAGTCACCGGTGGGAGACAGGTTTTTCTTTGTCGGGAAAATGGATGGCTCATTAAGCCCATGTATCAATTACAGGGGACTGCACAAAATTACGAAATAAATATCCATATCATATCCATTGCCTCTGATCCCAGTCTTATTTCATCAGCTCAGAAATGCTACAGTTTTTTCTAAGATTGTATGCTCCTCGCAAATCTATCTAATTCGAATCCGGCAGGGGGATGAGTAGAAAACCACATTCAATACCCACTTAGGCCACTATGAGTATTTGGTGATGCCTTTTGGACTCTCCAACGCCCCTGCCGTCTTCCAGGATCTTATAAATTCTTTGAGAATTCCTTGGAAGATTTGTGGTCATCTATCTTGATGATACAGGTTGAGTATCCCTTATCCAAAATGCTTGGGACCAGAGGTATTTTGGATATCGGATTTCTCCGTATTTTGGAATAATTGCATACCATAATGAGATAATAAGAATTTACTTACCGATAATTCTATTTCTCATAGTCCGTAGTGGATGCTGGGTACTCCGTAAGGACCATAGGGGGGGGGGGGGGAATAGCGGCTCCGCAGGAGACTGGGCACAAAAGTAAAAGCTTTTAGGTCACCTGGTGTGCACTGGCTCCTCCCCCTATGACCCTCCTCCAAGCCTCAGTTAGGATACTGTGCCCGGACGAGCGTACATAATAAGGAAGGATCTTGAATCCCGGGTAAGACTCATACCAGCCACACCAATCACACCGTATAACTTGTGATCTGAACCCAGTTAACAGTATGATAAACGTAGGAGCCTCTGAAAAGATGGCTCACAACAATAAACAACCCGATTTATGTAACAATAACTATATACAAGTATTGCAGACAATCCGCACTTGGGATGGGCGCCCAGCATCCACTACGGACTATGAGAAATAGAATTATCGGTAAGTAAATTCTTATTTTCTCTGACGTCCTAGTGGATGCTGGGTACTCCGTAAGGACCATGGGGATTATACCAAAGCTCCCAAACGGGCGGGAGAGTGCGGATGACTCTGCAGCACCGAATGAGAGAACTCCAGGTCCTCCTCAGCCAGGGTATCGAATTTGTAAAATTTAGCAAACGTGTTTGCCCCTGACCAAGTAGCTGCTCGGCAAAGTTGTAAAGCCGAGACCCCTCGGGCAGCCGCCCAAGATGAGCCCACTTTCCTTGTGGAATGGGCTTTTACAGATTTTGGCTGTGGCAGGCCTGCCACAGAATGTGCAAGCTGAATTGTACTACAAATCCAACGAGCAATCGTCTGCTTAGAAGCAGGAGCACCCAGCTTGTTGGGTGCATACAGGATAAACAGCGAGTCAGATTTTCTGACTCCAGCCGTCCTGGAAACATATTTTCAGGGCCCTGACTACGTCCAGCAACTTGGAGTCCTCCAAGTCCCTAGTAGCCGCAGGTACCACAATAGGCTGGTTCATGTGAAACGCTGAAACCACCTTAGGGAGAAATTGAGGGCGAGTCCTCAGTTCTGCCCTGTCTGAATGAAAAATTAGGTAAGGGCTTTTATATGATAAAGCCGCCAATTCAGAGACACGCCTGGCTGAAGCCAGGGCTAACAGCATGACCACTTTCCATGTGAGATATTTCAATTCCACAGTGGTGAGTGGTTCAAACCAATGTGATTTTAGGAGACTCAACACTACATTGAGATCCCAAGGTGCCACTGGAGGCACAAAAGGAGGCTGTATATGCAGTACCCCTTTGACAAACGTCTGAACTTCAGGCACTGAAGCCAGTTCTTTTTGGAAGAAGATTGACAGGGCCGAAATTTGAACCTTAATGGACCCTAATTTTAGGCCCATAGATAGTCCTGTTTGCAGGAAATGCAGGAAACGACCCAGTTGAAATTCCTCTGTAGGGGCCTTCTTGGCCTCACACCACGCAACATATTTCCGCCAAATGCGGTGATGTTTTGCGGTTACATCCTTTCTGGCCTTGACCAGGGTAGGGATGACTTCATCTGGAATGCCTTTTTCCTTCAGGATCCGGCATTCAACCTCCATGCCGTCAAACGCAGCCGCGGTAAGTCTTGGAACAGACAAGGTCCCTGCTGGAGCAGGTCCTTTCTGAGAGGTAGAGGCCACGGGTCCTCCGTGAGCATCTCTTGAAGTTCCGGGAACCAAGTCCTTCTTGGCCAATCCGGAGCCACGAGTATAGTTCTTACTCCTCTCCTTCTTATGATTCTCAGTACTTTGGGTATGAGAGGCAGAGGAGGGAACACATACACTGACTGGTACACCCACGGTGTTACCAGAGCGTCCACCGCTATTGCCTGAGGGTCCCTTGACCTGGCGCAATATCTCGCTGACAGTGCTGTCACATGATTTTCCGCCCAGCGAAGAATTCTTGCAGCTTCTGCCATTGCCCTCCTTCTTCTTGTGCCGCCCTGTCTGTTTACGTGGGCGACTGCCGTGATGTTGTCCGATTGGATCAAAACCGACTGACCCTGAAGCAGAGGCCTTGCTTGACTTAGGGCATTGTAAATTGCCCTTAGTTCCAGGATATTTATGTGAAGAGACGTTTCCATGCTTGACCACAAGCCCTGGAAGTTTCTTCCCTGTGTGACTGCTCCCCAGCCTCTCAGGCTGGCATCGGTGGTCACCAGAATCCAGTCCTGAATGCCGAATCTGCGGCCCTCTAGAAGATGAGCACTCTGCAACCACCACAGGAGAGACACCCTTGTCCTTGGAGATAGGGTTATCCGCTGATGCATCTGAAGATGCGATCCGGACCATTTGTCCAGCAGATCCCACTGAAACGTTCTTGCGTGGAATCTTCCGAATGGAATCGCTTCGTAAGAAGCCACCATCTTTCCCAGGACCCTTGTGCATTGATGCACTGACACTTGTCCTGGTTTCAGGAGGTTCCTGACTAGCTCGGATAACTCCCTGGCCTTCTCCTCCGGGAGAAACACCTTTTTCTGGACTGTGTCCAGAATCATCCCTAGGAACAGTAGACGTGTTGTTGGAATCAGCTGCGATTTTGGAATATTTAGAATCCACCCGTGCTGACGTAGCACCACCTGAGATAGTGCTACTCCGACCTCTAACTGTTCCCTGGACCTTGCCCTTATCAGGAGATCGTCCAAGTAAGGGATAATTAAGACGCCTTTTCTTCGAAGAAGAATCATCATTTCGGCCATTACCTTGGTAAAGACCCGTGGTGCCGTGGACAATCCAAACGGCAGCGTCTGAAACTGATAACGACAGTTCTGTACCACAAACCTGAGGTACCCTTGGTGAGAAGGGTAGATTGGGACATGGAGATAAGCATCTTTGATGTCCAGAGACACCATATAGTCCCCTTCTTCCAGGTTCGCTATCACTGCTCTGAGTGATTCCATCTTGAATTTGAACCTTTTTATGTAAGTGTTCAATGATTTCAGATTTAAAATGGGTCTCACCGAGCCGTCCGGCTTCGGTACCACAAACAGCGTGGAATAATACCCCTTTCCCTGTTGTAGGAGGGGTACCTTGATTATCACCTGCTGGGAATACAGCTTGTGAATAGCTTCCAATACTGCCTCCCTGTCGGAGGGAGACGTTGGTAGAGCAGACTTCAGGAACCGGCGAGGGGGAGACGTCTCGAATTCCAGTTTGTACCCCTGTGATACTACCTGCAGGATCCAGGGGTCCACTTGCGAGTGAGCCCACTGCGCGTTGAAATTTTTGAGACGGGTCCCCACCGTGCCTGAGTCCGCTTGTAAAGCCCCAGCGTCATGCTGAAGACTTGGCAGAAGCGGGGGAGGGCTTCTGATCCTGGGAAGAGGCTGCTTGCTGCAGTCTTTTTCCCCTTCCTCTGCCCCGGGGCAGAAATGAGTGGCCTTTTGCCCGCTTGCCCTTATGGGGACGAAAGGACTGAGTTTGAAAAGACGGTGTCTTTTTCTGCTGAGAGGTGACCTGGGGTAAAAAGGTGGATTTCCCAGCCGTCGCCGTGGCCACCAGGTCTGATAGACCGACCCCAAATAACTCCTCCCCTTTATACGGCAAAACTTCCATATGCCGTTTTGAATCCGCATCACCTGACCACCTGTCGTGTCCATAAACTTCTTCTGGCAGAAATGGACAACGCACTTACTCTTGATGCCAGGGTGCAAATATCCCTCTGTGCATCTCGCATATATAGTAATGCATCCTTAATTTATTAGAAATCAGCAGTTTTTTATCGGGGGAAACCCACGCTTTGTCACACACCTCATTTAATTCATCTGATTCAGGAAAAACTATGGGTAGTTTTTTCACACCCCACATAATACCCTTTTTTGTGGTACTTGTAGTATCAGAAATGTTCAAAGCCTCCTTCATTGCCGTGATCATGTAACGTGTGGCCCTACTGGACATTACGTTTGTCTCCTCACCGTCGACACTGGAGTCAGTATCCGTGTCTGGGTCTTTGTCGACCATCTGAGGTAACGGGCGCTTTAGAGCCCCTGACGGTGTTTGAGACGCCTGGACAGGCACTAACTGATTTGCCGGCTGTCTCATGTCGTCAACAGTTTTTTGCAAAGTGCTGACACTGTCACGTAATTCCTTACATACGACCATCCAGTGAGGTGTCGACTCCCTAGGGGGTGACATCACTATTACAGGCAATTGCTCCGCCTCCACATCATTTTCCTCCTCATACATGTCGACACAATCGTACCGACACACAGCACACACACAGGGAATGCTCTGATAGAGGACAGGACCCCACGAGCCCTTTGGGGAGACAGAGGGAGAGTTTGCCAGCACACACCAGAGCGCTATATATATGCAGGGATAACCTTATATAAGTGTTTCTCCCTTTTATAGCTGCTGTATATGTATTTTCTGCCAATTAGTGCCCCCCCTCTCTTGTTTTACCCTGATTCTGTAGCAGGACTGCAGGGGAGAGTCAGGGAGCCTTCCTTCCAGCGGAACTGTGAGGGAAAATGGCGCTTGTGTGCTGAGGAGATAGGCTCCGCCCCCTTCACGGCGGCCTTTTCTCCCGCTTTTTTTAGGAAAACTGGCAGGGGTGAAATGCATCCATATAGCCCAGGAGCTATATGTGATGTATTTCTTTAGCCATATAAGGTTTAAACATGTTTTATTGCGTCTCAGGGCGCTCCCCCCCAGCGCCCCGCACCCTTAGTGACCGGAGTGTGAAGTGTGCTGAGAGCAATGGCGCACAGCTGCAGTGCTGTGCGCTACCTTATTGAAGACAGGAACGTCTTCTGCCGCCGATTTTTCCGGACCTCTTCGCTCTTCTGGCTCTGTAAGGGGGCCGGCGGCGCGGCTCCGGGACCCATCCAGGCTGAACCTGTGATCGTCCCTCTGGAGCTAATGTCCAGTAGCCAAGAAGCCCAATCCACTCAGCAGTCAGGTGAGTTCGCTTCTTCTCCCCTTAGTCCCACGATGCAGTGAGCCTGTTGCCAGCAGGTCTCACTGAAAATAAAAAACCTATTTAAAACTTTTACTCTAAGCAGCTCTGGAGAGCTACCTAGCATGCACCCTTCTCGGCCGGGCACAAAAATCTAACTGAGGCTTGGAGGAGGGTCATAGGGGGAGGAGCCAGTGCACACCAGGTGACCTAAAAGCTTTTACTTTTGTGCCCAGTCTCCTGCGGAGCCGCTATTCCCCCCCCCCCCTATGGTCCTTACGGAGTACCCAGCATCCACTAGGACGTCAGAGAAATCATGGTGATGGGACCTAAGTCTAAGCACAGAATGCATTTATGTTTCATATACACCTTATACACACAGCCTGAAGGTCATTTTAGCCAATATTTTTTATAACTTTGTGCATTAAACAGTGTGTGTATATTCACACAATTCACTTATGTTCATATACACCTTATACACACAGCCTGAGGGTCATTTAATACAATATTTTTAATAACTTTGTGTATTAAACAAAGTTTGTGTACAATGAACCATCAAAAAACAAAGGTTTCGCTATCTCACTGTCACTCAAAAAAGTCCGTATTTTGGAATATTCTGTATTTCGGAATATTTGGATATGGGATACTCAATCCCATTATTTGTATTTTGATTTACTTAGCCTCACTCAATGAACATCGAGCTCATGTAAAAGCGGTCCTCACTAAGCTCAAGGAGAATAATCTCTACGCAAAATTGGAAAAATGTGAATTTGAGGTAGCCTTCCTAGGATACATCATCACCTCCAAGGGGTTTTCTTGGACCCTTAGAAACTTCAGGCAATTGTGGAATGGGTTCGACCCTCTAATCTAAAAGTCCTACAAAGTTTCCTCGATTTTGCAAACTACTACAGAAGATGTATTGATTCATTTTCTTCAATTGTAGCCCCAGTTGTGAGTCTAACCAAAAAAGGTGCGGATCCTGCTCATTGGTTACCACAGGTAGTAAAGGCATTTGAGGACCGTAAAAAAAAGCATTTCTCTCTGCTCCTGTTCTCATGCTTCCCAATCCAGATCTGCCTTTCATAGTAGAAATGGATGCTTTCGAAGTAGACGTTGGAGCCATTCTTTCACAAGAGGATCCAGTCAGTCATAAGCTCCACCCCTGTGCCTTTTTCTGAGAAATTTTCCCCTGCTGAAGTCAACTATGACGTAGGAAATCGAGAGCTCTTAGCAGTCAAATGTGCTTTGGAGGAATGGAGGCACTGGCTGGAGATAGACATACAGTAACCATATTCACAGACCACAAAAATCTAGTCTATCTTGAATCTGCTAAAATATTAAACTCTCAGCAAGCCAGATTGTTCTTTGCTAGGTTCAATTTCGTAATTACTTACAGGCCCGGCTCCAAAAACATCAAAGCTGGCGCTTTATCCCGAAGTTTTTTGTCTAGCCATGAAGTTGTTAAGCTTCCGGACCGGATTCTCACCCCAGGATGTATTCTTGCTGGTCTAACCATGAATCTTGCCTCCCAAGTCCAGCCAGCAGAGACACAGGTCCCATCTGAGACTCCTTCAGGACTCCAGTTCCAGAGAAACTCAGAGCAGCCGTGTTATCAGAGTTCCATTTCAACAAGACCTCAGGACATCCAGTGGTTAATAAGACTTTACACCTTCTCTCTCGCTCAGTATGGTGGTCAACTATCAAGACAGACGTGCAGGAGTTTGTTAGGGCCTGACATGTCTGTGCCAAAAATAAGTCTCCTCGAATTCTTCCTTCTGGACAATTACTTCCTCTGTCTGTACCCTCCAAGCCATTGGCCCATTTGTCAATGGATTTTAATGTGGACCTGACCAGATCTTCCAAATACTCAGTCATCTGTGTAGTACTGTAGATGATTGTTTCAGTAAAATGGCTCATTTCATTCCGCTGTCTAAACTGTCTAATGCTAAGGACCTTTTGCCTCATTGTGCACTTATATTCTGTATTCATGGCCTACAACAAAATATTGTCTCGGATAGAGGCTCTCAATTCGTAGCACATTTCTGGAGGTCTTTTTGTGCGGAACTGGGAATCAATATCAGTCTCTCGTCAGGGTATCATCTACAGTCCAATGGCCAGACAGAACGGGTTAATCAATCGCTGGAGCAATATCTACGATGTTATATCTCTAAATACCAGTATGATTGGGTTGACCACCTACCTTTTGCAGAATTTGCATATAATAATTCTGAACATTCTTCAACTTCATGTTTCCTTTATTTTATGTTTCAGGTATTCATCCTAAGTTTAATACTTTCACTCCATCACAACAGTCTATTTCTTCTTTTTCTTCCGTATTTCGCCCCAGGAGGATTTGGAGGGAAGTACATCAAGCCTTGGAGGATGCGGATAGATTTCGTAAAAACCTTGTTCTTTCAAAGTAGGAGACATGGTGTGGTTATCTGACCGAAACAAAGCTCCGCCAGACATCTCAGAAACTGGGTCCCCGTTACATTGGACCATTTCAAATCATCCAGAAAATCAATCCTGTTGTTTTCCGGCTGCAATTACCCAGGTCTTTGAGAATTAATAATACCTTCAATTGCTCTCTGTTTACACCGGCATCTGTTTCAAAAAAATGTAAAGTAAGATGTTTTAGGACGTCAAGAGTTTGCGGTTGAGAGAATCCTGGACTCCAAGTTTGTGCAGGGTCAAGTACATTGTTTAGTTAATTGGAAAGGCTACAGTCCTGAAGAGAGAGCCTGGGAAGTTCCTCCATGCTCCTGAATTAAAGAAAGAATTCTTCAAGAAATATCCCCAGAAACCTGGATCTAGGGGTTTCTTAACCCCTGTTCAAGAGGGGTGCTGTTAGCGCCGAGAGGCACGCGTCCCGGCCATTGCTTTGGAGCTGGAACGCCGCACCTCCCGCTGACCAGCGCCCGGCATATAGCAACAAGCGGACGTCGGACGCAAGGTCTCCTGGTCCCTGACCGGCGCCTAGCAAAGGGCTGACGCCGGGTGCCGCCGCACTCCTTGGCAGCGGGGACGCCCGAAGGTGTTCCACGTTGCTTTAGTTGTTTTGTACGTGCAGCAGGGCAGCTGCACTTAGTGATTAATTAAGGTTCTAAGTAGTGATTGGTGCAGCTCCATTTATATTCCCTTCCGGGTCATTCCCAAGATGCGGGTGATAGTTCCTGCTTTTGGGAGAACCTGTCAGCTTGTGTGAGAACCTGCCAGCCTGTGTAACACCTGTGATACTGAGACCATGCCGGACTGATTCCTGATCTGATCCAGCTTGCCGTATACTCAGGTTTTGGTGTGGAGTTTCAACACAGGCACTGTCTTGCCAACATTTCTTTATTATAATATCCTGTGCATTGTTGCATTACAAATCATTAGTATTTACAGTCTTGTTGTTCATAACACCCTGTGCATTGTTGAATGTACATAGTTATCTTATTATATTCCAACCTGTGCATTATTGCACTCACGTGCAGTAGGTTATCTCTGTCCACAAATAGTGCAGCAGCATCTAGCCAGGGTTCTGTGTACGACTCAACGTACTGCTACCTACGCTTGCCCAGCCTTCAATAGCTGCCTTGTCTTTACATAAAACCTGGGGGCATCTGAGTAAGAGGCGGACCTAATCTGCCTTGAAAAGGCGGTTGCTATAGGCAAAGTCTTTTACTGCAGGAGGCTAAAAGACTGCTGGGCAAGGGTAACTGCGTGAGCGGCACCAAGAACCATCAGATGGCCATAGCACACCGTAGTCCAAGTAACAGGTTGATTAAAACATCTTGGAGAACTAACCACAGATGATCTTTAAATGTAGACGTGTCCAAATCCTTTTGTCTCTTCATGTGGACATACTCGAGGATGCTGAGATCAGGGCTCTGTGGTTGCCATATCACCATTGACAGGACTCCTTCTATATGCTAAAGATAGTTCTTAATGACATTGGCTGTATGTTTGTGGTTGTTGTCCTGCAGCAGAATAAATCTGGAGCCAATCAGTTGCCTCTTTGATGGTACTGCATGATAGATAAGTACCTGGCTGTATTTCTAAGCACTGAGGACACCATTAATACTGCCAAAATTCCCAACTAAATTTGCTGAAATGCAGCCGCAAACTTGCAAGGAACCTCCACCATGCTTCACTGTTGCCTGCGGGCACTCAATGTATTGATCACCAGTCCTTCAGCAGACAAACTGCCTTCTCTTAAAGCCAAATAGTTCACATTTTGACTCATCGGTCCAGCACTTGCTGCCATTCTTCTGCACCCCAGCTCCTATATTTAATGCATAGTTGAGTCGCTTGGTCTTGTTTCGACATTCACATAGGTATGGCTTTTTGGACGCAATGCTTCCATGAAGACCACTTCTGGCCAGACTTCTCCGAACAGTAACAACACAAAGTACCAGCGCTGGCTGTAAAAATTATATAAAGACGGTTTGCTGAATAAAATAACAATTTATTAAACCATTAAAAAAACAGGAATAAATTCCTGTTATTATTCTTAACACTTAAAATTATAAATTCCCCCTGGGTATAATCACTTGTGCATCCACTCTCCTCTGGGACATATAATGTTACGGCTAGGACAGTCTCCAGATGGCATTCACTGTAGCAGAAGATAATTACCGGTTCCACAATGGAGATATATGATGGCATCAGCTTTAGGAAGAGTCCATTGCTAGCTGTGTTTGTGGATCCGGTCTTTTATCCTTGTTGGAACAGTAGATGGGTGTACCTGGGTCCCACTGGTTTCTGCCGGTCCTGAGCTGATGGCACTGTTTGACAAATTCTGAAAGGAAGTAAGCATGATGCGTCTTTCATCTGATGCACTAAGTATCTTTGGCTGACCACTGTGTCTACAGTCCTCAACATTCTGCATTTCTTTGTGCTTCAATGCTGAGAAATACAGGCAGGTACTTATCCATAGAATATAAAAAACAGATGGCGCCGCTATTACACTATTTACCACACTTAAAATAAAAAGTAACTCTTCAATAAGCTTATTATAAATTAGATTTGCATGTACACATAAATGTTGCATGTATTAAATAAATCTCACAGTATAAAACCTGAGTACAATAACACTGCATGCATTAAAATATAGTAGTAATATGACAATCTTTAAAAAGTTAGAATTAGACACTGATAATCCAGATCCAATTATGAAAAATTAGCATGCAGATGTCTCTTAATAATTCAAGAAAAAAGTATTTTCATCCGTCTCACTGATATAGTTTTGCACTCACCCTCGCTATGCTTTAGATGGTGACAATAAATTTGGAGAGCTAGCACAATCAGCTGTATTGAATGTGTGGCATTCAGCTTTCACGTCCAATGTTGTCAGTCGCCGATGTTTGCGGTATATGCTGTATGCTGCGGTGGTCAACTACTACTTGTGTCTAGAGGCAAGTGCTATTGTGCGACATGGAATTCTAGTGAATAATGCCGCTGCTTGCAATTTGTTGCTCAACAGCCAGAAGCGATTCTCTATTTGGAGCACCTGACAGAGCTGTCCTAGTGTTCTGGTCCCGCAGATCCTCGCTGCTTATTGAGGCTGAAGCAAAGCCGGAGATGGATAATCTAGACAGAGTATATACTATACTATACTAATACTATAGTATATACTAGTTACTTTTTAAAGATTGTCATATTACTACTATATGTTAATGCATGCGGTATTATTGCTAATGTACTCAGGTTTTATACTGTGAGATTTATTTAATACATACAACATTTATATGTACATGCACATCTAATTTATAAGCTTTTTAAAGAGTTACATTTTATTTTAAGTGTAGGTGAGTGTTGTAATAGTGGTGCCATCTGTTTCTTAAATTCTATTATTTTCTGACTTAGAGGACTTGCACACCTCTAACCAGTTTGTCTGCCACACCTTCACTTAACTCCCCACATAACTACAGTATATACCACTATTTGCCGCTAGGACCAGACTGAAAACTCTAGGTACTTATCCATCATGCAATACCATGATGGAGGCGTCTGATTGGCTCCAAGTTTATTCTGAAGCAGGACAATGACCCCAAACATATAGCCAACATCATTAAGAACTATCTTCAGCATAAAGAAGAACAAGGAGTCCTGGAAATGATGATATGGCTCCCACAGAGCCCTGATCTCAACATCATCAAGTCTGTCTAGGATTTCAGCAAGCTTACAGCTACAGAAGATCTGTGGTTAGTTCTGAGATGTTTGAAACAAACTCCCTACTGAGTAATTTCAAAAAGTGTGTGCAAATGTACGTAGAAGAATTGATGCTGTTTGGCAGGCATGGTGTGGTCAGACCAAATACTGATTTGATTTACATTTTTCTTTTGTTCATTCACTTTGTTAATCTAGAAAAATAAACTATTAACACTTGTATTTTTGAAAGCACTCTTAAGATTTACCCAACTGCCTAAAACTTTTGCACAGTACTGTATATATATTTTGTGTGTGTAATGCCTGCTTTACAAACTTTACAGAGTCGTGGTTCACAAGATTGTTTCAAATGTAAAAAACACACCCAACATGAATTTCCGTTTCCTGATTAAGATTAATTGAAGAAATGAACATAAGCACACACAAGAATTCTTGCAACTTCCTGTGCAGCAACTTAGCCTTATATATATTATTATGGGTTGAGGAAATTGATATATAAATTATATATGACATCTACTTAATTTTCTGTGTATTTTATGCATTTAAGTATAGATTCACTTATTTTATCTATTCTGCAAATGGAGGTAAATAATGCAATGATCAAAAGGAAGATTTTGCGCATTTGTTCAAACCATTACGTTTAGAATGATGCTGGTGAATGGACTAGATTTAGAGAGACAGACCCCATGTTAAGTTCCCTTACTTATGGGGTACACGCTTACTGACAAGATTAAACAGTTTACATAAGCCCAACAGCCGTTACTGGACAACGACGTGCATGCGCATTGCAGCCGCCGCGCAGGTCCGACCTGTTTGCACGGCTGCGACAAACAGCAGCGTGCGAACGGGTCGGAATGACCCTTATATCTGTTGCAGTGGATAGCTAGTGTTCAGGTGGGAGAATGCCACAAACACATGTATGCTAACACTTCTATGTTTATATATGATAAGTGCTGATTCTAATGTGGTTTTTGTTTTCCCCCTCTACAACAATCTGATTATGAGGCACAAATCCAAACACTGCAAACTATGCTATGGTTTCACAGAACAAAGTAGGAGACATCGTAATACCGAAGAGATAGAGGGAGAAAATATCAAATCAGGAAAGGGGAAGCCTGAGATGAAAGAAAAAATAAGAATTTACTTACCGATAATTCTATTTCTCGTAGTCCGTAGTGGATGCTGGGAACTCCGTAAGGACCATGGGGAATAGCGGCTCCGCAGGAGACTGGGCACAAAAGTAAAAGCTTTAATACTACCTGGTGTGCACTGGCTCCTCCCCCTATGACCCTCCTCCAAGCCTCAGTTAGGATACTGTGCCCGGACGAGCGTACACAATAAGGAAGGATTTTGAATCCCGGGTAAGACTCATACCAGCCACACCAATCACACCGTACAACTTGTGATCTGAACCCAGTTAACAGCATGATAACAGAGGAGCCTCTGAAAAGATGGCTCACAACAATAATAACCCGATTTTTGTAACAATAACTATGTACAAGTATTGCAGACAATCCGCACTTGGGATGGGCGCCCAGCATCCACTACGGACTACGAGAAATAGAATTATCGGTAAGTAAATTCTTATTTTCTCTGACGTCCTAGTGGATGCTGGGAACTCCGTAAGGACCATGGGGATTATACCAAAGCTCCCAAACGGGCGGGAGAGTGCGGATGACTCTGCAGCACCGAATGAGAGAACTCCAGGTCCTCCTCAGCCAGGGTATCAAATTTGTAGAATTTAGCAAACGCGTTTGCCCCTGACCAAGTAGCTGCTCGGCAAAGTTGTAAAGCCGAGACCCCTCGGGCAGCCGCCCAAGATGAGCCCCTTCCTTGTGGAATGGGCTTTTACAGATTTTGGCTGTGGCAGGCCTGCCACAGAATGTGCAAGCTGAATTGTACTACAAATCCAACGAGCAATCGTCTGCTTAGAAGCAGGAGCACCCAGCTTGTTGGGTGCATACAGGATAAACAGCGAGTCAGATTTTCTGACTCCAGCCGTCCTGGAAACATATATTTTCAGGGCCCTGACTACGTCCAGCAACTTGGAGTCCTCCAAGTCCCTAGTAGCCGCAGGTACCACAATAGGCTGGTTCAAGTGAAACGCTGAAACCACCTTAGGGAGAACTTGCGGACGAGTCCTCAATTCCGCCCTGTCTGAATGGAAGATCAGATAAGGGCTTTTACAGGATAAAGCCCGCCAATTCTGACACGCGCCTGGCCGAGGCCAGGGCCAACAACATGACCACTTTCCATGTGAGATATTTTAACTCCACAGATTCAAGTGGTTCAAACCAATGTGACTTTAGGAACCCCAAAACTACATTGAGATCCCAAGGTGCCACTGGAGGCACAAAAGGAGGCTGTATATGCAGTACCCCTTTTACAAACGTCTGAACTTCAGGAACTGAAGCTAGTTCTTTCTGGAAGAAAATTGACAGGGCCGAAATTTGAACCTTAATGGACCCCAATTTTAGGCCCATAGACACTCCTGTTTACAGGAAATGCAGGAATCGACCTAGTTGAAAATTCCTCCATCGGGGCCTTACTGGCCTCGCACCCCGCAACATATTTTCGCCAAATGCGGTGATAATGCTTTGCGGTTACATCCTTCCTGGCTTGATCAGGGTAGGGATGACTTCATCCGGAATGCCTTTTTCCTTCAGGATCCGGCGTTCAACCGCCCTGCCGTCAAACGCAGCCGCGGTAAGTCTTGGAATAGACAGGGTCCTTGCTGGAGCAGGTCCCTTCTTAGAGGTAGAGGCCACGGGTCCTCCGTGAGCATCTCTTGAAGTTCCGGGTACCAAGTCCTTCTTGGCCAATCCGGAGCCACGAGTATAGTTCTTACTCCCCTCCGTCTTATAATTCTCAGTACTTTTGGTATGAGAGGAAGAGGAGGGAACACATACACTGACTGGTACACCCACGGTGTTACCAGAGCGTCCACAGCTATTGCCTGAGGGTCCCTTGACCTGGCGCAATACCTGTCCAATTTTTTGTTTAGGCGGGACGCCATCATGTCCACCTTTGGTTTTTCCCAATGGTTTACAATCATGTGGAAGACTTCTGGGTGAAGTCCCCACTCTCCCGGGTGGAGGTCGTGCCTGCTGAGGAAGTCTGCTTCCCAGTTGTCCACTCCCGGAATGAACACTGCTGACAGCGCTATCACATGATTTTCCGCCCAGCGAAAAATCCTTGCAGCTTCTGCTATTGCCCTCCTGCTTCTTGTGCCGCCCTGTCTGTTTACGTGGGCGACTGCCGTGATGTTGTCCGACTGGATCAGCACCGGCTGACCTTGAAGCAGAGGTCTTGCTTGGCTTAGGGCATTGTAAATGGCCCTTAGCTCCAAAATATTTATGTCTCCAGGCTTGACCACAAGCCCTGGAAATTTTTTCCCTGTGTGACTGCTCTCCAGCCTCGCAGGCTGGCATCCGTGGTCACCAGGACCCAGTCCTGAATGCCGAATCTGCGGCTCTCTAGAAGATGAGCACTCTGCAACCACCACAGGAGAGACACCCTTGTCTTGGTGACAGGGTTATCCGCTGATGCATCTGAAGATGCGATCCGGACCATTTGTCCAGCAGGTCCCACTGGAAAGTTCTTGCGTGGAATCTGCCGAATGGAATTGCTTCGTAGGAAGCTACCATTTTTCCCAGGACCCTTGTGCACTGATGCACTGACACTTGGCCTGGTTTTAGGAGGTTTCTGACTAGTTCGGATAACTCCCTGGCTTTCTCCTCCGGGAGAAAACACCTTTTTCTGGACTGTGTCCAGGATCATCCCTAGGAATAGAAGGCGTGTCATCAGGATCAGCTGCGATTTTGGAATATTGAGAATCCAACCGTGCTACCGCAGCACTATCTGAGATAGTGCTACCACGACTTCTAACTGTTCCCTGGATCTTGCCCTTATCAGGAGATCGTCCAAGTAAGGGATAACTAAAAACTCCCTTCTTTCGAAGGAGTATCATCATTTCGGCCATTACCTTGGTAAAGACCCGTGGTGCCGTGGACAATCCAAACGGCAGCGTCTGAAACTGATAGTGACAGTTCTGTACCACAAACCTGAGGTACCCTTGGAGAAGGGTAAATTGGGACATGTAGGTAAGCATCTTTGATGTCCAGAGAGACCATATAGTCCCCTTCTTCCAGGTTTGCAATCACTGCTCTGAGTGACTCCATCTTGAATTTGAACCTTTGTATGTAAGTGTTCAAGGATTTTAGATTTAAAATTGGTCTCACCGAGCCGTCCGGCTTCGGTACCACCAATAGTGTGGAATAGTACCCCTTTCCCTGTTGCAGGAGGGGTACCCTGATTATCACCTGCTGGGAATACAGCCTGTGAATGGCTTGCAATACTGTCTCCCTGTCTGAGGGAGACGTCGGTAAAGCAGACTTTATGAAACGGCGAGGGGAAGACGTCTCGAATTTCTTGAGACGGGCTCCCACCGTGCCTGAGACCGCTTGTAAAGCCCCAGCGTCATGTTGAGGACTTTGCGTAGGCGGGAGAGGGCTTTTGTGGGAATTGGCTGTTTGCTGCAGCCTTTTTCCTCTCCCTCTGCCACGGGGTAGAAATGAGGCGCCTTTTGCCCGCTTTATGGGGCCGAAAGGACTGCGCCTGATAATACGGCGTCTTCTTAGGTTGAGAAGCTACCTGGGGTAAAAATGTGGATTTTCCAGCCGTTGCCGTGGCCACCAGGTCTGTTAGACCTACCCCAAATAACTCTTCCCTTTTATAAGGCGATACTTCCATATGCCTTTTGGGATCAGCATCACCTGACCACTGTCTTGTCCATAACCTTCTTCTGGCAGAAATGGACAGCGCACTTACTCTTGATGCCAGTCGGCAAATATCCCTCTGTGCATCACGCATATATAGAAATGCATCTTTTAAATGCTCTATAGTTAGTAATATACTGTCCCTATCTAGGGTATCAATATTGTCAGTCAGGGAATCCGACCAAGCCACCCCAGCACTGCACATCCAGGCTGAGGCGATTGCTGGTCGCAGTATCACACCCGTGTGAGTGTATATACATTTTAGGATATTTTACTGCTTTCTGTCAGTAGGTTCCTTAAGGGCGGCCGTATCCGGGGACGGTAGTGCCACCTGTTTAGACAAGCGTGTGAGCGCTTTATTCACCCTAAAGGGTGTTTCCCAACGTGCCCTATCCTCTGGCGGGAAGGGGTATGATGCCAATAACTTTTTTTTATCGGGGGAAACCCACGCATCATCACACACTTCATTTAATTCCTCAGATGCAGGAAAAACTACAGGCAGTTTTTTCTCACCCAACATAATACCCTTTTTAGTGGTACTGGTATTATCAGAAATGTGTAAAAACATTTTCCATAGCCTCGATCATGTAACGTGTGGCCCTACTGGAAGTCACATTCGTCTCTTAATCGTCGACACTGGAGTCAGTATCCGTGTCGGCGTCTGTATCTGCCATCTGCGGTAACGGGCGTTTTAGAGCCCCAGATGGCTTTTGAGACACCTGGACAGGCACAGACTGAGTCGCCGGCCGTCTCATGTCATCAATCTTTTGTAAAGAGCTGACACTGTCACATAATTCCTTCCATAAGCTCATCCACTCAGGTGTCGACTCCCTAGGGGGTGACATCTCTGTTACAGGCAATTGCTCCGCCTCCACATCATTTTTCTCCTCATACATGTCGACACAACGTACCGACACACAGCACACACACAGGGAATGCTCTGATAGAGGACAGGACCCCAATAGCCCTTTGGGGAGACAGAGCGAGAGTATGCCAGCACACACCAGAGCGCTATATATATATATATATATATATATATATATATATATATATACATACATACAGGGATAACCTTTATAAGTGTTTTTCCCCTTATAGCTGCTGTATTGTTATACTGCGCCTAATTAGTGCCCCCCTCTCTTTTTTAACCCCTTTCTGTAGTGTAGTAACTGCAGGGGAGAGCCAGGGAGCTTCCCTCCAACGGAGCTGTGAGAGAAAATGGCGCCAGTGTGCTGAGGAGATGGGCTCCGCCCCCTTCTCGGCGGCCTTTTCTCCCGTTTTTCTGTGGAATCTGGCAGGGGTTAAAATACACCCATATAGCCCTGGGGGTTATATGTGGTGTATTTATGCCAGCCAAGGTGTTTTACATTGCTGCTCAGGGCGCCCCCCCCTAGCGCCCTGCACCCTCAGTGACCGGAGTGTGAAGTGTGCCTGAGTAACAATGGCGCACAGCTGCAGTGCTGTGCGCTACCTTGTTGAAGACTGATGTCTTCTGCCGCCGATTTTTCCGGACCTTTTCTTGCTTCTGGCTCTGTAAGGGGGCCGGCGGCGCGGCTCCGGGACCGAGCTCCGAGGCTGGGCCTGTGTTCGGTCCCTCTGGAGCTAATGGTGTCCAGTAGCCTAAGAAGCCCAATCCACTCTGCACGCAGGTGAGTTCGCTTCTTCTCCCCTTAGTCCCTCGATGCAGTGAGCCTGTTGCCAGCAGGTCTCACTGAAAATAAAAAACCTAAAACTAAACTTTTCACTAAGAAGCTCAGGAGAGCCCCTAATGTGCACCCTTCTCGGCCGGGCACAAAAATCTAACTGAGGCTTGGAGGAGGGTCATAGGGGGAGGAGCCAGTGCACACCAGGTAGTCCTAAAGATTTTACTTTTGTGCCCAGTCTCCTGCGGAGCCGCTATTCCCCATGGTCCTTACGGAGTTCCCAGCATCCACTAGGACGTCAGAGAAATCTTGTATTGTGCTTGTCCATTATCAGGGTTTGTCATTTTGTGAATTTGTCTATGTTGACTATGTTGGAGAGTGGCTAGGTGGTGGAGGGATTCAAGCCTACAAAGGAACCAAAATCCAGTAATGGACGCAAGACATCTGAAGACTATGGTAACCCCTGAATATGAAATGTATCAATATACAACCAAAGATGCTTAAAATTCTCAGCCACTTTAAAACAACTCAAAAAAGGAGATTTATGGTAAGAATTTACCTTTGTTAAATCTCTTTCTGCGAGGTACACTGGGTTCCACAGGGATAGCATCGGGGTGTAGAGCTGGATCTTGATCCGAGGCACCAACAGGCTAAAAGCTTTGACTGTTCCCAAGATGCACAGCGCCGCCTCCTCTATAACCGCGTCTACGTGCACAGGAGCCCAGTTTTGTTAACCAGTCCAATGCAGTAGCAGGTAAAAGAGACAACAACCGTTAGTAGCCACATACACCACATTCTTACGACAGGAGAAGGTATCAGCGGCTAATGCCATACAAACCCAAAGAAGCTAAGTGCGTCAGGGTGAGCGCCCTGTGGAACCCAGTGTACCTCGCAGAAAGAGATTTAACAAAAGTAAGTTCTTACCATAAATCTCCTTTTCTGCAGCGGGGTACACTGGGGTTCCACAGGGATTTACATCTGGGATGTCTAAAGCAGTTCCTCATGGGAAGGGACGCACTGTAGCGGGCACATGAACCCGGCTTCCAAAGGAGACATCCTGGGAGGCGGAAGTATCGAAGGCATAGAACCTTATAAACGTGTTCACTGAGGACCACACATAGCCGCCTTGCACAATTGTTCAAGGGTTGCACCATGGCAGGCAGCCCAAGAAAGTCCAACAGACCAAGTAGAATGGGCTTTGATGGTAGCAGGAGCTGGAAGGCCAGCCTGTACATAAGCATGTGCAATCACCATTCTAATCCATCTGGCCAAGGTCTGCTTGTTAGCAGGCCAGCCACGTTTGTGAAAACCAAAAAGGACAAAGAGAATCAGATCTCGGAAGAGAAGCTGTCCTCTTCACATAAATACGGAGAGCCTGATCCAATTCCAAAGACCGCTCTTTGGAGAATAAACCTGTAGAGGTAAAGGCCGGAACCACAATCTCTTGGTTAAGGTGGAATGATGACACCACTTTAGGGAGATAAACCAGGGTGAGTTCTAAGAACCGCACGGTCACGGTGAAAAATCAGAAAAGGTGACCGACAGGACATGGCACTGAAGTCTGAAACCCGTCTAGCAGAGGCAAAAGCCAGCAGAAACAAAACCTTAAGAGTAAGCCATTTAAGGTCTACAGACTCAAGAGGTTCAAACGGAAACTCTTGAAAGGCATCCAGAACAACCGACAAATCCCAAGGAGCCACAGGAGGGACATAGGGAGGTTGAATCCGTAAAACACCCTGAGTGAAGGTATGAACATCAGGCAGAGTCGCAATTTTTCTCTGAAACCATATCGACAGGCAGAAATATGAACTTTGAGGGAGGTCAGACGAAGACCTAAGTCCAGGCCCAGTTGCAGAAAAACCAAGAGTTTGGCGGTACTGCACTTGTATGCATTATAATTGTTAGTTGCACACCAAGCAAAATAAGAATTCCAGACCCTATGATATATCCGAGCAGAAGGCGGCTTATGGGCCTTCAACATAGTTTGAATGACCGCCTCAAAAAAACCTTTGGTCCTTAGTACGGTAGCTTCAAGAGCCACACCATCAAAGCCACCTGTGCCAAATCCTGGAAAACACAAGGGCCCTGAACGAGGATGTCTGGTCACTGCAGAAGCAGAAGAGGATGCTTTAACGAGAGAACCTGCAAGTCTGAGAACCAATGCCGTCTGGGCCACGCCGGAACGATAAGAAATAATATTCATCCTTCTTGCTTGAACTTCCTTATAACCCTGGGTAGAAGTGACACCGGAGGGAACACATACGGCAGCCGAAAGTTCCATGGAATTGCGAGTGCGTCCACGAACGCTGCTTGAGGATCCCTTGTCATTGATCCGAAGACCGGAACCTTGTGATTGTGTCGAGACGCCATCAGGTCTACATCTGGAAGACCCCACTGTTCCACGAGGAGTTGAAAGACCTCCGGATGAAGGCTCCACTCTCCGGCGCGTATGTCCGGACAAATGAGGAAGTCCGCTTCCCAGTTTAGGACCTCCGGAATGAACACTGCCGATATGGCTGGCAGATGGCGTTCCGCCCAACGAAGAATCTTTGACACTTCAATCAATGCTTTGCGGCTTCGGGTGCCGCCTTGATGATTTATGTACGACACCGTGGTGGCGTTGTCCGGCTGTACTTGAACAGGCCTGTTCTGTACCAGAGGCAGGGCTAGTGTCAACGCATTGAACACTGCCAACAATTCCAGAATGTTCCTCCCTTGTCCACCGACCCTGAAGAGAGTATTGCTCCAATACCACGCCCCAACCCAGCAGACTGGCATCAGTTGTCAGAAGGACCCAGTTGAAGATCCAGAATGGACGACCTCTGCTCAATTGATGGTCCTGTAGCCTCCAAGTCAGTGACAGACGGACCTCCGGAGTCAAGGATATCATGTGAGACCTGATCCATGAGGCAGCCCATCCCACTCGGAGAGAATTAACCTCTGCAGAGGGTGGGAATAAAATAGAGCGTACTCAACCATGTCGAAAGCCGACACCATGAGGCCTAGTACTTGCATCGCCAAGTGAATTGACACACATGGGCGAGAGAGGAAGCATCTTATCTTGTCCTGAAGCTTCAAGACCTTCTCCTGAGACAAAAACAACCGCTGGTTGTGGGTGTCCAATAGTGCTCCCAGGTGCACCATGCTCTGAGCAGGAACCAGGGAAGACTTCTTCCAGTTGATGAGCCACCCATGGGCTAGCAGGAATTGGACCGTCAGTTCCAGGTGACGAAGGAGAACCTCTGGGGAGTTCACCAGGATCCACAAGTCGGATCAACAAGTCGTCAAGATACGACAGGATCCAAATACCCTGACGGCAGAGTAGGGCTGTCATGACCGCCATGAACTTGGTGAAAACTCGAGGAGCCGAGGTCAGACCAAAAGGCAAGGCCAGGAATTGAAAATGTAGGTTGCCAATAGCAAACCGCAGGTATTGCTGATGCGACACTACAATAGGTATATGCAGGTAAGCATCCTGTATATCCAGGGATACCATGTAGTGCCCTATGTAAGAACTGGAGCCCTCCGCTGTAATTACCCAGCAACCAGGGCGGGAGTGTACAGCGCCGCTAGGAGGTGAGGGAGCCGCAGCACGATGTGTCAGAATGACACATAGCACTTTTAAGTGCCAATGCTGTGGCTTTTGAAGTCTTCTTTCTTCAAATAAAAGCTCTTTTCAGGGATGCCCAGCGCATCCGTTGTCAGCCTGCACTGCAGGCACCAACTTACAAACTGAGCTCCAGTGCCTGGAGGCGGGGATATAGAGGAGGCGGTGCAGTGCATCCTGGTAACAGTCAAAGCTTTTAGTCTGTTGGTGCCTCGGATCAAGATCCAACTCTACACCCGGATGTTATCCCTGTGGTACCCCAATGTACCCCGCTGCAGAATGAGATAATGCCCTGCTACAGGAGAAATGTATCTAGCATGTTGGCACTGGCTATTTTTAGTCAATGATAAAGGTGACAGACATGCACTCCAGTTGCTGTGGAACTATAATCCCATAATGTCCTACCTCAATTTTGCTGTTAGATGCAGAGCATGCGGTGAGGTGTAGTTCAATGCCTGTGAGGAGATGGTGGTGATTGTATACCTTTCATTAACTCCAGGATATACAGATGGGTCCATGTTTATCTTGGCATTTAATAGGATTAACTGAGACTGGGCACTCTGAATTAATCCCCTGTTGTATTGTTCTCTGTATTGTATTGTAGCCGAGAACAATAGATGAAGGGTTTATGTTAATAACCCATGGTGTGCTTAGGCACAGCAAAGAAGCCAAGATAACCATGGATCTATCTGTATATGGACTACCTCCCGTTTACTTTCTCTCCTACAGCCAAGTTTCAGCAAGCAGCTAGTTACAAATCAAAGCCCAGACCTATGAGATGCAGACTTTAAAAATTTAATAAACTCAGGATACACCACTTTGTCATTATGAAGTATAGACTATCCTAACAATATGCCGGGTTGGTGAGAGCAGTGGGAAAGGGGGCTGAGCACGGGCCGCAGCCGGGTAACACCCGTGTCAGGCTCCCGGCTGCAACCCGTGCTTAGTAGTGGAAAAGGGGTATTAGCTAACAATAAAGAGGAATAGAGAATCTTGTGAAAAACCATAAAAAGATAAGACGATGACATCCGGTTCCAGCTGCATACAGGGTGCTGCCTGAGTTTACAGCTCCGCTCCGTGACCCGCACTTTTACCCGAAAAAAAAACTTTTATTAGCTTCCTGCTCCCGGGTGCTCATACTACCAGCCTCCCGTGCCCCATGATGGACAAGTTCCTGTCCCCGCCAGCCTCCGGAAAGCCGCAGCTGCCCAGACAGGAGAAGCATCACGACGATCAAAACATAGAACCTGACGCAGATCGAGCTCCAGAGCCCTAGCTTCTAAGAAAGCACACAAGATACGGCTAACTTACCATAGATGCGCTGCTCTCCTGATTCCCCGGTAACATATGGGGACATGGTTGAGGCTATTCAATCTACCATGATGCCATTACCAACTCAGGCAGTCTCAGACATTTCCCAGCAGCTGCAGCATCTCACTGTCAGTGTGTCTACCAATGAGAACAGGATAGGATCTCTCTGCCATGATATGTCTAATGCTCAGTATGATATTAAGATGCTTCAAATGGAGAATCACCAGCTGTGAAACAAACGCGTTTGAGAATCGGTCACGCAGGAACAATATCAGGGTAGTCAGTGAGCTTATCTGAATCAACTAAAAGGTACAGCCTTAAGGGGGGTACACAAAGAGAGATCCTTGCTCAACTTCTCAGCAATCTGACTAGATTGCTTAGAAATTAAGCACAGATCTCTCTGTGTGTATACCCCATAGTGATCGTTTAGGAAGGCGGGCCCTCATGTACCCTGCCCGCCTCAGAATATTTACAGATGATGCCCACTATGCTTTCTCAACTCCTGAGGACTCACTGACCTTTCTCATGGAAGAAAATCAAGAGGCCCTATGTGATATTTCTGACCCTCTGACGACTCGAGCCTGACCGTTTCTTTTGCTGAAGTTCTTCCTCACCACACATGCTCCCAGGTTTTATATACTGGGGCATTATTTCACTTGTTTTAGCTCCACTGCTCCATTTTTAGTGTTTGCTAATATCTATCATAGGTTTCCTTCGTTCCTATGGTAGAGATGTATGAATGTGGTTTGGATATATTCCCACTTCCATTATTGCTCCTACTTTTTGACCACTAATACTGCTTAAATATTTTCTTGGTCTAATAAAGTCATGTATTGTCTAGTGTATCACCTCTTATTTTGTATCCTAATTGTATTCTTCTTACTGTGATCCACTGTTTACTCCATTCAGCCATGAAATTATCTCTCATTCTTTCTACTACTTTCTGTGCTCCCTTTCAACACTGTATAGATGTGGTTATGGTTATAGTTATTAAGCCTTGGGAACTCTTACTCAAGTTGTAATAAGGGTAAGGGAGCACCTGTTATGACCCAGATTTCCTCAATTTATATTATGTTTACACTGCAATGTTTTTTTACTACACATGGAAGTACATACTTGTATCACTATCAAAATTGCTCTTTGGCATGTTGAATCTGCCTCCTGATGATGTTTGTTTGTTTGTTCCCCTTGTCTGTGTCTGGCCTGTCTCCTGTCACCCTGGTGTTTTTCCTACCCTCTTTGCTCTTCCACTTGTACTATAGTCAACATTTTTGAATTACCAGCTTTTTATCACATTCACACCATGTTTTATAATGACGGAACTTAATGCGGGCTCTCTTAATATGGGTGGCTTTCAATCTCCACCAAAGAGATGCAAGATATTACTTTCTAAACAAAAATTGGAAATTGCATGTCTGCAGGAGACTCATCTAGTCCCTTCTGAGATTGTTAAACTCCAAATGTTAAAGTGGAGAGTAGTGGCTTCTGCGCCTTATAACTCGAAATCCAGAGGGGTGGTTATTTTAGCTTCTAAATCTCTACCCCTGGAGGTTATCTCTGTTCCATCTGACCCAGAGGGACGATAGGTCATAGCTTCTGTAACTGTATATAGCACTCCATATACTGTACAATCTATGCCCCTAACATATATTCTGAGTCCTATTTTAGAAACCGATAAGATTACTTACCACCACCCCCACCCACCCCATTCTCCCAACTCGCTGATTTTATGTGGAGACCTTCAAAATGGTATCTCACCCTCAACTGGATAGATCTCATCCTCGTAATAATATGCCATCTTTACCCAGACTGGGAGTGCCCTTATTGTTATCTTCTTTACAATTAATTGACAGCTGGTGTGCCTTACACCCCACTCAGAGAGAACATGCCTCTCTGCAGCGCACCAAACAGTTGGAGCCTCGCTCATCCAGCCTTCTCTGGTGCGCCATGGTGCACCAAGGTTTATTAGCATAAGCCTTTCATCTATTGTTCTCAGCTGCAATACAATACAGAGAGAACAATACAGCAGGGGATTAAGTCCGAAAGCACTGTCTCAGTTAATCCTATAAAAGGGATAGATTGAGCGCTGCAGAGAGGCATGTGTACTCTGAGTGGGGTGTAAGGCATAAGAAGGTCTATGACCAGTGGGTGCCAACTGACGCCAGACAGAAGGTGTGGCAAGCGTGTCAATGCATACCCAGCAGCAAGTGGTTATTCAGGTTCCAGTGGTAGGAGCCTGAGCAGAAACGTGGCTCCAGGTGCCACAGGACTAAGCAGCCTAGTGGTGGCAGCATTGTACCCACCCACTGCACAGTGGGTGTAGTCAGTAACAGGCGGTTACTGACGGTAAGAGGGAATCCCCTAATTGGCCAGGTCTTGTGTGACCCAAATCCGTTCTGTGACTGCATTGTAACTATAAGCTACTCACAAAAATATGGCGGAGAGACTCAACCCACTTCTTCCACATATTATCTATAGGACCAGACAGGCTTCATTAAAGGAATATATTCTGTACTTAATATTCGCAAGGTTCTTGCACGCACTCAAGCTTTCACAACAGACCTTCCAAACCTCTCCCCAAAATGAATTCAGTCGATGCGGAAAAACCCTTTGAAGACTGGTCACACCTGTTTTCCACTATGGAAAAATTTGGCTTCCCCACAAATTTCATGCAACGATTCTCTCTTTTCAAGTTTCCTCATTCAAAAAAGAAACATGTCAAGGCTGCCCCCAATTGCCTATGCTATTTGCCTTGGCAATTGAACCCCACACATTAGCTCTCTGGTCCTTCCCAGATTTTCGTGGAATTCATTTGTCTGAAGCAGAATTTAAACTTGCCCTATTTGCAAACGACATGCTTTTATTTATCTCAGATCCGATAGCATCTATTCCAGTGACCATGGACATTATTAACTCGTATGAGCCTATATCAGGATATAGAATTGATGTTAACAAGTCCGAAATATTGCCTATCGTGACCCTTTCTATTTCTCTCAAGGCACTACCACTTCTGGCCCAATTTATAGTACAATCCTCTGACATAAAATACTTGGGTGTCAATATAACTTGTGATCTGCACATCCTTTATAAAAGGAACTTTACCCCACTACTCTCCAAAATTCATTCCCAACTAGACAATTGGACCAAAATACCTCTCTTTCAGGAAGAGCAGCAGTATTGAAAAGCATCATCTTCCCAAAAGTATTCTACTACAGGTTGAGTATCCCTTATCCAAAATGCTTGGGACCAGAGGTATTTTGGCTATCGGATTTTTCCTTATTTTGGAATAATTGCATAGCATAATGAGATATCATGGTGATGGGACCTAAGTCTAAGCACAGAATGCATTTATGTTTCATATACACCTTATACACACAGCCTGAAGGTCATTTTAGCCAATATTTTTTATAACTTTGTGCATTTAAGTGTGTGTAAATTCACACAATTCATTTATATTTCATATACACCTTTTACACACAGCCCGGAGGTCATTTAATACAATATTTTTAATAACTTTTTGTATTAAACAAAGTTTGTGTACATTGAGCCATCAAAAAAATAAGATTTTACTCACCGGTAAATCTATTTCTCGTAGTCCGTAGTGGATGCTGGGTACTCTGTAAGGACCATGGGGAATAGACGGGCTCCGCAGGAGACTGGGCACTCTAAAGAAAGATTTAGGTCTACCTGGTGTGCACTGGCTCCTCCCCCTATGACCCTCCTCCAAGCCTCAGTTAGGACACTGTGCTCGGAAGAGCTGACACAATAAGGAAGGATTTTGAATCCCGGGTAAGACTCATACCAGCCACACCAATCACACCATATAACTCGTGATAGGAACCCCGGTTAACAGTATGATAACAATGGAGCCTCTGAACAGATGGCTCGCAATAACAACCCGATTTTTGTAACAATAACTATTTACAAGTATTGCAGACAATCCACACGTGGGATGGGCGCCCAGCATCCACTACGGACTACGAGAAATAGATTTACCGGTGAGTAAAATCTTATTTTCTCTGACGTCCTAGTGGATGCTGGGAACTCCGTAAGGACCATGGGGATTATACCAAAGCTCCCAAACGGGCGGGAGAGTGCGGATGACTCTGCAGCACCGAATGAGAGAACTCCAGGTCCTCCTCAGCCAGGGTATCAAATTTATAAAATTTTGCAAACGTGTTTGCCCCTGACCAAGTAGCAGCTCGGCAAAGTTGTAAAGCCGAGACCCCTCGGGCAGCCGCCCAAGATGAGCCCACCTTCCTTGTGGAAAGGGCTTTTACAGATTTAGGCTGCGGTAGTCCCACCGCAGAATGCGCCAGCTGAATAGTGCTACAAATCCAGCACGCGATAGTCTGCTTAGAAGCAGGTGCACCCAGCTTGTTGGGTGCATATAAAATAAACAGCGAGTCAGTTTTCCTGACTCCAGCCGTCCTGGAAATATACATTTTCAGGGCCCTGACTACGTCCAGAAACTTGGAATCTTCCAAGTCCCTAGTAGCCGCAGGCACCACAATAGGTTGGTTCAAGTGAAAAGCTGATACCACCTTCGGGAGAAACTGAGGACGAGTCCTCAACTCTGCCCTATCCATATGGAAAATCAGATAGGGGCTTTTACAGGACAAAGCCGCCAATTCTGACACACGTCTGGCCGAAGCCAGAGCCAACAACATAACCACTTTCCACGTGAGATATTTTAAAACCACAGTCTTAAGTGGCTCAAACCAATGTGATTTCAGAAACTCCCAAAACCACATTGAGATCCCAAGGTGCCACTGGGGGCACAAAAGGAGGCTGAATATGCAGAACTCCCTTGACAAAAGTCTGAACTTCAGGTAGTGAAGCCAGTTCTTTCTGGAAGAAAATCGACAGGGCCGAGATCTGGACCTGAATGGACCCCAATTTGAGGCCCAACGTCACACCTGCTTGCAGGAAATGCAGGAATCGACCCAGTTGAAATTCCTCCGTTGGGGCCTTCTTGGCCTCACACCAAGCAACATATTTTCGCCAAATGCGGTGATAATGTTTTGCGGTGACATCCTTCCTGGCCTTGATCAGGGTAGGGATGACTTCCTCCGGAATGCCTTTTTCTTTTAGGATCCGGCGTTCAACCGCCATGCTGTCAAACGCAGCCGCGGTAAGTCTTGGAACAGACAGGGTCCCTGCTGCAGCAGGTCTTGTCTGAGCGGCAGAGGCCAAGGGTCCTCTGCAAGCATCTCTTGAAGCTCCGGGTACCAAGCCCTTCTTGGCCAATCCGGAGCCACGAGAATAGTTCTTACTCCTCGCTTTCTTATTATTCTCAGTACTTTGGGTATGAGAGGTAGAGGAGGAAACACATAAACCGACTGGTACACCCACGGTGTCACTAGAGCGTCCACAGCGATCGCCTGAGGGTCCCTTGACCTGGCGCAATATCTTTTTAGCTTTTTGTTGAGGCGGGACGCCATCATGTCCACCTGTGGTTTTTCCCAACGGTTTACCAGCATTCGGAAGACTTCTGGATGAAGTCCCCATTCTCCCGGGTGGAGGTCGTGCCTGCTGAGGAAGTCTGCCTCCCAGTTGTCCACTCCCGGAATGAACACTGCTGTCAGTGCTAACACATGATTCTCTGCCCATCGGAGAATCCTTGTGACTTCTGCCATTGCCCTCCTGCTTCTTGTGCCGCCCTGTCTGTTTACATGGGCGACCGCCGTGATGTTGTCTGATTGGATCAGTACCGGCCGGTTCTGAAGCAGGGGTCTTGCTTGGCTTAGGGCATTGTAAATGGCCCTTAGCTCCAGAATATTTATGTGAAGCGAAATCTCCTGATTTGACCACAGTCCTTGGAAATTTCCTCCCTGTGTGACTGCACCCCAGCCCCGAAGGCTGGCATCCGTGGTCACCAGGACCCAGTCCTGTATTCCGAATCTGCGGCCCTCTAGTAGATGAGCCCTCTGCAGCCACCACAGCAGCGACACCATGGTCCTTGCCGACAGGGTTATTCGCTGTTGCATCTGGAGATGGGACCCGGACCATTTGTCCAACAGGTCCCACTGGAAAGTCCTTGCGTGGAACCTTCCGAATGGAATCGCCTCGTACGAAGCTACCATTTTTCCCCAGGACTCGTGTGCATTGATGTACCGACACCTGTCCCGGTTTTAGGATGTCTCTGACTAGAGATGACAGCTCCTCGGCTTTTTCCATTGGAAGAAACACTTTTTTCTGGTCTGTTTCCAGAATCATTCCCAGGAACAGAAGACGTGTCGTCGGGACCAGCTGTGACTTTGGAAATGAGAATCCAGTCCTGCTGTCATTACCCATGGTAAAGACCCTCGGTGCCGTGGATAATCCAAACGGCAGCGTCTGGAACTGATAGTGACAGTCCGGTACCACAATCTTGAGGTACTCCTGGTGAGGAGGGTAAATGGGGACATGCAGGTAAGTATCCTTGATGTCCAGAGAGACCCTGTAATCCCCCTCGTCCAGGATCGCAATAATCGCCCTGAGCGATTCCATCTTGAACTTGAATCTTTTGTTATATGTGTTCAAGGATTTTAAATTTAAGATGGGTCTCACCGAACCATCCGGTTTCGGTACCACAAACATTGTGGAAAAGTAACCCTTTTCCTGTTGAAGGAGGGGTACCTTGATAATCACTTGCTGTGAATACAGTTTTTTGGATAGCCACCAACACTGCCTCCCTGGCAGAGGGAGTTGCCGGTAAGGCAGATTTTAGGAAACGGCGGGGGGGAGACGTCTCGAATTCCAGCCTGTACCTCTGAGATACTGTTTGAAGAACCCAGGGATCCACCTGTGAGAGAGCCCACTGTGCGCTGAAATTTCTGAGACGGGCCCCCACCGTACCCGGGTCCGCCTGAGCAGCCCCAGCGTCATGCTGTGGACTTACCGGACGCAGGGGAGGACTTCTGCTCCCGGGAACTAGCTGTGTGCTGCAGCTTTTTCCCTCTACCTTTTCCTCTTGGCAGAAAAGATGAGCCTCTAGCCCTCTACTTTTCTGGGGCCGAAGGGACTGTACCTGATAATACAGTGCTTACTTTTGCTGTGGGGTAGCTTGTGGCAAAAGTTTTGATTTCCCAGCCGTAGCTGTGGAAACGAGGTCTGAAAGACTATCCCCAAACAGTTCCACCCCCTTCTAGGGCAAACTTCTATGTGCCGTTTTGAATCGGCATCGCCCGACCATTGCCGAGTCCATAACCCCCGTCTGGCGGCAATGGTTTTACATAGCGCTTATTAGTGATGCCAGTCGGCAAATATCCCTCTGTGCATCACGCATGTATAGGACAGCGTCTTTTATATGCTCTATTTTCAGCAAAATATTGTCCCTATCTATAGTATAAATATTATCCGACAGGGAATCTGACCACGCAGCTGCCGCACTGCACATCCATGCCGAGGCAATAGCAGGTCTCAATATAATGCCCGTGTGTGTGTATATAGCTTTAAGGGTAGTTTTCTGCTTTCTATCAGCAGGTCCTTCAGGGCGGCCGTATCCGTGACGGTAGTGCCACCTTTTTTAATAAGCGTGTAACCGCTTTATCTACCCTAGGGGTTATTTCCCAACGTGACCTATCCTCTGGCGGAAAAGGGTACGCTGCTTAGAAATTATAAATTTCTTATCGGGGAAGTCCACGCTTCCTCACACACCTCATATCAATTCCTCAGATGCAGGAAAACTACTGGTAGTTTTCTGTCACCAACACAATACCCTTTTTTGTGGTATCTAGGGTATTATCAGAAATGTGTAATACATTTTTCATTGCCTCAATCATGTAACGGGTGGCCCTATTGGAAGGTACACTAGTCTCATCGTCGTCGACACTGGAGTCGGTATCCGTGTCAACATTTGTGTCTGCCATCTGAGGTAGCGGGCGTTTTAGAGCCCCTGATGACATGTGAGACGCTTGGACAGGCACAAGCTGAGCAGCCGGCTGTCCTATGTCGTCAAACCTTTTATGTAAGGAGTTGACACTGTCACGTAATTCCTTCCATAAGTCCATTCACACCGGTGTCGACCCCGCAGGGGGTGACATCCCATTCACAGGCATTTGCTCCGCCTCCACATCATTATCCTCATCATACATGTCGACACAGCAGTACCGACACACAGCACACACACAGGGAATGCTCTGACAGAGGACAGGACCCCACAAAGCCCTTTGGGGAGACAGAGGGAGAGTATGCCAGGACACACCAGAGCGCTATATATCACAGGGATATCACCTATAGAGTGTTTTCCCTTATAGCTGCATAATATATATATATATATATATATATATTTACTGCGCTTAATTTGTGCCCCCCTCTCTTTTTAACCCTTTTCTGTAGTGCAGGACTGCAGGGGAGAGCCAGGGAGCGATCCATCCAGCAGAGCTGTGAGGGAAAATGGCGCCAGTGTGCTGAGGGAGAAGGCTCCGCCCCTTTTTCGGCTGGCTTTCTCCCGCTATTGTAAAAGTTCTGGCAGGGGTTAATAAACACCTATATAGCCCCTGGGGCTATATATGGTGTCAGTTCGCCAGCCAAGGTGTTAATATTGCTGCTCAGGGCGCCCCCCCCCCCCCAGCGCCCTGCACCCATCAGTGACCGCAGTGTGTGGTGTGCATGAGGAGCAATGGCGCACAGCTGCAGTGCTGTGCGCTACCTTGGAGAAGACAGAAGTCTTCAGCCGCCGATTTTCCGGACCACCTTCTTGCTTCTGGCTCTGTAAGGGGGACGGCGGCGCGGCTCCGGGAACGGACGACGAGGTCGGGTCCTGTGTTCGATCCCTCTGGAGCTAATGGTGTCCAGTAGCCTAAGAAGCCCAAGCTACCACCACTTAGGTAGGTTCGCTTCTTCTCCCCTTAGTCCCTCGGTGCAGTGAGCCTGTTGCCAGCAGGTCTCACTGAAAATAAAAAACCTAACATATACTTTCTTCCTAGGAGCTCAGGAGAGCCCCTAGTGTGCATCCAGCTCAGCCGGGCACAGAAATCTAACTGAGGCTTGGAGGAGGGTCATAGGGGGAGGAGCCAGTGCACACCAGGTAGACCTAAATCTTTCTTTAGAGTGCCCAGTCTCCTGCGGAGCCCGTCTATTCCCCATGGTCCTTACGGAGTACCCAGCATCCACTAGGACGTCAGAGAAACAAAGGTTTCACTACCTCACTCAAAAAAAGTCCGTATTTCGGAATATTCCGTATTTCGGAATATTTGGATATGGGATACTCAACATGTACCTCCAAATGTACCCTTGCACAGTCCACAGATTGGATATCCTTAACATTAACAAATTCATGTTTTCCTTTTTTTGGTGAGGGAAAAGACCAAGGATGTCCCTAGCTAAATTGACAAGAGCCAAACCTGTCAGAGGATTAAGTATCCCTGATTTTGCCTTTTATTCCATTTTCAGCCATTTTCGATATATCTCTGTTTGGCTTTAAGAAAAATCCTTTTATAAATATTTTGAACTTTACAATCTCGTTTTTACCCCATATTCCCCGGGTCCCTACTTAAAACTACGCTCAGTCTTATTCCTCAACATATACTTAAACACATACTTTTCAGGGATACATATAATAGTTGGCTTATTCTAAATAAGAAATTAGGCAGATATCACACTAATACTCCGTACAATCCTATCTGGGGCAATCCCAACTTTATCCCTGCTCTCCTTAATCCCACATTCAAACGTCAGCGGTCTGAATTTAGATATGAAAACTTTTGATCCTGGTGGCAGAATCCTCCCCTTCTCATAGAAACATAGAATTTCTCGGCAGATAAGAACCACTTGGCCCATCTAGTCTGCCCCTTTTTTTATCCTTTAGGCAATCTCAACCCTTTTTGAACCTTAATTCTTTGTAAGGATATTCATATGCCTATCCCAAGCATGTTTAAATTGCTCTACAGTCTTAAGGGGGGTACTCACGGGAGAGATGTGTGCTGAGCGATCTTAACACAGACCGCTCAGCACACATCTCTCACCCCGCTCCGCACAGCACGATGTGCTGAGCGAGGGGGAAAGCCGACGGGGGCACGCTCACTTCACACAACGGTGAAGTGAGCGACCCGCTAGATTGAGCCTGCATGCAGGCTCAATCTAGCATCGGCGATAGCGATGCGCGGGGCCGCGCATCGCTATTGCTGGAGGGCATAAACACGGCAGATCCGTGCTTAAAATCTAAGCAATCTAGCAAGATTGCTTAGATTTTAAGCACGGATCTCTCCGTGTGTACCCCCCTTTAGCCTCTACCACCTCTGATGGGAGGCTATTCCACTTATCCACTACCCTTTTTTTGAAGTAATTTTTCCTTAAATTTCCCCTGAGGACATAAACTGCAGTCTTAGTGTATGTCCTCGATTTCTAATATTTCTCTTCCTTTGAAGAATGTTTCCCTCCTGAACTTTGTTTAGACCCTTGATATATTTGAAAGTTTCTATCATGTCTCCCCTTTCCCTTCTCTCCTCCAAACTATACATGTTAAGATCTTTTAGTCTTTCCGGGTAAGTTTTGTGATGTAGGCCATGCACCATTTTAGTTGCCCTTCTTTGTACACTCTCTAATGTATTTATAGCCTTCTGTAGGTATGGTCTCCAGAACTGGACACAGTATTCCAGATGGGGTCACAACAATGACCTATACAGTGGCATTATCACTTCTTTTTTCCTGCTACCGATTCCTCTCCCTATGCAACCAAGCATCTGACTTGACTTTCTCATTGCTTTGTTGCATTGCTTTCCTGCCTTCAAGTCACTTGAAATAGTGACTCCTAAATCCCTTTCCTCCTCAGTAGTTTCCATTATAGTACCCTTGATACTATATTTAGCCTTTGGGTTTTTGAGACCCAAGTGCATGATTTTGCATTTTTTAGCATTAAACTGTAGTTGCCACGTTCTTGACCATTTCTCAAGCCTACCTAGGTCATCAATCATTTGTTTTACCCCTCACGGTGTGTCTACCCTGTTGCATATCTTTGTATCATCTGCAAAAAGGCATACCTTCCCTTTAATACCATCTGCAATGTCACCAACAAAGATATTAAAGAGAACTGGACCAAGTACAGATCCCTGGGGTACTCCACTGGTAACATTTCCCTCCATAGATTGCACTCCAATAACTACAACTGTCTGTTTCCTATCCTGCAACCAGGTTCTTATCCATTTAACTGTTTTATAATCCACCCCCACGCTTTCAAGTTTATTTAGCAGTCTGCGATGTGGGACAATGTCAAATGCCTTACTGAAGTCTAGATATGCTACATCTACAGCTCCCCCTTGATCTATTATTTTCGTCACAAAGTCAAAAAAGTCAATAAGATTTGTTTGGCATGATCTACCACCAGTAAATCCATGCTGTTTTGGATCCTGTAAAATTGTTTGATTTAAGATATTCCACAACTCTTTCTTTTAATAGTTTTTCCATTACCTTCCCTACTACTGAGGTAAGCCTTACTGGTCTGTAGTTACTTACTTTTTCCTTGCTTCCACTTTTGTGCAGTGGAACTACATTTGCTCTTTTCCAGTCCTCCGGAATAGCACCTGTATTTAGTGACTGGTTAAATAATTCTGTTAAAGGTGTAACCAGCACATCTTTTAGCTCTTGGAGTATCCTTGGGTGTATCCCATCTGGTCCCATTGATTTATCCACTTTTAGTTGTGAAAGTTCTGTTAGGACCTTCTCCTCTGTAAATGTACTTTCATCTACCTTATTTTTATGAATGTCCTTGCAACTTAACTGTGGCCCCATCCCTTCTTCTGTAGTAAATACTGAGAAAAAATAATGATTTAGGTGATCTGCTATTGCCTTGTCTCCCTCCACCAAATGCTCACTCTCCGTCTTAAGTCTTATTATTCCTCCATTTGATTTTCTCCTTTCACTTATATACTTAAAAAAAGTTTTGCCCCCTTTATCTACTGACTGGGCCATTTTCTCCTCAGCTTCTGCCTTTCACGTCTGATCACTTTATTAGCATCCTTCCGTCTGTCAAGATACACATCTTTGTCGTTATTATTTTGAGTTTGTTCTCATTATTACGTAGTGAGTATCATTTGTCCAATCATCACTTTTATCTATATCTCCAGCTTCACCATTAAGCTATGTCTCTACCTCCATCATGGTCGCAACGCAACCTTGATTCTTTACTGACCATTTTAAATTCTCTTCAAACACGTAAATAGAAAACTAAAACCTAATACTATCTCCTTTTGTCACCCCAGGATTCATAACCCCTATCACCTCTCATAGCATCTTGGAACGCTGACATTCCTGATATCACTTATGTAGGCTCCCTATTCAAATATTACACTTATACAATGAGTATACTTCAATCTGCTTACCTCCAAGAGGTTCACTTCAAGACCCTTCACAGACTATACATTGCACCGGCTCAACGCAAGCATATGGTACCATCAAAAAATGGTGATTGAAAAAAAGTGTAAGATTCTCAAGGCAAAATTATTTCATTGTTTTTCGGCATGTTATAAGGTATTAAAGTCCTGGCGCAAAGTTATGGCCTTCCTTAATACTACATTTAGGGGGTGATTCAGAATTGATCGCAGCAGGAATTTTGTTAGCAGTTGGGCAAAACCATGTGCACTGCAGGAGGGGCAGATATAACATGTGCAGAGAGAGTTAGATTTTGTGGGGTGTATTCAAACTGAAATCTAAATTGCAGTGTAAAAATAAAGCAGCCAGTATTTACCCTGCACAGAAACAAAATAACCCACCCAAATCTAACTCTCTCTGCACATGTTATATCTGCCCCTCCTGCAGTGCACATGGTTTTGCCCAATTGCTAACAAACTTGCTGCTGCGATCAACTCAGAATTACCCCCTTAGTCTGCAACTGACCATTGATCCTCTAGTGTGCCTCTGTATCAAATTTTAAAAACTGGAATTTAGGTCCACATAGGGCCACTGTAATCCCCTTCCTCACGCTTACGCTAACTTTATAGAAAAAAAAACCCAAAAAAACATTCTAACCTATTGGATTAAAAAAGTGACGCCTAGTATCCATGAGCTCAAAAACAGACTCCTCCATTTAATATATTTTGATAAACGGTCACTGCCACTGGAAGCAGATAATCACTTGCATAAGTTTTTGCAGAAATGGGGCACTTCTGTGTCTACTCTTGACGTGTCTACCCAATCTCACATCCTCCACAACCTTATCCCCCAATGATCCAGCTCCAATTAATTTGTCTCTAATAGACCCCTAACCATCTGTTATATGCATCTCTCTATTGCCTTTCTGGATGGTTACTGATTGTTGTTCTACTTACTACTTTATCTTATACTGTGCTTCACACCAATAGGGTGTTGCCTGGTCAATCATATTGACATATTTGCTAGTAACATGATGGAAGTAGGTATTATTTCCACTGGAATGACTGTCACCCTACAACGTGTACTACAAGTATTGTAGCTATCTTTAATAAGTACTCTGGATAATTTCCTCACCTTTCATTTATTCCCTTTTTCCTGTAATATCCTGTGGCAGTTTGAGATACTAGCCCTACAGTATCTGTATTTTCTATTTTATTGCTTGTCAACCTCATATACTTTTGTGTTTCCCTTTTGTGTTTAAGGGCCTAATTCAGATCTGTTCACTCGCTAGCATTTTTCGCTGCGCAGTGATCAGGTCACTACTGCAAATGCGTATGCAACGCAATGCGCAGGAGCATCATACTTGTACAAAGCGGATCGTTTCTGTGCACTGGTTCTTGCGAAAAATCCATTCGCACAGCCGAACGCTGTCAGCGTCCGGGGTCTTACCGGTCCGCGGGGCTGGCTTCACAGGCGGCTTGTGGGCAGCGGCGGAGGAGGGCTGCCGCGCCGGGTCCGTGGGCGGCAGTGAGGGGGTTCGCTCGTGGTGGTGGGACGCCGCTGCAGCGGGTCTCTCATGCTGGGGCGGTTGCTAGGAGACCAGGGGCAGTGAGTTGTGTGGCTATGCAGAAAGGTCTGCATTTCTGGGCGCCGCCATGTTGGAGACCAAGTTTGAGGCATAGTTTTGGCTTCCTATTTCTTCCAGTCAATACAGGGAGAGTTCTCCTTCTAAAAGGGGGCTGGTTTATGACAGGGAGGCCAGTGCTTCAAGTTACAACCCTGTTGTAGGTGCTTTAGCCCTGTGCTCCCAGGATTCTTGCCGTGTTCTGGTTCCTCCTAACTCCGCTTAGCCGTGTCTCAGTTGCTGCTGCAGCCCTTCCGTTCCTAACCTACTGCTGCCTGTGGAAGCGTTCCTGGAAACCCCGGTCCAGTAAGAACCATAGGGCACGGACGGTCCCGGGCTTTGTGCCTCGTCTTCCAAGCCACAGTCCGCAGTTCTTTGTCTCCAGCCACGTCTTTAAACCATAATCCATAGTCTGCAGTTCATTATCTGCAGTCTCATCTTCCAAGCCACAGTCCGCAGTCCTTTGTTTCCAGCCACGTCTTTAAACCATCATCCACAGTCCGCAGTTCCTTATCCACAGCCTCGCCTTTTCAAGCCACAATCCGCAGTTCTTTGTCTTCAAACCTCGTCTTCAAGTCGACATTCACGAACTACAGTTCTTTCCCTCAGTCACGTTCTCAAGAACTACTACCCACTGACTCATTGCTCTGCCTACGTTCTCGATTGATCCCTGTCCCATGCGAAGGAACTATATCCAGCACCCATGTCTTCTCCATCCACAGACAACTACTTCCTTGGGCAAGTCTCAGCTGCCGGATCCTCAAAACCAGCCGAGAGTGACAAACGCAAGGTGATTGACAGAAAGAGGGACTTTGTGGGCAGCAACTGACTGTTTTCTGGGAGTGGTTGGAAAAACGCAGGCGTGTCGAGGCATTTGCAGGGCGGGTGTCGGACGTCAATTCCGGGCTCGAATAGGCTGAAGTGATCGCAGCGGCTGAGTAAGGTCAGAGCTACTCAGAAACTGCACAAGCTGTTTTTGTACAGAGCGGCTGCACACGCGTTTGCACACTTGCAAAGCTAAAATACACTCCCCTATAGGCGGCGTCTATCTGTTCGCAGCGCTGCAAAAAATAGCTAGCGAGCAGATCTGAATTAGGCCCTAAGTCTTTTGTCTTCCTTGTATATGCTTAGTTACTCTCTACAATTTTTGTGTATTAGCAATTTTTCATGTTGATAATCACAACCTCGTTATATACGACCTTTTACCATTGTTGTGCATGACAGAATTGACAAGGGGTTGTTTCTCTGTACATGCACTTTGCTTATTATTGTATGCATTGCCTGCCGCCTTTAATCATTACATGGGAGATTTCTTCAATAAACATTTTTTTAAAAAGATAAGATAAAGTGTGGAAAGCGAGACTAAACGGAGGGTGGAGAGAAAAGCACAGGTTTCGGCAGTAAGGCTCAACTTTCCTGTTCCTTCTGGCTGGAATAGGGAACCCAGTATAGCCGGGTTCTAATACAGTATGGTACCATTCTTCCGCAGCCTGCACCACCGTTGGCATCATTTCCCCTGAAGATGACATCTTCATTTCGGCTGACAATGTCTCTGACCCAACATTCGGCATAACGTCTTCAGCAATTGGTGTAGCTACGCCTGTCTCTGAAATGAAACTAGGCATAGCCAACGGTTTTAGCGGAGAAACCTCCTCCTGAAGCTCCGCCCAGTCTTGCGACAGAGCCTTATTGGCCAGCACCAGACTTCCATCTCGTATCTGGTCACAGGAGATTTTCTCTAATAGACATGGTATGTACTACAAAAGTTTTCAGATCTGGGTTTATCCTTTGCCAAAGTTTTCTGCAACTCTGACACCTGGCCTGAGAGCTTGGCAATCTCTTTTCTACTCTTTCCCAATTTGGTTAGAGAGTCAGACAAAAGAGAATCCTTCTTCTCCAGCTTTTGCGTTGAGGTGTTCACCTGCTCTTGAAGGAAATCACATTTTTCCTTAAGCTCTTCTAGCTCCTGGTCCTTTAATTGGACATTGCTTTCAAGGTCACTTATGTGACACCAAAAAAAAGGTTCCATGCTAAAATCTTCCCCAAGATCTGTATTACTCCCCAATAAGCTCTCCACTGCACTCTCCATCTGTGGGGCTTTAATATGGTCACATAAGTTCCTCACCTGAGGTGTTTGAGCTGTCACCCCTTTTGTCTTTTTAGCATGAATTCTCTTTTTGTTACCCATTTGAAGAGACACTTCAGAATATGCTGTATGTCTGAAAATCTTTTTTTTTTTTTTTTTTTTTTTTAGCACAGATTAAGCTTTTAGCAAAGCACTGAAAAGGTAGCATGTACATAATGGTCACAAATACCTTACACTGGTAGTGCAAATAAACTTCTCCCTTCAGTTTCTTAAAACTAGAACTCAGGGATTGGTGGGACACATAGTGCCACAAAATTTCTCTATTTAAATAGAACCACATTTATAAAAGGTTTCAATTTTGCTTGATTGGTCTTAATGAGCTAATTAACAGGGACACCAGACTCCCGTTACCAGATTTTGCAGGCACAGGTAAAAATAAGCTTGGAAAAGAAATTCAGTCATAAATTATCAGCTGCTTGCAACCCCTTAGAGAAAATCAGCACAGCTACTTTCAATGAATGGTGCAAAGCATATAAGACAGAACAGTCCAGGCAAACTGTTTAACCCCTTTCCTGCCAATGAAAACCTTTGCACCAAAATCAAAACACATTCAGTTTAAACAAAACATATTATTTTTACCCCATGGGGTTGGTCTTAACCACTACTCACGACACCCTTGGTCTAGTACTGATGCCCACGAGTTCAGCTTGGTCTGGAGTTCGCTGGTATGTGTGCCGCTACCTTGCGGCTGTTGGGTCCTCTGCCACGTGTGACATGACTAGCAGAAGGGCCCCACGTTGGGCGCAATTTGTAACAGGAGACTTGCTAGAATGTGCTCTGCTACAAAAATCCACCAACGACCGACTCCAGGCTTGTTCAAAAACAACAAATACCTTTTATTCAGGTAGCTCAAAAACAAAGATATACATAAAACAAAGATCACTGTCTTTAGTATAAATAACCAGGGAGGTTAGGCCCTGCCTCACTCCCTCTTACTAAGTAAGGAACCCTTGAGGTCCCGGCATCCTGACACTAGTGCCCAGTCTTCCGGATCCCACTGTCCCTAGAGACCCATCACCTGGGCACTAACTGCAGCCAGGAGCCCTGACTCATGGGAGAGACTCTGCTTTAAACCCAACACTCAGGTGCCGGCTGATGAAGCAGCTTCTTGGGCTAAGAATCCTATAATACCTGGTCTGGGTCAAATTGAAGAGAACCCAGTCCATCCACAATTTCCATCCACCCCAGGACCCTGTGTGTAGCTTACAGGTAGAAAAGTACCTCCCCTGCCACAATATATTATAAACAAGATTTAATTAGATTCAAGACAGCTAAATTTGAGAAAGTTACTAAGGATTATGAAGAAAACCGTGTGTATGCGTGGGTCAATAACACTACAAATACACAAAGACCCCAAAGACAAAGATTCACACGGAAACAAAAGCGTAATGCATTAGATACGGAGACGTCAAGTGGTGCGGGATCTTCCAATAGTGAGGGAGATAATCAAAGTGGCAGTGCTGCAAGTATTGGACAGCCCCCTTTGGGGGTGCGCACGAGGGCCCAATTGGGCACAAGAAAAGGAAAAGGACGAGGAGAGGGAAGCAATGCGAGAGGATCCAGAGGTCGAAATACAAAGAAGAAATAACCGTCTATAATTTGTCTTCAAGGACTTTTTCATCATCTGAGTTATCAATATTAAATAAAGGACTGTCCTTTGTGCCGACCAACGCATATGATGCTTTTACAACTACGGTGGACATTAATAAACTATCACGCCGGCTCTGTTTAAGAGAGCATTTTGATAATAAGGTAGAAAATATACAGGTACCTGATCCGTGTCCTATAAAAATTAAGAGCACATTTGATCCACATTCAAATAATATTAATATTAAATCTTTCACTAATGTATTAACTTCTAAAGCTAAATCTATGTGTTATAAGGGTGATTATTCTGGATATAATTTGTCTAGGGCAGAGTCAGAAGCCCTGAGGAATTTGGCTGGATATTCCAATATTATAATACGCCCGGCAGATAAGGTTGGTGCCCTTGTTATACAAGATTTAGAGGTGTATAGAAATGAGGCAATTAGGCAATTAAGTGATACCAATGTATATGTAAGGTTGTCTGCTGATCCGACCAGTGAGTTTAAAGACAAATTGTCTGTCTTATTGGAATCAGCAGCCAATGACAATATTATAACGGAATATACAGCTGCTGCTTTACTTAAGAAATTTCCTAAGACACCGATTTTCTACACTATTCCCAAACTACACAAGAACAGTGAATCACCACCTGGAAGACCAATAGTCTCCGCTCGGGATTCACTGTTCTACGAGGTCTCCAAGTATCTAGATTATTTTTTGCAGCCTGTGGTACAGGAGCAAACAACTTATTTAAAAGATACTAACACCTTTCTATCTAAATTGAGAACGTTAGGTACTTTACCTGATACCAGTTGGATATGTACGGCTGATGTTAATAGCCTTTACACTAACATTCCGATAGATAGAGGCATACAGGCTGTGCGCAATCTATTGGATGGAAATGAGTTATATAAAGGTCCACTGCTGACATTTTTTCTGCAATTGTTGTTTCTTACTCTTAGTAGTAATTATTTTTTATTTGATAATCAATATTTTTTGCAGGTACTTGGTTGTGCCATGGGCAGTTGTGTCGCTCCGGCGTTTGCTAATGCCTTCATGTTTCATGTTGAGAAAATATTATTTTTTGAAAATACTAAATACAGTAAATTCTTACATTATTACACTAGATTTATCGACGATGTCTTTATCATCTGGACAGGATCAAAAGAAGTGTTTGAGGAATTGATGAGTGAGGTGAATAGTGGAGATCCTAATATCAAGTTCACTTATGATATTCAACCCACATCAATCCATTTTTTGGATGTGACTGTTTCTTTAAAGAACAACAGGGTGGTAACATCTCTCTATACAAAACCTACTGATTGTAATACTCTCCTCCATGCATCTAGCTTCCATCCCACTTCTTTAATTAATGGCCTACCATTTTCTCAGTTTCTCCGCATACATAGAATTTGTAGCGATGAGGAAGATGAGAAACAACAATTTCAAATTATGCAAGCTAAATTTCTACAGAGAGGATATTCAAGCCAGTTACTAACAAAAGCTATGGAACGGGCTCTTACTATGCCTAAAATTCCAGAAGTGAATGAGGGTGATGACCAGCAAGCAAATTCACTTGTCTGGGTCAATAATTACAATACTGGTAGTAAACAGATAAGTGCTGAGGCCAAACGATATTGGCCTAATACAAAATGATCAGAAACTGTCATCATTACAAAATAAGAGACTCATGCCATGCTACAGGAGAGGGAGAAATATAAGGGATTCAATAGTAGTGACAGATATTACTAAATTTAAGAACACAATCACATTTTCTGTCAAAAAAACCTGGGGTATATAGATGTTTAGGGTGTACAACGTGTCTATATTTAGAGGTAGGAAACCACTTTATGCATCCGTTTACGGGTAAAAAGATACAGATTAGGCATGTGTTGACATGTAGTAGTAAGTATATTATTTACTTCATACGGTGTCCTTGTGATAAATTCTATGTTGGCAAATCAATTAGAACTTTTAAGGAAAGTATGGCACAACACAGGAGCGCAATACAACAGAGTCTCATGGGCAAAAATATAGATCAACCAGTTGCTAAACATTTTAAATCAGCAGGGCATACATTAGCACAACTTAAATATAAAATTATAGATCATGTTCCTGAGAATAGTCGTGGAGGGGATTGAGATAGAATCCTCCTCCAGAAAGAAACAAGGTGGATATATACATTAAATACTTTGCAGCCGAACGGGCTGAATGAATATTTATCTTTTAACTGTTTTCTATGAATCTGTTTGTATTATGTGATATACACTTGTTACAGTTTAGTTTTGGATGTATTTTTACATTATATGAAGCCGTCTTTCAAACTGTTTCCATGGTGATGGGTTTACACAAACTTGGCTGCTTAGTACTGACGTAGGTATGGTGGACGCGGGTCTGCGATAGATGACGTCAGCCCTAATCAGAATTGGCGCCTTGATGCACCGGTACACTGTGGGTGATTTTGACTACTTAAGGTAGGAATCTTGTTGTACTACTTTATTCCTGACGACGGTTTTGATAAATAAAACCGAAACGTAGAACTATGGATTAGTACGTTTGGTTTTTAAGTACCCGCGGAGTGCCGCCGCTCAAAATTGGAACTTTGTATACGTTATTCGGAGGGCACCGGGCCATATGAATGTGGGGAGGCGAGGAGTGCCAGAAGAAACGAATATGATAGATAGATAGATAGATATATATATATATATATATATATATACATATACATACATATATATATATATATATATATATATATATATATATATACACACATACATACATACATATACACACACATAATATATATATATATATATATATACATATACACACACTCATATATACATACATACATACATACATACATGTTCCTGCTCTGAAGGGGGGCACCTCTCCTCCCATTCTGTGACACCATTGAATTAAGTTAATTGATAGCTGCTGCTTTCTTTTCAGTGGCCGACTTCCTCACTGGTCCCTGCACCTTACAGATCACACCCTCTTTATTATACTGAATATACACATTTTACAAGTATCACACACAGTATTAGAAACCACGTCCTATTACACTGGAAGCAGACACCTTACTGATGAAGCGATTTGCTCCTGTATAGGAAATATGAGAATTTTAACTGTATGAAGATACTTCTCTGACAATTACACGTAACTTCATATAGTAAGAATTCTCATGCTTCCTGTACAGGAGCAAATAACTCCATCAGTAAAGTGCCTGCTGTCAGTGCAACAGGTCATTGGTTCTAATCCTGGGTATGACTGCTAAGAAATGTGTGATTTAAAATAAAAGACAATTAAATGTATAAATGCAGTATATACATTTTTTTTCAGAACACTCCATATACACACACATACACATATATATATATATATATATATATATATACACATACACACACACATACATACATACACACACGCATACATACAAACATACATACATACATATATTTATCTTAATATAGGAAATAGGGGGGCACCAATATTTATCTTGCCTCCGGGCAACTGTGACGAACTTACACCACTGCATGTATATACATACATATATACATACATATATACATACACACACAAATCCAGCCCTCCGCTATAAGCATCAGTCATTACTTGCCAGGATGCTCTCCTATGGGCCGCCAGCCCCATATATCAACACATGCAATAAGCTGGCACTGCTGGACTCCGCTCTCACAGTGACAAAAGGTGCTTTAATAGTCAACGTTTCGGGGGTGCTCTCCCCCATTATCATCCCGGCAGTGACACCGCCGGGACACTTTGCCAGTACTGCCCAGGTCTCCAGGGTGACACGTCTGGGATGACATCATGTCCGGAACCGGATGTGCATCGCGGTCACCGGGAGCGCACGACATTCGACTGCTAGAGGGTTCAGGGGATCTGTGAGTATTTATCTCTTCACTTGTACACTGTTTTGTTTGATTGGTGTGTGATGATGGGGGAGAGCACTCTAGAACATTGACTATTAAAGCACCTTTTGTCACTGTGTGAGGCCAGGAGTGCCACCTTATTGCATGTGTGGATATAGATATATATGTGTGTGGATATAGATATATATGTGTGTGGATATAGAAAGATATATATATATATATATATATATATATATATATATATATATATATATATATATATATATATATATATGTGTGGAGATGATAGATAGATAGATAGATAGATAGATAGATAGATAGATAGATAGATAGATGAGATATTTTTTTTTTTTAACATGTTTTTTTTTTTTGGAGTGTTACAAAAACACGCTTCCAATACTTTAACTTTGTGTTTAATACATCACAGGTACAGAGTGCTATTTTTTGCACACACACAAAAAAAAAAAAAAAAAAAAAAAGAGGAAGCATTAAAAAAAAAACCCCATTTTACATACAGTACTTCCTCTTCATTAAAAGTAAACTAATAAAATAACATTGTCAAAACTTACAGGCATTTCCGTAGACAATGCTGTTTACTTTGCAACAATGTTACTATAATAATTGGTTATTAGAATGAAAAAAACAACCCACCTTGTTCACTTGAGTGATTGGCAGCAATTTGTAATAAAAGTAATGTTGCATCTAGACTGACTTTTTTTTTTTTTTCAAACGTTTTTCCAAACAACACACACTGGTTAGAATTTGTGCTAGGAAATGCTAGCAAATAAAGCACATATGTAAATATTATAGTAAGATTATTGTTTCAATTTCTGAATGATAGGATTTTATTTAATATGTATTTACTATGTGTTTATTGCTGTGCTCTGTGCTTAGGACATGCTACTGTATATTGGAACAGATGTGGCTGTATTTCATTTTACAGACAGCAACATTACTGTGATGCAACACAATTACACAAGGTTTATACAATTACTGAGTGGAACCATGTTCTAGCAGATCCCCTTACTTTCCAAACCGTTAAAATATGCAAAACAAGTCACTTCAAAAACTCATCAGAGGGAGGGGCACTGGCCACAAGAGTTTTTTTTCTCAAGGAGGGGTGATGGATGATCCTATATAATAAAAGGCTAACGCTGCTCCTCACTTCTATGGTTGGAACTCAAGTGTTTCACATGCCGGTGGCCATTAGATGGTGCTCGAAGGAGAAATTCAATTGTTGGTCTATTCGGGTGTGCACAGCCGTCGGCGCAGATATCACTGTTATGTTGTTCCATCACGTTGACAGGCTGGTAACTACTACAGTGACAATATACAAAATGCAACCATTCAAGAAAAGGATGATTATCCAAACTAGTCTTTGTTTTATTTGTTTTGTTTTATAAGCTTTGGAGCAATAACTGAATGATATACAAGTGTATTCGTTTTTAGGGAATATCCACTGAAAGATTTAAACTTAAGAATTAAAAAAAAAAATTTTTTTGAATAAACAAGTAATGCAATTGTGGTAATCTGTTTTGATACTGAAATACATCAACTGCACTGAACGCCCCTAGGTTTTAAGTTACTGTCAAGAAAAAAGTTTTTTTGAGAAGAACATGTATAGAATTCCAGATCATATAAAATAGTCCCTGGAGATCACTGAAAACCTTGACGAGCAAGCATTAGATAGAAATGCTTTCACAGGGCTTGCATCTAGGAAAGGAAGAGCCAAGTTGGCTATAATTATTACTTTGTCAAAAAAAAATTCAGAATATATATTTTTTGTAAAGATCAACTTATCAATAACTTATTTACAGAGGACAAAATAAAAGTAATTACATGTTGTAACTCTGAACAAAAATGGTTTTACCATCGATGGTGGAGATCCAATGGTTTTTTGCATTAGATGGCACAAAGCAATGTGGGTTTTTTCTTCTGTTATCCCCCTGGTGTCGGGACATGGAGCCCAGTTGCGCCCCAATATGACCAGTGAAGCCCTGCCCCAACCTGATTAACTAGCTGCCTGTTGAGTAATAGATTAAGGATGGCCATCAGTGGGCGATACCATCGTGGTTCGAAGTGGATGTTTCATACCATCGATGTTATCCACCAATGGCACCATCAATGGTTAATCCACATATGGCCATCCAAAGTGCACATCATCTGATGCGTCCTATCAACCTATGAAGTTCTTTGATCATAACTCAAGCAAAGTTACTCAGGTCAAACTCGAGTCATGAAGCACAGACACCAATACAACCCAGGTTTTCTCCAGGGCCCTAAGTGAGACAGAGGTATTAGATTACATGCCTGGGCAGCCAATGAAATGTCTTCTAAGCACACAAACTTTTGAAGTTAAGATGATATACGGGTGTGTTAAATTTTTTTAACTCAGTTTGCATTTTACACTTTATATTGAGTGCCAGGACAGTTTGGCAAGTTAGTGATGTGAATAATAGGTTTTAGCTATGAGAAACTGAAGTGCAGACAGTCAGCGTACTGCTGTAAAAGTCAGTAGAGATATAATGAAAACTGGCTTAGGCCCATCTAATGGAAGAAACAGTTACATTAAATTATTCCAGAGTCTTTTTGTTGTGATCACTAGGCCACTGTCTGTCCCAGATCATGGTGCACAACAACCCTGATTTTATTTCCAAAAGCAAGAATGTTGCTATTGGAAAAGACCAGGCACGCAGCTAAAGTAACCGGTGGATAACTGCTATAATACCTATACAGCACAAAAGAAAAAAACTTTTCTACAACCTGTAAAGGAAGGCGGTTCAGTTGGGATAAAATATTTTAAGATTGAATAGTAACTAACTTAATGTTTTGTATTCCTGCTTTCCACCGTATTCCCTCATTAGAGATATTATACCAATAGCTGCACAAAATGCCAGTCACAAATTACAACTTTATTATTTGCAGCTGATAATGCCAATGATATCATAGTCAACTCAGATATAATTCTCTATCCATAGTTATCCACTCAGATACTGAAATGTGTTAAAACCATGTATTTGCTATGTATATGTTTTAACCGTGGTTTATGTTAAACGATATTAGCAGATGTGAACGTTATGTTACAACTACACTGTTATTAAAAGTTGCCTGGTGAGTTCCATAAATAAAAGTGCTCTCCCATTGGTACAGCATGCCTGGTTTGCTATTGTACTGTAAATTAAGTAACTTATTTTATGTACTGGGGATTTTGGATGGCGTATATAAGAAACTTAGTATAGCTCCTCAGCTAGGATCAGGGGGAAGGTATCACCTAGACAAGGGTATTATTTCACACATGGGTACCTCCTGGGTCTCTGGTTTTGTGTGTGTTAGAATTTCCTGTGAAAATATCCCAATAATAGAGATATTTGTGATGGAGCATCCAGTATATATAGGAATACAGATCACTATATACTGTACTTAAATACATAACCCACTGTGTCCTGTTCTTATTCCACCTCCAAACCTCTCTCCCAGTGCATTTTATTTACGGTGGAGGAGGAGCTAAAGATTGCCTTTAGTGTGAAAATCTCTGTTTGTTCTTCTCGGGCTTGGCCAAGGCAAAATAAAACAGTAAGGCAAAACAGTACAGAAAAATTATCAGCTACTGGGGATACATTCAATTTACCCGTTTCTAGATGTAAAAAAAATAATATAGGAACTCCTGGCTGTTGGCATATACAAATGTGTGCTCCTACATCTAGCTCAATACTCCACGCAGCGTGAGACCCCTGGTGTGGGTGTGCAGCCAGGTCCCGTGAGACTCTGCTAGTGTCGGGTGTCTTTTTGCCAAAATTGTGTCTGCTAGGACGCACCCAGAGACTGTGCTGATTAATTTGATATGCAACACTTATATTGTGTGTGACTGAGTCTGTATACAAAAGCACAACGGACTTTGTATTGAAAAAAAGCTATGGCTGCCACATTGCGGCACTTCTTATACAGATTCAGAGACTCAGGCGCACACAGATAAACAGGTATCGCAAATCAAATTAATCACAGGCTCCTGGTGTATCCTAGCCACATTGTGTTGTTACTAAAACGCATAAGAGACGCCTGGCATTAGCAGAGTCTCACAGGACCTGGCGCAACAAGAGGGGCAGTTTGGAGCGAGTGCAGCAATGATGCATGAGGACACACGTGTATTACGAGATATAATCCTGCAGCTGTACTCAGTTGAAGGATATCCATTCCTAAAGAAAGCATTAAAAAAAGATGCAGTACAACTAAAGGCACATCAATCTTTCATTTAACATTAGCCTCAATAGCCTTACTTCCTGTTATCTGTAGTAGAGTAATAAAGTAATACAAGAGAAATAGTGTGCATCTGTAAATGATCAGCATTTCTACAGGAAAATGCAACAAAAAAACAAAAACAAAAAAAAACACTTTAGGATTAGATGTTGTTAGCATACAAATGTTACAAACAAAGGTGGAAGTTGTGTAGTTTACAGAATGAGTAGATCCTTCCACAAATAATTAAATAGACTCACGTGGCATTATTCCTTGATTCACCAACTCCTCTCGTGTCCTCCTCTGCTGGAGCTTGAGCTGCAAAACTGTAGGACAGACAAAGAGAGATCCTTAGTGCAAGCCCATTGTCATCCTCTCACTGTCTAAGACGCCACTACATTTCCATCCCCAAGCAGATTTCACTAGCAATGACTTCCCCACCCTCTCAGATAGCAGAAGTGGATGACAGCAGTGTTGCAGCTTCCGTCACTGTGGGTACTGCAGGAAGTTGCGTGTTGTGTTATAGTGTAAGATAACAAATATTAATAAATATACCCTGTATATTTCCATTCAGGGAGCGCGTGAGGTGGGGTACTTCAGAAAAGGTGACATAACTAGTACAATGGCAGTTTGGTATCCTCGGATGGGTCTAATAAAATCACCCATATGAATTTAATTATCTAAAATGTACTAGACAGCACACAGCATTTGTGAAATCCTATCAGGTAACCACTTTGTACTGCTGACATCACAAAATCAGTGTTTTACATTTATTGGAAACTGTAGGTAAAACATCCATGCAAGCCAAAAAAAACAACACATCTTAGGGCCAATTGTTGAAGAAAATATTCCTATCTTTAGGTCCATAGGGTATTGCTAGCAATGAAAAACGAGTCTTATGGTAAGAGCTTACCTTTGTTAAAACTCTTTCTGCGAGGTACACTGGGCTCGACAAGGAAAGACATAGGGTGTAGAGTAGGATCTTGATCCGAGGCACCAACAGGCTCAAAAGCTTTGACTGTTCACCTAATGCATAGCGCCGCCTCCTCTATAACCCCGCCTCCCTGCACAGGAGCTCAGTTTTTAGTTAACCAGCCCAATGCAGTAGCAGGAAGAGAGACGACAACGGTTAGTAGCCACATACACTACACTCTCACGACAGGAGAAGTGTTGGCAGCTAATGCCATACCAACCCAAAGAAGCTTAGTGCGTCAGGGTGGGCGCCTTGTTGAGCCCAGTGTACCTCGCAGAAAGAGTTTTAACAGAGGTAAGTTCTTACCATAAAACCCGTTTTCTGCTGCGGGGTACACTGGGCTCCACAAGGAAAGACATAGGGGATGTCCTAAAGCAGTTCCTTATGGGAGGGGACGCACTGTAGCGGGCACAAGAACCCGGCGTCCAAAGGAAGCATCCTGGGAAGCGGCAGTATCAAAGTAATAGAACCTTATGAACGTGTTCACAGAGGACCACATAGCCGCCTTGCACAATTGTTCAAGGGTCGCACCATGGCGGGCCGCCCAAGAAGGTCCAACAGACCGAGTAGAATGGGCCATAATGTGAGCAGGAGCTGACAGACCAGCCCTCACATAAGCATGTGCAATCACCATTCTAATCCATCTGGCCAAAGTTTGCTTGTGAGCAGGTCAGCCCCGTTTGTGAAATCCAAACAGCACAAAGAAAGAGAGAATCAGATTTCCTAATAGAAGCAGTTCTCTTCACATAGATACGGAGAGCTCGTATCACATCCAGAGACCGCTCTTTGGGAGACCGATCAGGAGAAACAAGTGCCGGAACCACAATCTCCTGGTTAAGGTGGAACGAAGAAACCACCTTAGGTAAATATCCGGGACGAGTCCTAAGAACCGCCCGGTCACGGTGAAATATCAGATATGGGGAACTACAAGACAAGGCACCCAAAACCGACACTCTTCTAGCTGAAGCAATAACCAGCAGAAACACCACCTTAAGGGAAAGCCACTTAAGATCAGCTGAACCAAGAGGTTCAAACGGAGACTCTTGTAACGCCTCCAAAACCACCGACAAGTCCCAAGGAGCCACAGGCGAGACATAGGGAGGTTGGATATGCAACACACCCTGAGTGAAGGTATGCACATCAGGTAAGGTCGCAATCTTTCTCTGAAACCACACCGACAAGGCAGATATTTGAACCTTGTGGGAGGCCAGACGCAGGCCTAAGTCCAGGCCCTGCTGAAGAAAGGCCAACAACTTGGCTGTACTAAACTTGGAAGCGTCATAATGGTTAGATGCGCACCAAACAAAGTAAGAATGCCAGACCCTATAGTAAATCCGAGCAGAAGCCGGTTTCCGGGCCCGCAACATAGTTTGAATGACCGCCTCAGAAAACCCTTTAGCCCTCAAGACGGAAGCTTCAAGAGCCACGCCGTCAAAGACAGCCGGGCTAGGTCCTGGTAGACACAGGGACCCTGAACGAGGAGGTCTGGGCGTTGCGGAAGTAGAATTTGACGCTTTGACGATAGGCCCTGCAGGTCTGAGAACCAGTGCCGTCTGGGCCACGCTAGAGCTATGAGATGCAGAATTCCTCTTTCTTGCTTGAACTTCCGAATTACCCTGGGCAGGAGTGACACCGGAGGGAATACGTACGGCAGCCGAAACCTCCACGGCACCGCCAGCGCATCCATGAATGCTGCTTGAGGATCCCTTGTCCTTGCTCCGAAGACCGGAACCTTGTGATTGTGTCAGATCTACGTTTGGAAGGCCCCACTTTTCCACTAGGCGTTGAAACACTTCTGGATGGAGTCCCCACTCTCCGGCGTGTACGTCCTGACGACTGAGAAAGTCCGCTTCCCAATTCAGGACTCCCGGAATGAATATTGCCGATATGGCCGGTAGATGGCGTTCCGCCCAATGTAGAATCCGTGAGACTTCCTTCATTGCCAAACGACTTCGAGTTCCGCCTTGATGATTTATGTAAGCCACTGTGGTGGCGTTGTTCGACTGTACTTGAACAGGACGGTTCTGAATTAAATGCTGGGCCAGGTTCAACCATTGAAGACCGCCCGCAATTCTAGAATGTTGATCGAGAGGAGAGATTTCTCCTTGGTCCACTGACCCTGAAGGGAGTGTTGCTCCAGCACCGTGCCCCAACCTCTTAGACTGGCATCTATCGTCAACAGGACCAAGTCGGATATCCAGAAGAGACGGCCCCTGCACAATCGCTGGTCCTGGAGCCAGCAGTGCAGCGACAGACGGACCTCCGGAGTCAATGAGATCATGTGAGACCTGATCCGGTGAGGCAGGCCGTCCCACTTGGCTAGAATCAGCCTCTGGAGGGGGCGAGAATGGAATTGAGCATACTCCACCATGTCGAATGCTGACACCATGAGGCCCAGCACCTGCATCGCCGAATGTATCGACACTTGCGGACGAGAAAGGAAGCAACGAATCCTGTCCTGAAGCTTCAGGACTTTCTCCTGAGACAAGAACAACCAATGGTTGTGAGTGTCCAATAGCGCTCCCAGGTGCACCATGCTCTGAGCAGGGACCAGAGAGGATTTCTTCCAGATCATGAGCCACCCGTGGGCTTGTAGGAACCGGACAGTCATATCCAGATGACGTAGGAGAAGTTCTGGGGAATTTGCCAGGATTAACAAGTCGTCCAGATACGGCAGTATCCTGACCCCTTGACGGCGGAGTACCACCGTCATCACCGCCATGACTTTGTTGAAGACTCGCAGAGCCGTAATTAAACCAAAAGGTAACGCCCGAAACTGGTAATGGAGGTTGCCAATCGCAAACCTCAGGTATTGCTGATGTGACACTGCTACAGGAATATGCAGGTAAGCATCCTGTATGTCCAGGAAGACCATGTAGTCCCCAGTTTCCAAGGTCAGAACTATAGAGCGAAGGGTTTCCATACGGAACTTGGAAAAACTTTCACAAACCTGTTCAATGCCTTGAGGTTGAGAATGGGCCGGGAGGACCCATTCGGTTTCGGGACCAGAAACAGTGGAGAATAGTACCCCCGGTCCCTCTGAGCAAGAAGCACCTGTACTACGACTCCTGTATCCAGGAGGGTCTGTACCACCGAATGTAGAGTGTTTGCCTATGTGTGGTCCAACGGGACGTCTGTCCGGCAAAATCGATTAGGGGGTCGGTTTTTGAAGGCTATGGCGTAACCTCGAGTGACTACTTCCCGTACCCAGGCATCTGAAGTGGTCTTCAACCATTCCTGGGTATACCCTAGAAGCCGGCCCCCCACCCTGGGATCCCCCAGGGGGAGGCCCGCCCCGTCATGCGGTAAGCTTATCAGTCTTGGAAGCTGGCTGACGGGCAGCCCAGGTTCTTTTGGGCTTCGGCTTACCAGGTTTGGAAATGCGGGCCGGCTTGTTGTACGCCTGACCTTTTGCTTTACCTGAAGGACGAAAGGGGCGAAAGGAAGTACTTTTAGCCTTCGACGCAGAAGGAGCGGTACTTGGCAGACACACAGTTTTGGCAGTAGCCAAGTCAGCCACTATCTTATTTAAGAAAAAAACACTCTGCGCTATTTAAGAACCTTCCAGACTCCAAATAAAGTGAATTCACATGTATACATAAAAACACCTTTTTATTCCAGATTAGATTAATCACATAAATCTCTAATTAGTAGATGGAACCACATAAAATTCTTAATCTAATAAAAAAGCTATCATATGCATATATAAATTTAACAACTCTAATTAATTCTTATTTTCAAAAGCCGGCTTTCTATATGCACCTAAAATAAAATATGGATCAGCTCTCATGCGTATATAATAACCACAATATGTGCAATAGGGGATATACTTATTAATTGATGTGCAAATCAGTATTCTCAGATTGTCCACTAACTGCTTGTAGAGAGACGGAATGATCAGATGTAGAAATCACCGCTTGTTGTTACAAAGTCTCAAAACGGCTCCTTGTGTTATTACACTGAACACTGTTGTTACAAAGTCTCAAGCAATTCCTTTTGCATAGTAACAGTTCCTGATTGCCTAATCAGGCTGGCTAAATGGTAAAAGTTCTCACCCTCCGTCTTACACGTAGACGGATCCAGCTGGAGATACACTGCACTGCCGGTCAGGTGCGGCTCCGGAGCTCCGGACGTCTCCGGCCCCCAACGTATGAAATGCCGCTGCAGTCCCAAGTGAAGCCGCTGATGTAATTTCGCTGGCGTCCGGCGTGGTGCAGTGATTCTTAGGTGATAACCGCAATGAATGGTATTGTCATCAGATGTCCCTTCTTTCCTCTGACTAGTTTCGCTCGTCACTCTATGAGAAAGCTCCAGTGACAATACCATTCATTGCGGTTATCACCTAAGAAGCTGATCCATATTTTATTTTAGGTGCATATAGAAAGCCGGCTTTTGAAAATAAGAATTAATTAGAGTTGTTAAATTTATATATGCATATGATAGCTTTTTTATTAGATTAAGAATTTTATGTGGTTCCATCTACTAATTAGAGATTTATGTGAATAATCTAATCTGGAATAAAAAGGTGTTTTTATGTATACATGTGAATTCACTTTATTTGGAGTCTGGAAGGTTCTTAAATAGCGCAGTGTGTTTTTTTTTTCTTATATTGTTTAGCTGGTAATCCCCCTTTCTTAAAGGGGAACCACTGATTTTGTGCTTACACTAGCACAATTAACATTCAGCAGCTGATTAATATCTGTATTCCTATTAACTATTAAGGTTTGTTTTAGAATAAATATAAAATTTAAAATTTAGTATTAGCGCCGTGAGACATTCTTGTATAAACTATCTTATTTAAGTCCTCCCCAAACAGAATATCTCCCTTGAAAGGGAGTACCTCCAGGGTTTTTCTAGAGTCCAGATCCACAGACCAGGATCTCAGCCACAATATCCGGCGAGCCAGGACTGAAGTAGTAGAGGCCTTGGCTGCTAGGATACCGGCATCAGAAGCCGCCTCTTTAATATAGTGAGAAGCTGTGACAATATATGACAAGCATTGTCTAGCATGGTCAGAAGATATTTCAGCTTCTAACTCTAGGGCCCATGCTTCAATAGCCTCTGCAGCCCATGTTGCTGAAATAGTGGGCCTTTGTGCAGCACCCGTGAGGGTGTAAATCGCTTTCAGACAACCCTCCACTCGTTTATCCGTAGGCTCTTTTAGAGACGTGATGGTAGTGACAGGTAGAGCTGAGGAAACCACCATCCTAGCCACATGTGAGTCTACTGGAGGAGGCGTTTCCCAATTTTTAGACAGCTCTGGCATGAGGGGATAGCGAGCCAGCATCTTCTTTTGAGGCACAAACTTCTTTCCCGGGTTTCCCCAGGGTTCCTGACGTATATCCACTAGGTGGTAAGAGTGAGGTAAAGCTTGTTTAACCACCTTCTGACGCTTGAACCTATCTGGTTTCTTAGGAGGGGCGGATGGCTCGGGATCATCCGTAATCTGTAAAATTAACTTAATAGCCTCCAAAAGATCAGGAACATCCACATGTGAACTACCCTCCCAATCAGCAGTATCTGTGTCAGAATCTGTGGGGTCAGTGTAAGCGCCATCTTCATCAGACGAGGTGTCAGTGACAGCAGTGGATTGTGAGGAGATAAGAGCTCGCTTAGAGGACCCCTTGGTCTTAGGCGAGCGAGGGTCAGACTTTTTAGTAGTCAAGGACTGGTTCAACTTCTTCAATTGAGCAGACAAATTATCCGCCCACGGCGGGTTAGCTGTGGGGAACACAAACGGTTGCACCTGCATAGGGGGTGTTAGTTTAGTAACTAGGGTATGTAGAAGCGTGGAGAAAGTAGCCCACGGTGGGTCATTCTGTACGCCCGTTGCCACAGTTCCACTGGAGGGCAAGGAGCCCCCAGAACCAGAGCCCACAGCCGCTAAATTCTCCTCATAGGGATCTGTGGAGTCAGCAACACCGGTAGTGTGTTCAGCCCCAGAACCGTTACCTTAAGAACCAGACATGATATAACTTGCAGTATCAGGTAACGCAGTACAATTGTCAACAGCACAATACCTCTTACCCAAACCCCTGCGCAGTGTAGTCAGCACAAGCAGAGATACAGGAGAGATACAGTGACTAAAATCACAGAGAAAAATACGTATTAAGGTATATCTTGCGAAAATCCTATATAATCATAAAACCTGAGGCACCAAGCCCCCTCAGGTTATAGAATATAGGGATAGCAAGTTGAGTGAGAGACATGAAATGGAAACCACTCAGCAAGCTAATGCACACACATATAGTCACAGTTAAACATTGCAGAGGTTATTACGAACAATAATACTGCACTGGACCAGCTTATATATAGCTATGTAGTCAATAGATAAAACACTGCACAGTAAGAACTGGATGTATATCACAGGGTACTTGTACCAGAGAACCCTGACTAAATGCACTCTCTTAACGAACAATGTCTAAGTGACATGTAGAATATTTAAGTGTCATGTAAAGTCACAGCGCTGACAACCAGGCGGCTTTACACAGGAGGATTTGCCCAAGCAGTCCCAGGAACAGTGTAGCTGAGAGAAATGGCGCTCAAACACTGACAGGGAGTGAGGGAGAGACAGATATGCAACTTCAGGGCGGGAACATTTGCTGGAAATGGCGCCCTGGGGCTGGGGGAGGGGCTCCAGGTCTAAGCCTTATCCCCTCTGCTGGCAAAACCACCAGGTACTGTGGGCTACACATAAAAAGGTTTGAAGGGAAAACCTGACCTGCACCCATGCCCTGGTGATCAAGTGGGATCGCCTGTACTGCCATAGTGTCCAACGCCAGCGCGAGCGGCCCGCCTCCCACCGGCCGCGCCGGATCGCGATAAAGCACGGGTCCCGCGAGCGGGACCCACTCACCACCTCCCGAAGCGCGGCCACGCGATCCCGGAGAGCCCCCGTCGTGTGTGCATGACCAGAAGAAAACCGGAGCCTCCTGCTGTAGTTACCCGGCAACCAGGGCTCGGGAGTGTACTGCGCCGCTGGGGAGAAATGGAGCTGCAGCAGTGAAAGTCACTAGAAATATACACACACTGCTACAGCCCTTGAAGTCTTCATTTTTCTTCAAAAAGCTCTTCTTAGGGCTGCCCAGAGCAGCCCCTCTGTTATGTGCCTGCTATCTGCGGCACCAACTACAAAACTGAGCTCCTGTGCAGGGAGGCGGGGTTATAGAGGAGGTGGCGCTATGCATTCTGGGAACAGTCAAAGCTTTTGAGCCTGTTGGTGCCTCGGATCAAGATCCTACTCTACACCCTATGTCTTTCCTTGTGGAGCCCAGTGTACCCCGCAGCAGAAATAGGATTTTAAATTACCTACCAGTAAATCCTTTTCTCGTAATCCGTAGAGGATACTGGGGTCCATTTAGTACCATGGGGGTAAAGACAAGTCCACTAGGAGCCATGGGCACTTTAAGAATTTGATAGTGTGGGCTGGCTCCTCCCTCTATGCCCCATCTACCAGACTCTGTTTAGGAAACTGTGCCGTAGGAGACCGACATACTTCGAGAGAAGGATAGATAAGGACAGTGGTGAGATTCCGAACCAGCACAAACAACAAGAGGAAAACCAAGCTAACCAAACTTGGAACAGGAACAGCAACGGCTGAACCAACATTACTTAACCAAGTAACAGTGCAGGAAGAAGGAAGCACTGGGCGGGCGCTCAGTATCCTCTACGTAATTAAAATCCTATTTTCTCTTACGTCCTAGAGGATACTGGGGTCCATTTAGTACCATGAGGATGTACCAAAGCTCCCAAACCGGGTGGGAGAGTGCGGAGGTTCCTGCAGAACTGATTGACCAAACTTAAGGTCCTCAGAGGCCAAAGTATCGAACTTGTAGAATTTTGCAAATGTGTTCGAACCTGACTAAGTAGCTGCTCGGCAGAGCTTTAAAGCCGAGACACCCCGGGCAGCCGCCCAGGAAGAACCCATCGACCTAGTCATGTGGGCCTGTACAGATTTTGGACATGGCAAACATGCTGTGGAAAAAGCATGCTGGATAGCAAGTCTGATCCAGCGTGCAATAGTCTGCTTTGAAGCAGGACACCCAGTCTTATTGGGATCACAAAGAACAAACAGCGAGTCCATCTTTCTGTGACGAGCTGTTCTTTTCACATACACCTTCAAAGCCCTCACAACATCCAAAGACTTTGAAGTAGCAGAGGTGTCGATGACAACCGGGACCACAATGTTAGGCGCCGGGGTCCGCTTGTCCACGCGACCCGGCGCCTAGCAACTAGGGACGCCGTGCACGTACAGCCGCCGGCTCCCTAGCAACGCTAGACGCCGGGCGCGCTGAAGCCGCACGGACCCTAGCAACGGGGACGCCACTGGCGGACCGCGTTCCCCGTTGCTGGGTTTTAGGATTTAATGCGTTCACCTGTTCTCTGGCCGTGCAGCAAGGCAGCTGCACGGCATTTAGTCCAATCAGCCTCTAAACAGCTGATTGGAGGACTCCCTGTTAAGTACACTCCCAGGGCTTCTCACAGATGCCGGTAATAGCTTCCTGCATGCTGCCTTTGTTTGCCGAGAGTCTGTTTCCAGTCCTGCTGTATCCGGTCATTCCAGTCCTCAGAAGTCCTGTACTCGGGAGTTACCATCTCGTCCCTGGAGTCCTGACTGATCACCGTTTTATATCCAGTGGTGTTCGTGAGTTGCGGCTCTGCCGTGTGTTGCGGCTCAGCCGCTTTATCTTTTATATTTTTGTGTTTGGAGCATTTGCGGAGGGTTCCGCTTCCACAAGTCCTCTCTGGTACTCGGCGGTGCCGGGTAGGAGAATTGGACAAGTGGATATTTTGGTTGTCCTTTTCCTTGGCGGTTTCTCCGCACATATTATAGTTTTGAGTTTGCTTAGCCCCTGGCCTGGTTGTTTAGTTAGAGGGCCTCTTGTTATCACCCTGTCTCGGGTTTCCCTTTGTCTCTCATTAAGACCGGGGGGCATCGAAGTTGGGCAGACATAATCCGCCCTTCAAACGCGGCTGCCAAGGGCTCAAGAAACCATAGTCTCGCAGGGGATTTCGGACAACACGGGTGAGACAACAGAGTTAGGGCGCCAGGGGCTATTTTCCGGTCCTGCTCCCTTCCCCAGCATTCCGTTCCAGTGCTCCGGTCCTTGCCATAAGATCTCCTCTGACCAGAGTGCTGGAATCATAACATTACCGGCCAAACCAAAACTTTAAATTAAACGGGGTTTAATTTTTTCTCATTCAGTTTTGTGAGAGTTTATCGGCCTCATGAATCCAACAGGTTTAGGGCCAAATCCTGGACAGCTCTTAGTCAGCCAGATTCAAGAACTTACTCAGATGGTTCAGGATCTTTCTCTTCTGGTGAAGTCACAGGAAGATCTTTTGCGAGCTTCCCCAAGGGTAGTCCCTGAACCAAAGATGCATTTGCCTGACCGTTTTTCTGGTGATAGAAAAGAGTTTTTTAATTTTAAAGAATCCTGTAAACTTTATTTTCGTTTAAGACCGATTTCCTCGGGTACTGAATCTCAGCGGGTCGGGATTATTATTTCTTTGCTCCAGGGGGATCCTCAGACCTGGGCATTTGGTTTAAGAGCAGAGGATCCGGCATTGTTGTCAGTTGACGCTTTTTTTTGAGTCTTTAGGGCTCTTGTATGATGACCCTGATAGAGAGGCGTCCGCTGAAAGTCAGTTGCGCGCTCTCAGACAGGGTAGAAATCCTGCGGAGGTTTATTGTACGGAGTTTCGCCGTTGGTCGAACGACTGTGGCTGGAATGACCCAGCCCTGCGCAGTCAGTTTCGCCTCGGCTTATCAGAGTCTATAAAAGACAGTCTCCTTCAGTACCCCGCTCCTGAGACTCTCGATAAACTCATGGAGCTTTCTATTAAGATTGATCGTCGTCTCAGAGAGCGGAGGGCTGAAAAAGGAGCACCTGTAAGGTCAACTCCGTGTGTATATTCCATTCCTGAAGACGTAGAGGAGCCCATGCAGATGGGTCTCTCCCGGCTGTCTCCTGAAGAAAGAGCCAGAAGGCAAAATTCTGGTCTTTGTCTGTACTGTGGGGGTAAGGGACATTTTGCTCGTAACTGTCCGAACAAGTCGGGAAACGCTTTGACCAGGTGAATTGTGAGGGGGTTCACCTAGGTCTGCAGCTTATCTCCTCGAATAACTCCCTTTTAGTCCCAGTTAAAGTTTCCTTTGGCAGCCTCAGTTCTTCGGTGTCGGCTTTTGTTGACAGTGGAGCTGCAGGAAACTTTATGGATTTAACTTGGGCTAAGGCCTTAGGCATTCCTCAGTTACCTTTGGGTAGGTGTGTCACCATGCATGGCTTAGATGGGAGTCCGCTGTCTAATGGGATTATTTCTCTCCGTACACCCCCTGTACTACTTACAGTAGGAGCTCTACATTCTGAGAAAATCGAGTTCTTTCTTACACATTGCCCAGCAGTTCCAGTTGTTCTGGGTCACCCTTGGCTGGCCTTTCATAATCCCACCATTGATTGGCGGTCGGGGGAGATTTCACATTGGGGTACTTTTTGTGATAAGGAATGTATCACGTTTCCAGTCAGAGTAGCAGCTATCATTCCAGAACTCATTCCGGTGGAATACCAGGAGTTTGCTGAGGTTTTCTCCAAAGGCAATGCGGACATTCTGCCTCCCCATCGGCCTTATGATTGTGCTATTGAGTTAATTCCTGGTGCCGCATTGCCAAAGGGAAGATTATATGCATTATCCGGGCCAGAAACTGCGGCTATGAATGATTATGTAAAGGAGAGCCTTGAAAAAGGATTTATTAGACCATCAAAATCTCCTTTAAGTGCAGGCTTCTTCTTTGTGGAGAAAAGGGATGGCTCGCTTAGACCTTGCATTGATTTTAGAGCCCTGAATAAGATCTCAGTTAAAAACACCTATCCTTTGCCGTTGATTTCTGTACTCTTTGATCAGTTACGTTCTGCTGTGATTTTTTCTAAAATTGACCTTAGAGGAGCGTACAACCTCATCCGAATTAAATCTGGAGATGAGTGGAAAACGGCCTTCAGTACTCAGTCGGGTCACTACGAGTACCTGGTGATGCCGTTCGGCTTGTCTAATGCTCCAGCAGTTTTTCAAGACCTCATTAACGATGTGCTCCGTGACTTCCTAGGGAAATTCGTGGTTGTTTACTTAGACGACATCCTGATTTATTCTGAATCAATGGAACAACATGTTACCCAGGTGCGTCTGGTTCTTCAAAAGTTACGTGAGAATCATTTATATGCCAAGCTGGAGAAGTGTGAGTTTCATGTCACGGAAGTATCTTTTTTAGGGTACATTATTTCCCCTCGGGGATTTTCCATGGAACCAAAGAAGCTCCAGGCCATCCTTAGTTGGGCGCAACCCACCAATTTAAAAGCAATTCAGCGCTTTTTAGGGTTTGCGAATTATTATAGGAGGTTCATTCATTCTTTTTCTGACCTGGTTGCTCCCATTGTAGCTCTGACAAAGAAAGGAGCGGATCCTACCAACTGGTCGCGTGAAGCTGAGTTGTCCTTCCGGGCCTTGAAACAAGCCTTTATCTCGGCTCCAGTCCTCAGACATCCTAATCCGGAATTGCCCTTTGTTGTGGAGGTTGATGCCTCGGAGGTTGGAGTGGGGGCTATCCTTTCTCGAAAGGATCCGGAGTCTCTGGAGTTACATCCTTGTGCCTTTATGTCCAGGAAATTCTCCTCCGCTGAATCCAACTATGACGTTGGTAATCGGGAGCTACTGGCGGTAAAGTGGGCTTTCGAGGAGTGGAGGCATTGGCTGGAGGGAGCAAAACATACTATTTCAGTATTGACTGACCATAAAAACCTGCAATACATCGAATCGGCTAAACGGCTTAATGCCCAGCAGGCACGTTGGGCTTTATTTTTTACTCGTTTCAAATTTATAATCACTTTCAGGCCTGGTTCCAAGAATACTAAGGCTGATGCCCTGTCATGCAGCTTTCTTCCGGTTCACAATAACAGTCCTGTTACTCCCATACTTCCATCTTCGGTCATCTGGGCAGGCCTCACACAAGATTTATTTACCCAGTTAAAACAGCTTCAACACCAAGCTCCTGGAAATACTCCTGCTGGTCGTCTTTACGTCCCTGAGTTTTTGAGAGCTACTGTTTTAACGGAATTCCATGATAACAAAGTTTCCGGGCATCCGGGAATCTCTAAGACTTTGGAGTTAGTCTCTCGCTCAGTATGGTGGCCTGGTCTTTCTAAAGACGTTAAGGAGTTTGTTTATTCATGTCAGGTTTGTGCACAGCATAAGGTTCCCCGTTCCTTGCCTATCGGGCAACTTATGCCCTTAAATGTTCCTCTCAGGCCATGGTCCCTTATTTCCATGGATTTTGTGGTTGACCTTCCCCTTTCAGCCGGATTCCGAGTCATATGGGTGGTAGTGGACCGTTTTAGCAAGATGGCTCATTTTATTGCTCTCCCCCGATTGCCTTCTGCCCAAGGGTTGGCAGTTTTGTTTCTCCGCCATGTTTTCAGACTTCATGGGTTGCTACTGATATTGTTTCTGATCGGGGTCCACAATTCATCGCACAGTTCTGGAAATGTTTTTGTGCCTCATTAAAGATGAAATTGTCGTTAACATCCGGTTACCACCCACAATCCAACGGGCAAACCGAGTTAACCAATCATTGAAACAGTATTTGCGCTTGTATTCTGCTAAACTCTAGAATGATTGGTCCGAGTTTCTTCCGTTGGCGGAGTTTGCTTACAATAATTCTTGTCATTCCTCCACTAAAGAGTCTCCATTCTTTTCAGTTTTTGGTTTTCACCCCAGAGCTAATTCATTTTTTCATCATTCCTCAGTCTCCTCGCTAACCTTAACCTCCCATCTCAGAGCCATTTGGAAAAAAGTGCACCTTGCTCACAGAAAAGCGGCCTTTCGAGAGAAGAAATTCTCTGACAGGCTCCGACGTCCTTGCACTTTTAAGGTGGGAGATAGGGTATGGTTGTCAACTCGTAACATCAGGCTTCGACAATCCACGCGACCCGGCGCCTAGCAACTAGGGACGCCGTGCACGTACAGCCGCCGGCTCCCTAGCAACGCTAGACGCCGGGCGCGCTGAAGCCGCACGGACCCTAGCAACGGGGACGCCACTGGCGGACCACGTTCCCCGTTGCTGGGTTTTAGGATTTAATGCGTTCACCTGTTCTCTGGCCGTGCAGCAAGGCAGCTGCACGGCATTTAGTCCAATCAGCCTCTAAACAGCTGATTGGAGGACTCCCTGTTAAGTACACTCCCAGGGCTTCTCACAGATGCCGGTAATAGCTTCCTGCATGCTGCCTTTGTTTGCCGAGAGTCTGTTTCCAGTCCTGCTGTATCCGGTCATTCCAGTCCTCAGAAGTCCTGTACTCGGGAGTTACCATCTCGTCCCTGGAGTTCTGACTGATCACCGTTTTATATCCAGTGGTGTTCGTGAGTTGCGGCTCTGCCGTGTGTTGCGGCTCAGCCGCTTTATCTTTTATATTTTTGTGTTTGGAGCATTTGCGGAGGGTTCCGCTTCTACAAGTCCTCTCTGGTACTCGGCGGTGCCGGGTAGGAGAATTGGACAAGTGGATATTTTGGTTGTCCTTTTCCTTGGCGGTTTCTCCGCACATATTATAGTTTTGAGTTTGCTTAGCCCCTGGCCTGGTTGTTTAGTTAGAGGGCCTCTTGTTATCACCCTGTCTCGGGTTTCCCTTTGTCTCTCATTAAGACCGGGGGGCATCGAAGTTGGGCAGACATAATCCGCCCTTCAAACGCGGCTGCCAAGGGCTCAAGAAACCATAGTCTCGCAGGGGATTTCTGACAACACGGGTGAGACAGAGTTAGGGCGCCAGGGGCTATTTTCCTGTCCTGCTCCCTTCCCCAGCATTCCGTTCCAGTGCTCCGGTCCCTTGCCATAAGATCTCCTCTGACCAGAGTGCTGGAATCATAACACACAATAGGTTGGTTGATGTGAAACGCAGACACCACCTTAGGAAGAAATTGTTGACGAGTTCGGAGTTCAGCTCTGTCCTCATGGAAAATTAAATAGGGGCTTTTGGGAGACCAAGCAACCAGCTCCGACACACGTCTTGCTGAAGCCAAGGCCAACAGTGTGACAGTCTTCCACGTAAGAAATTTTACGTCCACCTCCTGTAACGGCTCAAACCAGTCCGAGGCACAAAGGGAGGTTGGATGTGCAGAACACCTTTCAAGAATGTCTGGACCTCAGGGAGAGAAGCCAATTATTTCTGAAAGAAAATGGACAAGGCCGAAATCTGGACTTTTATGGAGCCCAGACGTAGGCCCACATACATTCCTGCTTGTAAAAAAAGAAGCAAACATCCTAGATGGAATTCCACAGCAGAATATTTTCTGCTCTCACACCAAGAGACGTATATTTCTTCCAAATATGATGGTAAATGTCTAGACGTTACCCCCTTCCTAGCTTGGATCATAGTCAGGATAACCTTGTTAGGAATCCCTCTCCTGGCTAGAATCAGCTGTTCAACTTCCATGCCGTCAAACGTAGCCACAGTAAGTCCTGATAGACGAACGGGCACTGTAGCAGAAGATCCTTGCGAAGAGGTAGAGGCCACAGATTTTCGAAAAGCATCTCCAGAAGGTCCACGTACCAGGCCCTTCTTGGCCAGTCTGGAGCAATTAGAATTCCTTGAACCTTATCCCTTTTTATTCTCTTTAGAATTCTTGGGATCAGAGGAAGTGCAGGAAACACGTACACCATCTGATAGACCCATGGAGTCGTCAGGGCGTCTACCGCCAATGCCTGTGGGTCTCTCGACCTGGAACAATACCGCTTGAGCTTCTTGTTGAGACGAGAGGCCATAATGTAGATCTGTGGATATCCCTATCGTCTTGGCAAGCACCTGAACACTTCCGGATGAAGTCCCCACTCTCCCGCGTGCAGGTCGTGTCTGCTGAGGAAGTCTGCTTCCCAGTTGTTTATTCCCAGAATGAAGACCGCTGACAACGCCACAGCATTTTTCTCTGCCCAGAGGAGACATCTTGACACCTCTGACATTGCTGCTCTGCTTTTCGTTCCGCCCTGTCGGTTTATGTACGTCACGGCCGTCACATTGTCCGACTGGACCTGAATGGCCCGATCTTGAAGAAGATGCGAGGTCTGCAGAAGGGCGTTGTATATGAGTTCCAGAATGCTGATTGGAAGGATGATTTCCTGACTTGACCATCTTCCTTGAAACTGCACCCCGAGTGACTGCTTCCCAACCTCTGAGGCGTGTATCTGTGGTTAGCAGAATCCAGTTCTGAATTCCGAACCTCCGACCCTCGACGAGGTGAAAAGTCTTTAGCCACCTCGGAAGGGAGAGCCTGGCTTTTGGCGACAGATGAATCCTCTGGTGCATGTGAAGATTTATTCTCTGTCAGACTAACCGGTTAAGGGGTAGTTTTTTCCCCAACAGCAATAAATATGTTAAACAGGACAAAATTAAGATAATTGGAAGTGTTTTGGTCTGAGAAGTGCTCTTTCTGTTCTTATGGTTTATGTATATGCTTGCTTTTAGTTTTGTTGATTGTTCATGCCTTTCTTGAACCATTGATGAAAAAGTATTATTATTATTATTATAAGATGCGATCCGGACCATTTGTACAACAGAACGAGCTGGAAGTGTCTTGCGTGAAACCTTCCGTATTGAAGAGCCTCGTAAGAGGCCACCATTTTCCCCAGAAGGCGAATGCATAGATGTATCGATGTCCGGGTTGGCTTCAGAACATCCCGAACCATCGACTGGATTACTAATGCCTTTTCCAATAGAAAGAACACCTTCTGCGACTCTGTATCCAGTATAATTCCCAGGAATGGTAGCCTCCGTGTTGGCTCTAGGTGAGATTTAGGAAGCTTCAGAATCCACCCATGATCCTGGAGAAGTTTGGTTGAGAGAGCAATGCTGTCCTGCAACCTTTCCCCGGACGGTGCTTTTATCAGGAGATCGTACAGGTACGGAATTATGTTCACTCCCTGTTTGCGGAGTAGAAACATCATCTCTGCCATTACCTTGGTGAACACCCTCGGTGCCATGGAGAGGCCAAATGGCAGGGCCTGGTACTGGTAGTGACAGTCCTGCAGTGCAAACCATAGATAAGCCTGATGAAGCGGCCAGATCGGAATGTGAAGGTACGCATCCTTGATATCCAGAGACACTAGGTATTCCCCCTCCTCCAGAACTGAGACCACCACTCTCAGAGACTCCATCTTCAACATGAACCGTCCGGTTTGTGTACTACAAACAAGTTGGAATACTTTTTAGCTGATGCTTTTTAGCTGATGAGATGGGACTGGAACAATGACGTGAATCTGTACCAGTTTGTGGATGGCATGTTGTAAAGTTATACTTGCCTCTTGTGAAACTAGCAAGCCTGATTTGAAGAATCTGTGAGGTGGGAGCTCTTGGAACTCCAGTCTGTAGCCCTGGGAAACAAGATTTATGACCCAGGGATTCTGGCACGAATTTGACCACATTTGACTGAAGAAATGTAGGCGCGCTCCCACCTGACAGCCTTCCAGGCATTGCAGTCCACTGTCATGCTAAAGTCTTTGAGAAAGCAGAGCCTGAGCTCTGTTCCTGAGCACCTGCTGTTGCTGGTTTGCGTGGTTTACCTCTTGCGCCGCTGGAGGACGTAGAAGCACCTCTGGATTTGCCCTTGAACTTGGCAGTCCGAAAGGACTGTAACTTAGAAGCTGAATAAGTCTTCTTGGTTGGGGGGGGCTGCGGAAGGAAGATACGTAGACTTACCCGCAGTAGCTGTGGAGATCCATTTGTCTAACTCATCTCCGAACAAGGCCTCTCCTGTGAATGGTAGGCCTTCCACGCCTTTCCTGGAATCCGCGTCAGAAGTCCACTGGCGTAGCCACAAGCCTCTGCGTGCCGACACTGCCATAGCGAAATAGGCGTGCTTAACGCACGCACCACCCTTTATGACTTCCCCTATACAGTTTGCAGAGTCCTGTATATGCTGCAGGAGTAAGACAACATCCCCCCAGATAAGGAATCTAACTCCTCAATTAGGTTACCTGACCATTTAGCAATGGCTTTAGTGATCCACGCACAAGCAATAGTGGGTCTTTGGGCCACCCCCGCAGCTGTGTACAATGATTTGAGTGTAGTCTCAATTTTACGATCCGCCGTATCTTTCAGGGAGGCTGCACCAGGAACAGGCAATACAATGTTACGTGACAGCCTAGAGACTGATGCGTCCACTATCGGTGGATTTTCCCCGCTTTTTTCCTCCAGAGGAAAAGGAAAAGAGGAGAGCAACCTTTTAGGGATCTGAAACTTCTTATCAGGATTAACTCATGGTTCTTCAAACAGGGTATTCAATTCCTTTGATGCAGGAAGTGTGACCGAGGACTTCTTTTTTACATTAAAATAATATTCCTCACACTCCTCTGACACCTTATTAGGAATATGCAGACAGAGCTGCATCCCACCTCCCCTCCTCCACCTCCCCCTCCTCCATGTCTGACCTGTCAGCGTCAGACTGCAGGATACGGGCCAGAGATCACTTTGCGGACAAATGGAATCTCTGTTCATAAACTCATCCACAGTCTGCTTTAAGTATTGAGTCTCCTTCTCATTGCGGGACAATTTTGTAGAAAGAGTGGCGATCATTCCCTTAAGAGAATTAACCCATTCCGGTTCAGCCCGTTAGTCTGTGAACCCTGAGTACCTAGTAGTGAGTTCCCTGGTGAAGAGGAACACTCTACGGTACAAGACACACACTCTTTGCCTGACATAATATAATGTGACAACACACACACACACACAGAGGAAAGGTTAAGCACAATTAACCCACAAAGAGCAAGTCAGGGAGAGACAGATGTTTGGAGCCAGCCCCCACCGCGCCCTTATCGCTAATGCCAAGCTTAGCCGGGTCGCAGACTAAGTACCTTGATAGGGGACTTAGTACACTAGTAAAATCGCTCCCTCCCTGCTATGATCCCCTGGTACCACTGAGGTAATTTGGAGTCACACTGGAGGAGCTGCGTGTCCCTGTCAGTCAGCGTCTGTGTTCACTGCAAAGGGAAAATGGCACCGGTGAGCTGCTGGATCCTCTCATAATGAAGCCCCGCCTCTTCAACGACGCGTGGTCATCCCGCTTTTTTATACTGACTGAGGAATCTGGTGCTTAGAATGGAGAAAACCGTTTTAAGGCTGTTGTGTCAGTATGGGTACTGTGTACAGTGTACAGGGACTCAGTTGTGTACAGTGTCCGGAGACGCATTCCGCCCGTTTAGAAGCCGTGCGTCTCCATACCCTCATGCACCCATAATGGCCGGCGCCCCGTACTCACCACTCTTCATTCTTCTGGCATTGTTAGGGGTGACGGCGTGCTGCGGGACTGTACGCTCGTCGTGATGGGCTTGCGAATAGGTCCCTCAGGAGCTCAGAGTCCTGTCAGCGGCGAACGGGACCATTAGCCCTTCAAGAGGTTGGGTCCTTCCCTCCCCCTAAGTCCCACGAAGCAGGCGGGCTGGTGCCATCCAGCCCTGCCTGAAAATAACAAACGTATAAAATAAATGCAGAAAACTCTTCAGGGGCTTCCTTCAGCGTGACCGGCTCCTCCGGACACATTTTCTAAACTGAGTCTGGTAGGAGGGGCATAGAGGGGGGAGCCAGCCCACACTATCAACTTCTTAAAGTGTCCATGGCTCCTAGTGGACCAGTCTATACCCCCATGGTACTAAATGGACCCCATTCTCCTCTAGAACGCAAGAGAAAAACTTTTGATTTCCAGCTTCTGTGTACTAGTGTCTTTTGCAGCAGCTTCAGACATTGAAATTTTAGTGACGACAAACGACAATGGTTAAAGAAATTGTTAGTGTAAATTCAATCCAAAATAACCAAATTTATGAATAAATTCTGAACAGGACAAAACAGATTTCACACGTTTAGGTATATGAAATTGCCGGCGAATCGCGGTAATTTTTCGCTCGTTTTTTGATTCGACACAATTCGACCGTCGAATTCCAGCAAGTGGGTGCCGGAATTCAACATATTCAATAAAAAATGGATTCGACAGTCCCGCTGTCGAAAAACGGCCGATTTGACGGATTTTGATCCGATTTTTAAAAAACGGGGAAAAACCCGAAAAAAAAATATGCGTGGGGTCCCCCCTCCAAAGCATAACCAGCCTCGGGCTCTTCGAGCCGGTCCTGGTTCTAAATATCCGGGGGGAAAACGGACAGGGGATCCCCCGTATTTTTAAAACCAGCACCGGGCTCTGCGCCTGGTGCAAAAAATACGGGGGACAAAAAGAGTAGGGGTCCCCCGTATTTTTTACACCAGCATCGACTCCACTAGCTGGACAGATAATGCCACAGCGGGGGGTCATTTTTATACAGCGCCCTGCGGCCGTGGCATTAAATATCCAACTAGTCACCCCTGGCCGGGGTACCCTGGGGGAGTGGGGACCCCTTCAATCAAGGGGTCCCCAGCCACCCAAGGGCCAGGGGTGAAGCCCGAGGCTGTCCCCCCCATCCAAGGGCTGCGGATGAGGGGCTGATAGCCTTGAGAAAAATGAAAGAATATTGTTTTTTTTCCAGTAGTACTACAAGTCCCAGCAAGCCTCCCCCGCAAGCTGGTACTTGGAGAACCACAAGTACCAGCATGCGGGAGAAAAATGGGCCCGCTGGTACCTGTAGTTCTACTGGGGAAAAAAATACCCAAATAAAAACACACACCGTGAGAGTAAAACTTTATTGCACACATGTCGACACACACATACTTACCTATGTTCACACGCCGACCTCTGTCCACTTGTCCAAGTAGAATCCACGTGTACCTGTGAATAAAATTATACTCACCTCAATCCAGTGTCCGGATCTTTTAAAATAATCCTCGTACTTGGCAAAACAACAAAACGAACACCCGGACCAAACGGACTGAAAGGATGCCGGGACCCCACGTGACTGCTGTCACAGAAAGGTCCCTTCAGCCAATCAGCGAGCGCAACGTCCTGGCACTCTGCTGATTGGCTATGCGCGTCTGAGCTGTCAGACAGCGCATCGCAAAGCCTCTCCATTATATTCAATGGTGGGAACTTTGCGGTCAGCGGTGTGGTCACCCGCGGTCAGCGGCTGACCGCGGGTAACCCCACCGCTGACCGCAAAGTTCCCACCATTGAAACTAATGGAGGGAGCTTTGCGATGCGCTGTCTGCCAGCAGACGCGCGTACAGCCGATCAGGAGAGTGCCACGAAGTAGCGCTTCCTGATTGGCTTAAGAGACCTTTCTGTGACAGCAGTCGCGGGGGGGTCTCTGCATTCGGGGAAAGGGGTCCCATGTGTAAACATGGGACCCCTTTCAGTCCGTTTGGTCCGGGTGTTCGTTTTGTTGTTTTGCCAAGTGAAAACATAGGTAAGTATGTGTGTGTGTCGACATGTGTGAACATAGGTAAGTATGTGTGTGTGTCGACATGTGTGAAATAAAGTTTTACTCCCACAGTGTGTGTGTCTCCTGTTTTTATTTGGGTATTTTTTTCCAGTAGAACTACAGGTACCAGCGGGCCCGTTTTTCTCCCGCATGCTGGTACTTGTGGTTCTCCAAGTACCAGCTTGCGGGGGAGGCTTGCTGGTACTTGTAGTACTACTGGAAAAAACAGTATTCTTTCAATTTTCTCAAGGCTATCAGCCCCCCATCCGCAGCCCTTGGATGGGGGGGTACAGCCTCGGGCTTCACCCCTGGCCCTTGGGTGGCTGGGGGGGTCCCCTTGATTGAAGGGGTCCCCACTCCCCCAGGGTTCCCCGGCCACGGGTGACTAGTTGGATATTTAATGCCACGGCCGCAGTGCGCTGTATAAAAGTGACCCCCGGCTGTGGCATTATCTGTCCAGCTAGTGGAGCCCGATGCTGGTGTAAAAAATACGGGGGACCCCTACTCTTTTTGTCCCCCGTATTTTTTGCACCAGCACCAGGCGCAGAGCCCGGTGCTGGTTTTAAAAATACGGGGGATCCCCTGTCAGTTTTTCCCCCGGATTTTTAGAACCAGGACCGGCTCGAAGAGCCTGAGGCTGGTTATGCATAGGAGGGGAGACCCCACGCAATTTTTTTTTCTGATTTTTACCATTCCATTTAAAAAATATATATTTGCTCCGGTGCCCTCTGGAAACAGTCAATATTCCAAACACATCATACAAGCAGCGGCTTGTATGATGTGTTTGGTATATATATATATATATATATATATATATATATATATATATATATTTTAAAAAATATATAAATAATACTTGTGCCTTCAAAATAGACAAACCAAGTACCTAATCCCTTCTAATATAAATAGATATGCGATTACCAATAAAAAAACACACCAAAAAAAACATGTTTTAAACATTTTTTATTAGATTCCGCCACCAAAGTGAGGCGGATTGAAAATGACGAATTTACTGTCTAAAAGCACTGTTGTCGAATTTCCAAACATCAATTGAATATACTTTTGTCGAATTGCCACATTTGTACCATTGCAGAAATGTCGAATTTGACAAATGTCGAATTTCAAAAAGTCGAATTTGGAAAGTCCGTTTTTTTGACGAAAAGTACTGAATTGCATTGTCGGAATTTTTTTTGGGGCGAAAATGTCCCGTTTTTCGACATTCGGGAATTCGACCGCAATTGCATATACCCTATTGTCCTCTTTATTTGTAGATAATTTGAGAATGATTCAGAGTTATATGCTAATGTCAATATTGAAGCAAACGGCCAATGTTTTTTTCTTCTGCACAAGCATCTGAGTCACACCATGCATGCATCCAGATTTTGTTGGTAGAGTGAAAGTGTAGCAAAATGCAAGGGGCGTTCCTGGACAGTAACTGGGGGTGACTAAAAAGTTGCCTGTAGATTGTGCATCACATGGGAGTGTCGCAGGCGTATCACTGAAAGCTGTTGCATACAAAGATACTGAACAGCTCACACAGGAGGCCATACTCTGACAAAGAAACTGCACCTGCCACAGGGCTGGTGCAAATTTTGATGGTGTGGTCAATGGCGTGTCTAGGCAGTAATTCAGCATCTACAGACACTGACAGTGGGAGTCTCAGTCCTTGCACATTCGGATGCACGAGAAGGGTTTTTATAGCGGCACTGGCCAAAAGACGCAGAGGTTTTTTAGATTTTTTTTGTATTGTTGGCAAATGGCTTGCCAGTCTACAAAGAGATTTTAGTAGATTTACTGTACCATGTTGATATGGTCTGCTACATACCAACAATAAATAAATCCAAACAATAGAGCTTTTTCATTTTTTTTCTAATTATAATATACATACACACACAAAATTATTGTACTGTATTGTACTGTCATTGTCACAATTTTTGTATTTTTTTTTAAATAGTGTTCTTTACTAAAGATTTTATCATAATCATAGAAAAGAAAACACCCGATTACAAAATGTCATCCATTACACAGTTAACAGATAGCCAGTATAGCCTGTGCATATAAGTAAATTAACCACTTAACTGGCATGGTCAGATCTCATGCGACTGCGCCGTCCCACCCTGTCCCCCCATTTTTGATGAGGAGATCCATTCTGCAGATGTGCATAATATGCATAAATGTGTATATAGACTGTATCACTACTGTGCGGAGTAAGTAGTAACAAGGAGAAAAAAGGTATTAGTACTGGCATACTACAGCACCCCCAGCTCACAAGATAAATACAGAAAATTAAACGAATGCTGCATCTTACGTCTCTCCTCTCAACCTTGAACGTTACCTATCCCATTTATCATGAAATTTGAGCATATCATTTCGTTTTTTAAACATATGATTTTCATGTCGGATTGATTACATCATTTACCCGGGTTCTCTATTTATGAATCTCAGAGGAGGTGCGCAAGTGCGGTTCTCGACCAATTATGATGTTAGCTAATGTAGTAAGACAAAGAACATAATGGTACAACGTCAAAGAATGTGTCTCTTCAAAATCCAGGCTGAACATACAGATTCTAGTACTAAAACTAGGTGGAGAGGGAGTGTCGGTAATACATCCCTCCATATCTCCTCCCAAAAATGAAAAACCAAGGACCTTTTCATAATAGATGCCAGAAACTAGCATTTTCCATTTGGCTCCTATGACAGAAGGAACCATCCCTAAGACCAGCTCTCTGCATAGACATACAGATGGAGCCATCCTCACCGTTGCAGTTTCTCCGCCTAAACGGAGGATTAGTCATGCCTTATAGCTCAGGTTGTTGAGTTTTGCACGGATAGGCGCGCTGAGGAGGCACGACAACATACGCAGCAAGCAATATACTTCTTCACCACTGGGTGGCTAATGCACCACTAATCCAGTACTGTAGAGTCAATAGCGGCGGATGAATATACATGCTCTGGCAAATGGCCAGTGACAACGGTAATGTTATACTGTACACACAGACCAATGGTCAGATGAAGTCAATCAAAAATAAGTAAATAAAAATTAATTTAAAAAAAAATAGTGTATACAGATGCAAACTAACGTGTTAAAGCAATGGTCCATTGATGTTAGGGATGTGTGTACGTCCAAGTCCCGTAGACAAATCAATTAAAAAAAAAAAAAATTGTGTATACAGACGCAAACTAACGTGTTAAAGCAATAGTTCATTGGTGTTAGGGTTACGTGAGCGTCAAAGTCCCGTAACCAATACAGCATAAGCAAAAACAATGGGAAGGGATCACTGCTTACATTTACACATGAGCTTGCGTCTGTCCGGAATCGGCGTTCAGTGGCATCTCACTTACCAGCGCGTTGGTGTGCAGGCCTCCGGAGGTCACGGCCCCAGTTTGCGACTGCATGAATGCTCTGTCCGCGAGCGCAATGCCCATTGTCATTGTGTACCCCTGAAGTTTATCCAGTGTGTACCCACCATCTGTGCAGCATGGGTGCCGCAATGACACTTGCGGTCAGCTGACCTGTAACCCCCAATCCTGTGCTGTCTGCACACGATTCAAGCACCCAATACCTGCTGACCAGGGAGTATAAATCCAGAACATCGGCTCAGTCTCATTGCCTTGAATAACGCGTCACATCCAGTGTACAGCGTCTCCTGGCTACAGTCTTCTGTCTCCAGCGATTTCCTTGCTCCAGTGTCTCCGTGGAACTACAGGCTCCAGCCATCCAGCTCTGCTACAATTCCTTCCACCTCTGCATGCAGTAAGAGACTCTCTCCAGGTGCTACTTACCATTCTCATCTGTGTGTTGTTTATCTGCGTTCAGCACTATGCTATTTCATCTGGCACTTAAAATAACCAGCTTGCAATTTACAAACGGTCTCCTGCTTTGGCCTTGCTTGGCTTTGTGGACTTGTGCAAATATACAGACTGTGTGAATCTATTGCTGTTGGTTTCCAGACCAATTACCGGAGTTACTATTGCCTGTGTTCACTGTCATCAGTTGCATTATCATCATCTGCATATTTGATCCGGTTACCATTGACTTCAAAGTCGACCATCGATGTTTGCCATCGGCTTCCAGGCTGGTCACCACGGTTGTTAATCTCACTGGTTTACAGATCATCACCTGAGACTGTAGTTATACCTCTGTCAGCTTCATTGCTCAAATCATCAGTATTGTTATTGTGCTTCAGTAACTGTTCATACCTTTGTGTGCTGAATAAATATCATTGCGCACATGCGCAGGAATCTTTGACAGCTTCCTCGTTTCCTCCACCACACCACCACTGACCCACTAGTGCCCGCTTTTGGGAACAGACACAGTTACAGACCTGACTGTTTGTTTAAGGCACATGGACCCGGACGGCGGTCAGAGTGTGGGGGCGGGGGCACTCCAAAGTTTAGTGTCACGACTAGATGGTCAAGAGGCTGCACAACAGCAGATTATACAGTTCCTGCAAGGGATGTCTTCCCGACTGGACACTTTACAACAGTCTCTTCCAAGTACTGTTACTCCAGCTCCAGTTTCCAGATCCGCAGCTTCAGGTCCTCCAGTTGCTACCTCTCCAGGGTCTCGTCTCCATCTTCCTACGCCAAGTAAGTTCGTTGGCAATCAGAAAAAATGTGTTGTGGATTCCTGAATCAGTGTGAAGTCCACTTTGAAATGCTGCCGCACAACTTCCCAACACCTAGGACAAAGGTTGCATACATGGTGTCCCTCCTGACTGGTCCTGCATTGAATTGGGTCTCCCCGTTATGGGAGCGAGCAGATTCTCTCCTGAACAACTATACAGAATTTGTTGATGCATTCCGACGCATCTTTAATGAACCTGGGCGTACAATATCTGCTTCTTCAGACATCCTCTAGATTTGCCAGGGAACACACACCGTGGGACAAAATGTCATCCAGTTCCAGACATTGGCATCAGAGGTTAAATGGAACTATCAAGCGTTGGTTGCTGCATTCTGGCATGGACTGTCTGACCGTATAAAAGAGGAGTTGGCAACCCGAGATCTCCCAGAGCAACTGGAAGCTTTACTCTCCCTATGTGTGAAATTGGACTTGCGTTTATGCTAAATAACCAGTGAACGCTCTCGAAGTGACCCTCGCAAGCATTGGGCTATGCCAAGTACAGTCTCTACCCACTACTTCTAATGAGCCTGTGCAAGTGAATAGGTCCCGCTTAACCCCTGAGAAGCGGTCAAAAAGGTTACTAGAGAGACAGTGTCTATATTGTGCTGCTGCTGGTCACATGATTGGTTGCTGTCCTCCTCGTTTGGGAAACGCCAGATCTAACTTGTAAAGGAGGAGTCAAGTTAGAAATGTCAGCCAAAGCTCCTTCTTCTCGATACCTCATCCTCCCTGTAACGTTGAAAACACAGAGTGGATTACATACCTTTTCTGCTTTAGTAGATTGTGGTGCTGCTGGGAACTTTATTACACAAGCTGCAGTTGATAAAATCCATCTTCCTGTTCTAGAGTTGTCTTGCCCAGTCTACCTCACTGCCATGGATGGTAGTCGTATTGCCGAGGGTTCCATCAACCAGCAGACTAAGCCAGTGGTCCTGGGAGTGGGCTTCCTCTATTCCGAGTTCATTGAACTTTTGGTAATCCCTAAAGCCACTCATGAAATCATACTGGGCATGCCCTGGCTTCAAATACACAACCTACAAATCAACTGGTCCACAATACAGCTCACAGCATGGAGTCCTTCCTATTTCCATTCCATCCTCTGATCCGTGTAATCCTATGGTCACACAGAATGGCCGCAGGAATGGAGATGCTGGCACCATGCTTTCTGTGTACGAGAACACAGATACAGGCACAGATCCCCTTAAAATGTTCACTACACATCTGCGTTTTTGCCACCACATCCCTTACCCGCCCCCCCAAATAGTCCTCGACTGTCATTCACTATAAATAAATAATCACTGCAAGCAACATCGCAAAGGTACCTTTGCGCATATGCAGTGCGACGCGTGTACAGTTGGCCGATAATAGCTTAACTGTGTATATATCGGCATTACATGCATTTCTGAATTATGCCCTCTATTTGCTCACGTCGTCAGCAAATAAAAAGCTCCAGCCTAGAAGCAACTATCTAATACTGGAATATGAAATTAAGACTGGGAACCATGGACAACTAAAGAGGACTGAACCCGCATACAATATCCGAGTAAGTGGACATAAAAATGGCATTTCACTATCTAAATATAAATAAACAGGCTGCTTAGAACAGACGTAGGAAACAATGGGGTATATTCAATTGGTGTCGAATCCCGCAGTGGATTCGACAGTTTTCCAATTCGACAGCATTCGACTGTCGATACCCACCTTCCAGGGCACTGAATTCGACATATTCAATTTCAAATGGATTCGACATGCCTCCGGTCGTAAAGTGACCGAAGCTCGGATTGTGGGCGGCCGGGATTCGACTTCATGAACATCACAATCTGGTCAGAAAAAAGCTCCATTATTGTAGTCAGTGTACAAAAATATGATATATATATATATATTTATTAAAAACGCAGATTGCCCTAAAAAAAACGATTCCACAAGACAGCTGACTGTGTAATGGCTGCTCTTCTCCCTGAAGTCTCAAGCATAGGAGTTGCTTTGGTGAAGTGTAACCTGGGTAAAAATGTTGAATCATTGGTACAATCCTTCCCTCAGCCCAGTAAAGAAAAAATATTTGGGAAAAAATAAAAATATAATAATGTGGCTCATAAATCCAAAAACCAAATTATATAATTACTTAAAATAGAAATAGATATGCTAGTAGAAATCAAAAAACTTAAAAAAAAAAATAAAGTATTTAAAATTTCTTCTCAGCTCATGACAGAAAAACTTTGTCGCAATGAAATTGTTGAAAGAAGCGTCAAAAACCACTGATACCAATTCGACAATCTTCAATTGAATATGCTTTTGTTGAAAAGCCGGGTTTTCAACATTACAGACACTCCACACTCGACTGTCGAAAAGTCAAAAGTCGAAACGGATCCAACAGGTTTTTTGTCGAAAAGTGGCGTATTGAATTGTCGAATGCAATTAGACAGGGTTTTTTTGTCGAAAAAGCCCCGTTTTCCGACAAAACGAGGGATTCGACACCAATTGAATGTACCCTAATGACTATTTGACACATAGCTAAGTTATGGTAAACAAATTTAATTCTATTTTTGGGGGTTTCTTTTTAGATTTACAAGTTTGAACTATTGCCAGTTGACCAATAGATATACATTTGGCAAAAAATGAATTGTGTAAAACAGAACTAGCTTCCTTGTTGTAATAATATTTGTCCTTGACAGACAGAATGTGAGTTTTATCATCAGCACACTTATTGCAGAATGTGGGGCACTTGTACTTGCAGGCAAAGTGCCTGATTCATGTTTCTAAGGATTTCCACAGCTGCAAGGAATCAGCTGTGCAATTCCGCATCATTAATATTCAAATGTAACAGAAGGTGTCTGTAGGAGATAGACTCCTCCTGTTCACATTTGCAAGATCCAAGTGCTGTGCCTGAGGCCTCAGCCTCGGATCACCATCGCGACCGTTGGTCGCGTTTCGCAATGTTTTCAGGCACCGCCAGCCTGTGTAATGATGGTGCTGGGTGCCGCCCTCGCTGTTTCAAAATAAAAATCAGAACTGCAAAATTGCTAATACTACTTTCACAAATATAATACTTATCGACATACATATGTCCCCACAATTGCATAAAGCTGAGGAGCTGGTGGGACACTTAAGTAGGTAGGAAATGTGTACATTTAGCAATTCAAAGAGGAATATGTTATATGCCATCAAGCTTACACAATATGCAATCTTCATATTCAAACATTTGCAGTAGAAGAGCCTAGTTATTTTCAACATGGTACCGTCTAAGCATGCCACCTTTCCAACACATCAGGTCTCAAGTTAGGTTTGGCCACCGACAATCGATGGTCTAATTGTGAGTGGACATCAGTGGGCATACCAAGAAGGTTGGTGTTGGTGCCATCTGCACACATGCATAGCTAAACCATTGATGGCTTCTAGCAAACTGTTTAAACTAGAGCAGTCGTCAGCCATCTCTAATCAGGAAAACACTGTGTAACCAAAGTTTGTCGGGGAAAGAATGATGATCTGTGGCTGGATTGACCTGGGCCCCTTCGCTCCAGTGACGTGAAATGTTAATGAGAGCATACAGTAAAATTCTAGAGAATAATGTGCTTCTACCTTCGATTAAGTGTTGAGAAATTAAGCATGGGACAACATTGAATAAACAATTTTTAAATTATTAAGTCTCCATATAGCTTACCATTTTTCCGCTCGCTGAGTGGAGGATCATTGGACCTGTGTCCAGCAACCTGAATGTAGGATCCAGGCTGCAGAGATAGTTCTTGCAAATCATTGGCAACTGCTTCACTCTGCGGGCTGGGAGCAGGAGGGCCTTCCATCGTTAATGCTTCATCATCCCCTCCCTTGTACCCTCCCCTACCATGTCCACCCTGTGAGGAGGAGGGCGGCAAAAGGCGGGACAGGTTGGTATAATCCACTATGTTTTTCATGGCTGCAATCTGAAAAAGGTACAATTATATTTTTGTGACATTTATCATTAAGCTCAAGTCAGAAAAGAGCAATTTTTTTTTAGAGATACTGTAACGTCCTCAGTGTAAAACATTCATCAACAAATACTTTTAAATAATGCTTTATTCTGCCTTCACGATATTTGTCAGCAAAATTGAAGGTTCAAAAACAAAAAGCTATTCTGTTTTATTTATTGGATCTATACATTTAATTAAATAACGTGTGTACACAAGCAGTTTATTACAAGAAAATCCAAATGGAAGATAAACAGCACATTGTACATTTTTTGTAATAAAAAAAAAAATAGGAAGTAATTACAGGAATATAGATTTATATATTTTTATATATATATTTTCTTTTTTTTATTTTCTTTTTTTAATTATGGTCCATATGATTAGCTGTAGTGCCTCAATTTAATAATTTAAATAATGGTAATTACTCTTGGTTCAATATTTGTTAAGCATGAATTCTTTAAATTATTTCAAACCCTGAGATTTATTAAATGTTGTGGGTTATTAAAAAAAAAAAAAAAAGGAGATTTATGGTAAGAACTTTCCTTTGTTAAATCTCTTTCTGCAAAGTACACTGGTTTCCGCAAGGATAACATTGGGGTGTAGAGTTGGATCTTGATCCGAGGCACCAACAGGCTAAAAGCTTTGACTGTTCCCAGGATGCATAGCGCCACCTCCTCTATAACCCCGCCCCCGTGCACAGAAGCTCAGTTTTCTTAACCAGTCCAATGCAGTAGCAGGTAAAAGAGATGACAGTTAGTAGCCACATACATCACATTCTCACGATAGGATCAGCGGCTAATGCCATACAAACCCAAAGTAGCTAATTGCGTCAGGGTGGGCGCCCTGTGGAACCCAGTGTACCTCGTAGAAAATATTTAACAAAAGGAAAGTTCTTACCATAAATCTCCTTTTCTGCAAAGGGGTACACTGGGGTTCCACAGGGATGACATTGGGGATGTCCTAAAGCAGTTCCTCATGGGAGGGGATGCACTGTAGCGGGCACAAGAACCCGGCATCCAAAGGAGGTATCCTGGGAGGCAGAAGTATCAAAGGCATAGAACTTAATGAACGTGTTCACTGAGGACCACGTAGCCGCCTTGCACAATTGTCCAACGGTCGCACCGCGGCGGGCCGCCCAAGAAGGTTCAACAGACCGAGTAGAAAGGGCTTTGATGGTAGAAGGAGCTGGAAGGCCAGCCTGTACATAAGCATGTGCAATCACCATCCTAATCCATCTGGCCAGGGTATGCTTATTAGCAGGCCAGCCACGTTTATGAAAACCAAAAAAGGACAAAGAGAGAATCAGATCTCCTAAGGGAAGCAGTTCTCTTCACATAAATACATAGAGTGCGTACCACATCCAAAGACAGCTCTTTGGAGGACAAACCTGGAGAGGTAAAGGCCAGAACCACAATCTCTTGATTAAAGTGGAGCGATGACACCACCTTAGGTAGATGACCAGGGCGAGTTCCAAAAACCGCACGGTCACAGTGAAGAATCAGAAAAGGTGACCAACAGGATAAGGCACCCAAGTCTGAAACCCGTCTAGCAGAGGCAATAGCCAGCAGAAACAAGACCTTCAGAGTAAGCCACTTGAGGTCCACAGACTCAAGAGGTTCAAACGGAGACTCTTGTAAGGCATCCAGAACAACCGACAAATCCCAAGGAGCCACAGGTGGGACATAGGGAGGTTGAATCCGTAAAACACCCTGAGTGAATGTATGAACATCAGGCAGAGTCGCAATTTTTTTCTGAAACCATATCGACAAGGCAGAAATATGCACCTTGAGGGAGGCCAGACGAAGACCCAAGTCCAGGCCCTGTTGCAGGAAGGCCAAAAGTTTGGCAGTACTGAACTTGTATAAGTCATAATTATTAGTCGCACACCAGGCGAAGTAAGAATTCCAGACCCTATGGTAAATCCGAGCAGACGCCAGCTTACGGGCCTTCAACATAGTTTGAATGACCGCCTCAGAAAAACTTTTGGCCCTCAGGACGGAAGCTTCAAGAGCCACGCCGTCAGAGCCAGCCGGGCCAAATCCTGGTAGACACAAAAGCCCTAAACGAGGAGGTCTGAGCGCTGCAGAAGTAGAAGAGGACGCTCCATCGTGAGACCCGGCAGGTCTGAGAACCAATGCCGTCTAGGCTACGCTGGAGCAATTAGAAGTAGTATTCCTGCTTCTTGCTTGAACTTCCTTATCACCCTGGGCAGAAGTGACACCGGAGGAAACACATACGGTAGCCAAAAGTTCCATAGAATTGCCAGGGCGTCCACGAACGCTGCTTGAGGATCCCTTGTCCTTGCTCCGAAGACCGGAACCATGTGATTGTGTCGAGACGCCATCAGGTCTACATTTGGTAGGCCCCACTTGTCCCCTAGGAGTTGAAAGACTTACGGATGAAGACTCCACTCTCCGGCGTGAATGTCCTAACGACTGAGGAAGTCCGATTCCGAGTTGAGGACTCCCGGAATGAACACTGCCGATATGGCTGGCAAATGGCGTTCCGCCCAATGAAGAATCTTTGACACTTCCATCATTGCCATGCGGCTCCGAGTGCCGCCCTGATGATTTATGTACGCCACCGTGGTGGCATTGTCTGACTGTACTTAAACAGGCCTGTACTGTACCAGAGGCAGGGCTAGTGTCAACGCATTGAACACCGCCCCCAATTCCAGAATGTTTAACGGGAGGAGATTCCTTCTTGGTCCACCGACCCTGAAGAGAGTGTTGCTCCAATACCGCGCCCCAATCACGCAGACTGGCATCCGTCTTTAAAAGGACCCAGTTGGAAATCCAGAAGGGATGACCCCTGCTCAGTTGCTGGTCCTGTAGCCACCAAGCAAGTGACTAGCGGACTTCCTGAAGTAAAAAGAGATCATTTGAGTGTTGATCCGGTGAGGTAGGCTGTCCCACTTGGAGAGTATTAACCTCTGCAGAGGGCGTGAATGAAATTGAGCGTACGCTACCATGTCGAAAGCAGACACCATGAGGCCTAGTACTTGCATCGCCGAGTGTATCGACACACGTGGGCGACAGAGAAAGTATCTTATCTTGTCCTGAAGTTTCAAGACCTTCTCCTGAGAGAAAAACAACCACTGGTTGTGGGTGTCCAATAGCGTTCCCAGGTGCACCATGCTCTGAGCAGGGACCAGGGAAGACTTCTTCCAGTTGATGAGCCACCCGTGGGCTTGCAGGAATTGGACCGTCAGTTCCAGATGACGAAGGAGAACCTCCGGAGAGTTCACCAGGATCAACAAGTCGTCCAGATACCTCAGGATCCCGATACCCTGACGGCAGAGTAGAGCAGTCATGACCGCCATCACCTTGGTGAAGATCCTTGGAGCCGTGGTCAAACCAAAAGGAAAGGCCTGGAATTGAAAATGTAGGTTTGCCTTTAGCAAACCGCAGGTATTGCTGATACGGTGCTGCAATAGGTATATGCAAGTAAGCATCCTGAATGTCCAGGGATATCATATAGTCCTTGGGCTCCAAAGCCAGAACAATAGAGCGAAGAGTTTCCATACGGAATTTTGAAACTCTCACAAATTTGTTCAAAGACTTGAGGTTGAGAATGGGTCGGGAAGATCCATTTGACTTCGGAACTAGGAACAGCGTTGAATAGTACCCCCTGCCTCTCTGAGTTAGAGGCATTATCACTCCCGTGTCCAGGAGTGATTGTACCACCAAATGGAGAGTTTTTGCTTTTACTGGGTCCGAAGGGAAATTTGTTGAGCAAAACTGGCGAGGGGGACGTTTCTTGAAAGAGATGACGTATCCGTAAGTTACTACTTCACTTACCCAGGCATCTGAAGTGGTCTATAACCATACCTGAGCAAACCGTAGAATGCCGCCTCCCACCCTGGGATCCCCCAGAGGGAGGCCCGCCCCGTCATGCAGCAGGCTTGTCTATTTTGGAAGCAGGCTGACAGGCAGCTCAGGCACGTTTAGGTTTGGGCTTAGTGGATTTGGAAGTGTGAGCCTGTTTCAGGTACGCCTGACACTTTGCTTTACCTGGAGGTTGAAAGGAACGAAAGGAAGTACTCTTAGCCTTCGGAGCTGAAGGAGTAGTACTAGGTAGACATGCAGTCTTAGCAGATGCTAAGTCAGCAACAATCTTATTCAGGTCTTCCCAAAAAAGAATGTTTCCCTTAAAAGGGATCACCTCCAAGTCCAGATCTACAGATCAGGACCGCTACCAGAGGATCCGGAGAGCCAGAAAAGATGTAGTAGACGCTCTGGTCGCCAGGATACCTGCATCTCATGCCGCCTCCTGTATATAATGATAGGCTGTAATAATGTATGAAAGACACTGTCTAGCATTATCAGGAAAATTAGATGGTAGTTCCGCTTCAACTTCCTGATACCAGGCCTCTATGGCTTTAGCAGCCCAAGAGGCTTCAATAGTAGGCCTATGCACAGCTCCAGCAAGAGTGTAAATAGATTTCAAGCAAACCTCCACTCGTTTATCCGTTGGTTCCTTCAAAGAGATGACGGTAGTGACAGGCAGAGCAGATGACACCACCAGACGCGCAACTTGTGAGTCCACCGGCGGCGGTTTTTCACAATTTTTACTTAACTCTGCAGCGAGAGGATAATGAGCTAGCATCTTCTTAGACAGGGAGAATTTCTTTCCTGGATATTTCCAGGATTCCTGCCGTATTTCAACTAAGTGGTCAGAATGAGGTAAAACTAATTTAGTAACCTTCTGACGCTTAAACTTATCTGGTTTCTTAGACGTAGCTGGGGTTCTTCGTCATCATCAATTTGAATAATCAGCCTGATAGCCTCCAAAAGGTCAGACTCCCCATCAGAAGCATCTGCTTCAGTGTCTGAGGGGTCAGTATATGCGCCATCTTTATCAGATGAAGTATCTGAAACATGAGTGGATTGTGAGGAAGTTATGGCCCATTTTGACAACCCCTTGGTCTTAGGCGGGCGAGGGTTAGGGTTTTGCTTGGCCAAAGACGGATTTAATTGCTGTAACTGAGAGGACAGAGTATCTGCCCATGGCGGATTAACAGCAGGGACAATATGTGTAATGGCACAGGAGGTTCCATAGGGGGCGCAAGTCTAGTTACAAGCGTAGTCAGTAAATTAGAAAATGTAGCCCACGGCGGGTCATGATTTGTCCCCGTTGCTGTGGACTGACTAAGGGGGGTATAGAACAGTCTGTACCTGAACCCACAGTTGCAATATTTTCCCCAGACAATCATGGCATTAGCACTGCAGGGTGCAGGATTATCACCCTGTGTAGCTGACATAATATGAAAGTGTAACCGTATGGCGAAATAGTAAAATATAAGCAGACAAAGTACCTTACAAAAATCCCCCTGTATAGTGCGACTGCAAGCAGAGCGCACACAGAGAATATAAGAGGTATATGGTGACTGTAAAACACAGAGAAAAATAATAAAAGGAGTATATCCTGTGAAACACTATATTATATGAAAACCCTGAAGCACTTAGCCCCCCTCAGGATACAGAATATAGGGATAGCAGTATATGTGAGATACACGGAATGGAAATCACACAGCAGCTATTGGCACACACACACAGTCACATATACAATGCAGAAATTATCACAAATAACAATAAAACTGCACTGGACTAGCAATACTAAGTAACTGCACTACTAAGTAAAGCTATGTATAAATATAGATATAACAATGCACAGTAAAGACTGGATGTATATCACAGGGTACTTGTACTAAATAACCCTAAATGTATGCACTTGTTCTTAACTAACACTGTCCAAAGACATGTAGAATACTTAAGTGTCCTGTAAATGCACGGTGCTGACGATGCAGGCGGCTTTACAGAGCAGACATTGCCCAGCAGTCCCAAAGTCAGCTCAGCATGTGTGTAATGGCGCCCAAACACTGACAGGGAGAGAAGGAGGCAGAGAGAAGCAGCTCCAGGGCGGGAACATTGGCAGTAAATGGTGCATGGGGGAGGAGCTACAGGTCAGAGCCTCATCCCCTTGCTGGACTTCACCACCGGGTTCTGCGGGCCTTAGTAAAACGGATTATGAGGTAAACCGACCCGTGCCCTTGCCCTGGTGGTCTAGTGGGGTCCCTGTACGGCCACAGTGTCCACGCCAGCGTGCACAGTCCGTCTCCTGAAGACCGCGCCGGATCGCAATTTCCAGCGAGTCCCGCCTGAGGGACCCTCTTACCTCCTCCCTTGATGCGGCCACGCGATACCGGAGAGCTTGCTGCAGGTGTGTGTGCCCTAGGTGAAGAATCGGAGCACTCCGCTGTAAGTACCCGCAACCAGGGCGCGGGAGAATAAAGCGCCGCCGGGGGAGGTGAGGGAGCCGCAGCCTGATATGTCATAATGACATATAGCACTTCTAAGTGCCTATGCTGCGGCCCTTGAAGTCTTCATAAAAGCTCTTTTCAGGGCTGCTCAGAGCAGCCCTCCCTGTTAGCTGCCTGCACTGCAGGCACCAACTTACAAACTGAGCTACTGTGCACGGAGGCGGGGTTATAGAGGAGGCAACGCTATGCATCCTGGGAACAGTCAAAGCTTTTAGCCTGTTGGTGCCACGGAACAAGATCCAATCTACACCCCGATGTTATCCCTGTGGAACCCCAGTGTACCCCACTGCAGAAAAACAAAAACAACATTTGTTATACACATCTACATGTACGCATGTGAAAATGTGGTACATAACTACAAACCATTATGTAGATAATTTAATAATAACACAGTATGCTCACATTTGGTGGCAACTGTGGGATCACAAAGTCCTAGGCACTCAACCAAGGAGAACTGTATACAAGGCATGATTCAGAGCTCCACAAAAAGTTGGCACTCATGAACCAGGATTGCACTCAGCCAACAGACTTCTTGGACATGAGGTAAACATATCATGGCAAGTTCCTACTGAGCTGGAGCAGTATCAAAGGATCAAGAAGCGACACTTCGAGAGAGTTCTGGCAGATACTAGGATAAAGTTTTACTCCAGTATACCATGAGGTGAGAGTAGGGTTGCCACCTCATCCCTTTAATTCCGGACACATATTAAATACACAGGTTCTGTGGCTGATCAAAACTAGGTGAAATGGAGTTTTGAAGTCAGCCAGGCTACAGAACCTGTGTAATTAATGTGTGTCCAGAATTAAAGGGATGAGGTGGAAACCCTAGGGGAGAGATGGACCTCTGAATGAATGGGGTTGGGAGGATCCCAGTGACATGGTGGATTGAGATTCTAAAGACTAGGGAGACTTGCATGGATGCAGCACCAGTACCTGAAGCATTGATCTCCAAGAGAAGGGTTTCCTAAGACTGATGCTTTCCTACATTAACACTTGGCTGCTCTGGATCCAAACACCATGGAACATGAAATGGCTGGTACAATGTAAGAAGACAATTTGACCCTCCCCCCCACATTAGTAATCTGACTACGTGGAGAGAATTGGACCCTGATTAGACTACAAGGAATGCGGCCACCTTTAAAGAGACTCTGACAGACATTAACTCCCTCATTCACAAGTGTTCGAGGCAATGATGGCCATGATTTGGTTTGAGGAGGCCCTGATACCTGTGACACAGTTTAATAGGATGGTTGCTAGAGCACAGTTGCTCAACATGTGGCCCTCCAGCTGTTGTGGAACTACACACAGTGTGCCAGTTATGATATTAGGGAATGCTAAAACTGTGGCAGGGCACGCTGAGATGTTCAGTTCCACAGCAGCTGGAGGGCCTCATGTTAATCAACACTGAAAGAGAGTCTACATACTGTAGATGCTAGCCAAGTGGCATTGTATACTGCGAGCTAGTCTATTACCAAATTCCAGTAATACAGGACAAAATAGGATTTTAATTACCTACCGGTAAATCCTTTTCTCGTAGTCCGTAGAGGATGCTGGGGTCCACATTAGTACCATGGGGTATAGACAGGTCCACTAGGAGCCACTGGCACTTTAAGAGTTTAACAGTGTGGGCTGGCTCCTCCCTCTATGCCCCTCCTACCAGACTCAGTCTAGAAACTGTGCCCGAGGAGGCAGACAACTTCGAGAGAAGGATTTTACACACACAGATAGTGGCGAGATTCATACCAGCTCACACAAACAAAGCAAACCAAGCTAACTAGCTTGAAAACTCAGCAACAGCTGAATAATAGTACTGAAGCAAGTAATAATGCAGTACTTAACCAAGAACAAAGCAGTACTGAACCAAGTAACCACTGCAGGATAACGAAGCACTGGGCGGGCGCCCAGCATCTTTTAGGGACTACGAGAAAAGGATTTACCGGTAGGTAATTAAAATCCTATTTTCTCTAACGTCCTAGAGGATGCTGGGGTCCACATTAGTACCGTGGGGATGTACCAAAGCTCCCAGAATGGGATGGAGAGCGCGGAGACTCTTGCAGAACTGAGTGATCAAACTTTAGGTTCTCAGAGGCCAAAGTATCGAACTTGTAGAACTTAGAAAGCGTGTTCGACCAAGACCAAGTAACCGCTTGGCAAAGCTGTTAAGCAGAGACATTCCGGGCAGCCGCCCAGGAAGAACCCACGTTACGAGTAGAGTGGGCCTTAACAGATTTTGGACACGGCAACCCTGCCGTAGAATACGCATGCTGGATAGTGAACCTGATCCAGCAAGAGATTCTCTGCTTAGATGAAGGATACCCAAGTTTCTTGGGATCTTACAGGACAAACAGAGTCCGATTTTCTGCTACGAGCAGTCCTCTTCACATAGATTTCCAGAGCCCTTACAACATCCAAGGACTTTGATGACATTGCGGAGTCAGTAGCAACTGGCACCACAATAGGTTGGTTGATATGAAATGCCATCAATAAAAGGACTGATTCTTGCAAAGATGCAAGAAAAGCAGAAGCGACTATATGTCTGTCCTGGGGCACACTTGTACTGTATAAGAAATATTAATTAATGAAAAGAAAAAAAAAAAAAATGAAAAAAATATGTAAAATGTAACTTTTATTAGGATCCTTCTAAAAGTAAATCATAAAAATAAGATTTTAAACCTACCGGTAAATCTATTTCTCCTAGTCCGTAGAGGATGCTGGGGACTCCGTAAGGACCATGGGGTATAGACGGGCTCCGCAGGAGATAGGGCACCTAAAAAGAACTTTGACTATGGGTGTGCACTGGCTCCTCCCTCTATGCCCCTCCTCCAGACCTCAGTTAGAGAACTGTGCCCAGAGGAGATGGACAATACAAGGCAGGATTTAGCAATCCAAGGGCAAGATTCATACCAGCCCACACCAATCATACCATGTAACCTGGAACATACATAACCAGTTAACAGTATGAACAAACGACAGTAACGGTCCAAGACCGATGTCAACTGTAACATAACCCTTATGTAAGCAACAACTATATACAAGTCATGCAGAGTTTCCGCACTGGGACGGGCGCCCAGCATCCTCTACGGACTAGGAGAAATAGATTTACCGGTAGGTTTAAAATCTTATATTCTCTTACGTCCTAGAGGATGCTGGGGACTCCGTAAGGACCATGGGGTTTATACCAAAGCATCCAATCGGGCGGGAGAGTGCGTATGACTCTGCATCACCGACTGAGCAAACGCTAGGTCCTCATCAGCCAGGGTATCAAACTTGTAGAATTTAGCAAAAGTGTTTGACCCCGACCAAGTCGCCGCTCAGCAAAGTTGTAATGCCGAGACGCCTCGGGCAGCCGCCCAAGAAGAGCCCACCTTCCTAGTGGAATGGGCCTTAACCGAATTTGGTACCGGCAATCCAGCCGTAGAGTGAGCCTGCTGAATCGTATTACAGATCCAGCGAGCAATAGTCTGCTTCGAAGCAGGAGCGCCAATCTTATTGGCCGCATACAGGACATACAGAGCCTCTGTTTTCCTAATTCTAGCCGTCCTGGCTACATAAATTTTTAAGGCCCTTTCTACGTCCAGGGATCTGGAATCCTCCAGGTCCCCTGTAGCCACAGGCACCACAATAGGTTGATTCATATGGAACGACGAAACCACTTTAGGCAAAAATTGCGGACGTGTCCTCAATTCAGCTCGATCCACATGAAAAATCAAGTAGGGGCTCTTGTGTGACAAAGCCGCCAATTCTGACACTCGCCTTGCTGATGCTAAGGCCAACAACATGACCACCTTCCAGGTAAGAAATTTCAACTCAACCTTGTCAAGTGGTTCAAACCAGTGTGATTTTAGGAACTGCAACACCACATTCAGGTCCCATGGTGCCACTGGAGGCACAAAAGGGGGCTGGATGTGCAGCACTCCCTTTACAAACGTCTGGACTTCTGGGAGAGAAGCCAATTCCTTCTGAAAGAAAATCGAGAGGGCCGAAATCTGTACCTTAACCGAGCCTAATTTCAGGCCCATATCCACTCCTGTCTGTAGGAAGTGGAGAAGACAACCCAAATGAAAATCTTCCGTAGGTGCATTCTTGGTCTCACACCAAGACACATACTTTCGCCACATACGGTGATAATGTTTTACCGTCACCTCCTTCCTAGCCTTTATTAAAGTAGGGATGACCTCTTCCGGAATCCCCTTTTTTGCTAGGATTCGGCGTTCAACCGCCATGCCGTCAAACGTAACCGCGGTAAGTCTTGAAATACACAGGGCCCCTGCTGCAACAGGTCTTCCCTCAGAGGAAGAGGCCAGGGGTCTCCTGTGAGCATCTCTTGTAGTTCCGAGTACCAAGCCCTTCGAGGCCAGTCTGGGACAAAGAGTATCGTCTGTACTCTTCTTCGTCTTATGATCCGCAACACTTTCGTGATGAGAGGAAGAGGAGGGAACAAGTAGACCGATTCGAACACCCACGGTGTTACCAGTGCGTCTACTGCTACTGCCTGAGGGTCCCGAGACCTGGCGCAATACCTCCAAAGTTTTTTGTTGAGGCGTGACGCCATCATGTCTATTTGAGGAGTTCCCCAAAGACGTGTTACGTCTGCCAAGACTTCTTGATGAAGTCCCCACTCTCCTGGATGGAGATCGTGTCTGCTGAGGAAGTCTGCTTCCCAGTCGTCCACTCCCGGAATGAAGACAGCCGACAGAGCGCTTACATGATTTTCCACCCAGCGAAGGATCCTTGTGGCTTCCGCCATCGCGACTCTGCTTCTTGTCCCGCCTTGGCGGTTCACATGAGCCACTGCTGTGACATTGTCTGATTGAATCAGAACCGGAAGGTTTAGAAGAAAACTCTCCGCTTGTCGAAGGCCGTTGTAAATGGCCCTGAGTTCCAACACATTGATGTGTAGACAGGACTCCCGATCTGACCAAAGACCCTGAAAAGTCTTTCCCTGTGTGACCACTCCCCATCCTCGGAGGCTCGCGTCCGTGGTAACCAGGATCCAGTCCTGAATCCCGAACCGGCGACCCTCCAGCAGGTGAGCACTTTGCAACCACCACAGGAGGGACACTCTGGTTCCTGGGGACAGAGTTATTTTCCAATGTAAATGCAGATGGGACCACTTGTCCAGAAGGTCCCATTGAAAAGTCCTTGCATGGAACCTTCCGAAGGGAATGGCCTCGTAGGCCGCCACCATTTTCCCCAGAACTCGAGTGCATTGGTGAACTGACACCCTTTTCGGTTTTAGCAGGTCTCGGACCATATTCTGGATGTCTTGGGCTTTCTCTATTGGGAGGAAGACCTTCATTTGTTCCGTATCCAGTATCATACCTAGGAACGGCAGTCGAGTTGTCGGAATCAACTGTGACTTCGGTAGATTTAGAATCCAACCGTGTTGCTGGAGCACTCTCAGAGAGAGCGCCACACTGCTCAGCAATTTCTCTCTTGATCTCACTTTTATCAGGAGATCGTCCAAGTATGGGATAATTGTGACTCCATGCTTGCGCAGGACCACCATCATTTCCGCCATTATCTTGGTGAAAATCCTCGGGGCCGTGGAAAGTCCAAACGGCAACGTCTGAAATTGGTAATGACAATCCTGTACAGCGAATATCAGGTATTCCTGATCGGGGGCATATATGGGGACATGAAGGTACGCATCCTTTATGTCCAGAGACAGCATAAACTCCCCCTCCTCCATGTTGGCTATTATTGCTCTGAGAGATTCCATTTTGAAATTGAATCTTTTTATGTACAGGTTTAGGGATTTCAGATTCAAAATCGGTCTGACCGAACCATCCGGTTTCGGGACCACAAATAGGGTTGAATAGTAACCTCTTCCCTGCTGGTGCAGGGGAACCTTGATTATCACTTGCTGTATACACAGCGTTTGAATTGCAGCTAACACTACATCCCTTTCCGATGTGGAAGCTGGTAGGGCCGATTTGAAAAATCGGCGCGGGGGCACCTCCTCGAATTCCAATTTGTAACCCTGGGAAACTATTTCCAACACCTAGGGATTCAGGTCCAAACTGACCCAGGCCTGACTAAAAAGTCGAAGACGTGCCCCCACCGGTGTGGACTCCCTCAGGGGAGCCCCAGCGTCATGCTGTGAGTTTTGGAGTAGCCGGGGAGGACTTTTGTTCCTGGGCACCTGACGAAGCAGGTGCTCTTTTGCCTCTGCCCTTACCTCTGGTGAGGAAAGAGGATCCCCGACCTCTTTTGGACTTGTGCGACCGAAAGGACTGCATCTGATAGGGTGTTACTTTCTTTTGCTGTTGGGGAATATATGGTAAAAAATTTGATTTACCTGCTGTAGCTGTGGAAACCAGGTCCGTCAGCCCATGCCCAAACAATACATCACCCTTATAGGGTAGTACTTCCATATGTTTTTTGGAATCCGCATCACCCGTCCATTGGCGAGTCCATAAGGATCTTCTCGCTGAGATAGACATGGCATTGGCCCTAGACGCTAGCAATCCAATGTCCCTTTGAGCATCCCTCATAAATAAGACTGCGTCTTTTATATGGGCTAGAGTTAGGAATATAGTATCCTTATCCATATTATCAAATTGATCTGTCAGCTCATCTGTCCAAGCTGCAATTGCGCTACACACCCATGCCGACGCAATCGTCGGTCTTAACACAGCACCCGTATGAGAATAAATACCCTTTAAGGTAGTTTCTTGCCTGCGATCTGCAGGGTCCTTAAGGGCCGCTGTGTCAGGAGACGGTAGCGCCACTTTCTTGGACAAGCACGTCAGGGCCTTGTCCACAGTGGGGGGTGATTCCCAAATCTCTCTGTCCTGCTTAGGGAAAGGGTATGCCATAAAAATTCTTTTGGGGATCTGCGGTCTCTTATCCGGAGTCTCCCAAGCTTTTTCAAAGAACTCATTTAATTCATGAGATGTGGGAAAATTAATAATCTGTTTCTTTTCCTTAACATGTGTACCCTTTTGTTGGGGACCGAGGGTTCATCCACAATATGCAACACATCCCTTATTGCCACAATCATACACTGAATGGTTTTAGTCACCCTAGGGTGCAATTTTACTTCGTCATAGTCGACACTGGAATCAGAATCCGTGTCGGTAGTAGTGTCTTGTGTTAAGGGACGCTTGAGACCCCGACGGGCCCTGTGAGTCTGTCTAATCTGAGGATTGACCGCCTGATGTCCCCCCCTAAACCAGCCTTATCAAGCCTTTTATGTAAAGATGCCACACTTGCATGCAACGTATGCCACATGTCCATCCAATCTGGAGTCGGCACAACCGACGGGGACACACCACTCATTTGCTCCACCTCCTCCTTGGAGAAGCCTTCCGCCTCAGACATGTCGACACACACGTACCGACACCCCACACACACAGGGAGTTACCTATAAGGGGACAAAACCCCAACCAGGCCCTTAGGAGAGACAGAGAGAGAGAGTATGCCAGCACACACCAGCGCTTAAAAACACTGGAATATATGACCAAATAGCGCTGTTATATGTATATAATTGTAATCTCCACTCACTGCTTCGCCAAAGTGCCCTCCTCCTCTTTTTTCCAGCCTGTGAAGCTCAGCAGGGGAGAGAACAGGGAGCCAGCGTTTCCTCGTGCAGTCTCTGTGGAGAAAATGGCGCTGGTTAGTGCTGAGGATCAAGCCCCGCCCACCCGACGGCGGGCTTCGGTCCCATCAACTTTCTATAGAAAAATGGCGGGGGTTACCGGATTTACTGTGCCACAGCCTAATCCATGCTTATCAATGCCAAATATGAGGAATATTGCTGCCCAGGGCGCCCCCCCCTGCGCCCTGCACGCTTCAGTGTGTGTGTGTGTGTGTGTGTGTGTGTGTGTGTGTGTGTGTGTGTGTGTGTGTGTGTGTGTGTGTGAGAGAGTGAGTGAGACTGGGAGCAATGGCGCGCAGCTTACCTCATGAATATCTGATGTCTTCTGCCGCCTGATGTCTTCTTTGCCTTCTCATACTCACCAGGCTTCTATCTTCGGCATCTGTGAGGAGGACGGTGGCGCGGCTCCGGGACAAACCCCAGGTGAGACCTGTGTTCCGACTCCCTCTGGAGCTAATGGTGTTCAGTAGCCTTAGAAGCAGTGCCCAACTTTACAAGCCAGCTCTGCTTCTCTCTCCTCGGTCCCACGATGCAGGGAGCCTGTTGCCAACAGGACTCTCTGAAAATAAAAAACCTAACAAAAATTATTTTTCCACAGAAAACTCTGGAGAGCTCTCTGCAGTGCACCCATTCTCCTCTGGGCACAAGATCTAACTAAAGTCTGGAGGAGGGGCATAGAGGGAGGAGCCAGTGCACAACCATAGTCAAAGTTCTTTTTAGGTGCCCTATCTCCTGCGGAGCCCGTCTATACCCCATGGTCCTTACGGAGTCCCCAGCATCCTCTAGGACGTAAGAGAAATAATAGTGACAAATCCACATCAAGTATATCATATGGCAATATATCTCCTCAAGCGAAAATATATTTCTGTTGTTGTAGCCTCTTCGGTGAGACTGAATAATTCTTCACCCCTCTAAAATTAGGGAAGATTATAATGAAGAGGATTTTCATCACGCTCAATGAATCCTAACAATGTGCTAAATCTCATGGGATACTGATATTGTTCCAGAGTTGTGTCAGGCCCAATGCCGTGAGTTAGAATAAAATACCTACGGTACCTGGTATTCCCTGTAGGTTACCCAAACAGGTACTGACCCGGTCCCACAGTGTATTGCTTCCAAGATCAGACGAGGTTGGGCATACTCAGTGTGGTTTGACCGTAGGCGAGTATCTTTCCATACAGTCTTAGAGATGCCCAGACACACTCTCTGAAATAAAGGTTGAATATAGAAAATCCTAGGTATTACTCCTAATATACAGGAATGAACAGAGAATCTAGATATATCTCTGTTGTACCTCTGAAGCAATACTGTAGTGTTGGAACAGGTCTTTGCTGGTTATGCCAGTATGTCCTCTAGGACAATAACTACCCTTATTGTTGGTAGCTGAGGATTAAATTCAAGATACCAGCTACTTATGCTTTATATATGCCAATATGTCCTATCAGGACAATATATATCATAGTATGTGAGTGGCAGAGAATTGGGTCTGAGATACCGAACACTTCTGCTTTTTAGTCATCTGCCTGAGCATCGAATGAAAAAATGAGAGAGTGGTTAGGTATAAATACCCATTCAGAAGAAAGAAAGATGAACACTTCTGCTGCCCTATGAGAAAGCGAAAAGCTGCCCTGTTGCTTATAGCATTGCAGGGCTCGAATTTTAGCACCACAGGATGAGAGAGTGTTCCAGAAAATAATATTAGATACAGTCTGAAAAATAATTTCTTCATGCACAAAATGCCATATACCTTAACATAAAATTTTCAAATAGGGCATATAACAGTGGAAACAAAAATAACAGCAAAAGTTGTGATACTTGTATTAATTTTCAGAACTGAGCAGTAGTACATATGCTGAGTAGAGGAACATATGGTACATAAGAGAAGCATATAAATCCCTAGTGAGACCAAAAGGTCACTGTATGGGTATATAAATCTCTAAAAAGACCAACTGGTCTATATCAGAATCAGAATCAGCTTTATTGGCCAGGTGTACTCACGTACACTAGGAATTCTTTGTGGTACAATGCATCGCCAAGCAGCAACATGAAGGGGGAATACATAGCATACGAAGGGGGAAGAACATAGCATACATCACACACATTACACGTATGAGTTGATACTGCACATTGCAACTGTACAATAGACTCAACATATTAGACATATTATACACGTAGGACTAAACACAAAGGCTGCTTGGCAGAGCAGCACCGAGGCAGCCATCCGCGGCGCCAACTAGAACTCAAACAATGCACATAATACAGAAGATTTAAGTATTACATCAAAAGATAAACCACACAGACAATAAAGACAGAAAGCATAATGCAGGGTTGGTGTAAGCATTTTGGGTAATAACCTCCAGGGGTTGTGTATTCCACCCTCACAAGGTACCAGGTGCGGCAGCCATCTTAGGCGCTCTGCGTAGGATTACCCAGGGTGGAATAGTCCACCCCTAGAAGAGAACACAAAACGGGAAGATTGCAGAGTCCTTAGGTTCAGTGTAGGGTTCCAATAAAACCATCAGGTCCATGTATTTTTCATCCCATCCACAAGTCTACCAGATAAGGCAGCCATGTTGGGCGCACTACGAAGGTTACACAGTGGGAGATGAGCCATACAAGGGCCAAATGCATTCACGGGAAAACTGACATGAGTGTAGGAGTATGCTATACCCTGCATGGAAAGATCCAAATGAAGCACACCCTGCCCATGGAGGAACCATCCGAGGCAGCCATGTGAGGCGCACTGTGTAGGTTACTGCTGGCAGGGTGTGCAACCAATGGAGGTACACATTACAGGAATAGCACACAGTGGGGGGAAAGTGCCCTGTAAGAAGAAAGAAAAGAAAGACACATTTGCAGGAAAACATTAATTTGTGAAAATGATAAATGTCCTGGTCTCATGAGAGCAGTGCGGGTGGGTGTGAGAGTGTGGGGAGCAGTGCGGGTGGGTGTAAGAATGTGGAGTGCACACTAATGTCCAATGGAACTGACCCAGCAAAATCTGGTCCTGATGCGCACGCCCCTCAGTTCCCTGCTCAGCTTGAGGGGTAGTCTTGGGGGCAGTCATGATGTTCTTGGACAGAGAAGTAGTAGGCATTGGTCCTGGTGTTCTCAAGGCAGAGGTGAGGAGAGGCCACATGATGGTCCTGAGTTGCAGTGTTTGGGGAAATTGTTTTATTCGAGATTTTAGCGTAGTCCAAATCCAGTTCAAACTCCGGTTCTAACTCCATTCTTAAATCACATTCTTAACAAATGCATTCTTCACAATTGCAAGCAGGCCAAGTCCTGACTGCAGGCCTTGATAATATTGCTCTTAAATGCTCCAACTATATCAGCTGGCAAAGGGGGAGGTATGCAATCAGAAGTTCAGCTAATTAACAGAGGTTATTTTGCATTGAAGAAGGATCACAGACATTTGCAGACAAACTTCCTTGGGGTGTGAAAAGTGTAGCCAGAGAGAGATGAGAGACTCAGATATACAAGCATGAAGATGGTGTTTTTACCTGTGAAGAGAGGAGAAATGGTTTTCAGTTCCGGTTCTAACTCCATTCTTAAATCACATTCTTAACAAATGCATTCTTCACAATTGCAAGCAGGCCAAGTCCTGACTGCAGGCCTTGATAATATTGCTCTTAAAATATATATAGTTGGTGGAGAGAACCATGCGGTAAAATACCAATGTCTGCGGTCCTTGTGACCGGAAATACGGAGCGCCAGTACCGGACGTGATCTCCATTCGGTTACCAAAGCAAAAATATGATATGAAAAAGTTAATTATGACATATAAAAGTTCAAAGAGTGTCATAACCTGTAAGGCTTCTGTTTCTACTGAGGTCCATAATGAAAAACATGTACTATGCGGCAAAATGTAACACTGTGAAACTGATATTCATTCACAGGACGGAATAGAGCTGTAGATATGCATGATATGAAATGCCGACACAACCTTCGGAAGGAACTGCTGACGTGTCCGGAGCTCAGCTCTATCTTCATGGAAGACCAAGTAAGGGCTTTTACAATACAAAGCCCCCAACTCCGACACACGTCTAGAAGGAGCTATGGCCAACAAAGTGACAGCCTTCCACGTGAGAAACTTGACCTCAACCTCCTGTAGAGGCTCGAACCAATCCGATTGGAGGAACTGTAACACCACGTTAAGATCTCATGGTGCCGTATGTGGCACAAAGGGAGGCTGGATATGCAGAACCCCTTTCAAAAAAGTCTGAACCTCAGGGAGGGAAGCCAGCTGTTTCTGGAAGAAAATGGATAGGGCCGAAATCTAGACTTTCACAGATCCCAACCTCAGGCCCATATCCACACCTGCTTGCAGGAAGAGGAGAAACCATCGAAGTGGAAACTCCACCGTAGGAAACTTCTTGGATTCACACCAAGATACATACTTTTTCCAAATGCGATTGTAATGTAGACGTTACTCCTTTCCTAGCCTATATCGGGGTAGTAATAACCTTGTTCGGAATGCCCTTCCGAGCTAATATCTGGCGTTCAACCTCCATGCCGTCAATCGTAGCCGCGGTAAGTCTTGGTAACGGACCCTGCTTCAGCAGATCCTCCCAAAGAAGAAGAGGCCTCTGATCTTCCAACAGTAGATTCAGAAGATCCGCGTACCAAGCCCTTCTTGGCCAGTCCGGAGCAATGAGGATTGCATGAACTCTTGTTCTCCTTATGAGCTTTAGAATCCTTGGAATGAGTGGAAGTGGAGGAAACCCGTACACTGACTGGAACACCCACGGAGTTACCAGGGCGTCCACCGCCACTGCTTGTGGGTCTCTTTACCTGGAACAATACCTCCGAAGCTTCTTGTTGAGACGGGAGGCCATCATGTCTATTTGAGGTACACCCCAAAGATCTGTCACCTCCGGATGGAGGACCCACTCTACTGGATGGAGATAGTGTCCGCTGAGGAAGTCCGCTTCCCAGTTGTCCACTCTCGGAAATGGAAATTGCTGACAGTGCCACCGCGTGCTTTTCTGCCCAGAGGATGATTCTTGTTACCTCGGACATTGCAGCTCTGCTCTTCGTTCCGCCCGGCTGTTTATGTAGGCTACCGTCGTCACATTGTCCGACTGTACTTGAATGGCCCGATCTCACAGAAGGTGTGTCACTTGGAGAAGGGCGTTGTACACGGCTCTTAGTTCCAGAATGTTTATTGGAAGACTGGATTCCATATTTGACCACCTTCCCTGGAAAGTTTCCCCTTGAGTGACTGCGCCCCATCCCCGGAGACTTGCATCCGTGGTTAGAAGGATCCAGTCCTGAATCCCGAACCTGCGGCCCTCCAGAAGGTAAGGCATTTGTAGCCACGAGAGGAGTGAAATCCCTGCTTTCGGTGACAGACGTATCCTCAGGTGCATATGTAGATGAGAACTCGACCACTCGTCTAGGAGATCCAGTTGGAAGGATCGAGCATGAAATCTTTCGAACTGTAGAGCCTCGTAAGAGGCAACCATCTTCCCCAGAAGGCGAATGCCCTGATGAATCGATACCCGGGTTGGCTTGAGGATATTCGGGACCATTGTTTGTATCACCAACGCTTTCTCCACCGGTAGAAACACCCTCTACACTTCAGTGTCGAGGATAATCCCCAGGAAAGACAATCTCCTTGTCGGCTCAAAATGTGACACTGGAAGGTTCAAGATCCAACCACGGTCCCTGAGCAGACGTGTCGTGAGAGCAATGGACTGCATCCCTGGATGATGCCTTTATCAGCAGATCATCCAGATATGGAATTATGTTCACTCCCCGTCTGCGGAGGAGAACCATCATCTCCGCGAAGAGACCGAATGGCAGTGCCTGAAACTGATAGTGACTGTCTAACAGTGCAAATCTGAGATAAGCCTGGTGCAGCGGCCAAATCGGAATGTGGAGGTACACATCCTTGATATCCAGGGATACCAGAAACTCCACCTCCTCCAGACCTGAGATCACCGCTCTCAGAGACTCCATTTTGAACTTGAACTCCCTTAGATAAGGGTTTAGTGATTTCAAGTTCAAAATCGGTCTGACCGAACCATCTGGCTTTGGTACCACGAAAAGGTTTGAATAGTAACCCATGTTTTGCATACGAGGTTGAACTGGAACAATGACCTCTGACTTTTCCAATTTTTGGATGTCTTCCTGTAGGATAGCCCTATCAGCAAAGCTGATAAGCCTGATTTGAAGAATCGGTGAGGCGGGGTTTCTTGAAACTCCAGTCTGTACCCCTGGGACACAATATCCTGTACCCAGGGATCCAGGCCGGACGACACCCAGACGCGGCTCAAACGTCTCGCCCCCACCTTCCCGTCCTCCAGGCTGTGTGGTCAACCGTCATGCTGAAGATTTTGAGGTACCAGAAGCAGGCTTCTGGTCCTGGGAACCTGCAGGTGCAAGCTTTTTGGATTTTGCCCGTCCATCTCGAAAGAAGGTGGTAGGAGGCTTGGACTTTTTTGATGCAGAGGAAGAAAAGGGTTTCTTCGCAGAAGGCGTAGCTGAGGGAAGAAAAGGTGACTTAGCCGCGGTTGCCGTGGAAATCCACGCATCCAACGCTTCCCCAAAGAGAGCCTGACCTGTGTAGGGTAGGTTCTCCACACTTCTCCTGGATTCCTCGTCTGCAGACCATTGGCGTAGCCAGAGTCCCCTGTGAGCTGAGACCGACATGGAAGATATCCTTGTGTTCAGCGTACCCAGGTCCTTCATGGACTCCAGCATGAACGCAGAATCCTGTATGTTAAGTAAAACCATTCAATGTCAGTTCTATCCATTGTATCTAAGTCCTCTAGTAACGTGCCTGACCACTTTACTATATAGCTTTAGAAATCCATGCACAGGCAATAGTAGGCCTTAAGGCCACCCCTGAAGCAGTGTATATGGATTTGAGTGTAGTGTCAATCTTACGATCGGCCGGTTCTTTTAACGCAGTAGAACCAGGGAAAGGTAAAAACCACCTTTTTTGACAGTCAACTATGGGCAGGTTTTCCCATCTTTTTCTATCCTCCTCAGGGAAAGGAAAAGCAACCAGAACCCTCTTGGGGATCTGGAATTTTTTCTCCGGGATTTCCCAAGATTTTTCAAACAAAGCGTTTAATTCTTTAGACGCAGGGAAGGTTAGCGAGGCTTTCTTATTGTCTGTGAAGTAAGCCTCTTCAACCTGCTCAGGTGGTGGGTCAGTAATGTTTAACACATCTCTAATGGCCTCAATCATGAGCTGCACCCCCTTTGCCAGGGATGCCGCCCCCCTAAGCACATCCCCATCACTGTCTGCCGTGTCAGAGTCGGTATCTGTGTCATCCTGCATAATCTGGGCAAGTGCATGTTTCTGTGGGTAAATGCTAGGGGTTTTTGAAGGAATAGGAACAGAACCTGAACAAACTGCCATAGAATTCTTTAAAACCCGAGTTTCAGTCTCAGTGTGAGCTACCCTAGTAGAGATCTGAGAGATCATTCCCTTAATAGAGGTCAGCTATTCTGGCTCGGCAATAGGGATTTGAGACAAGACATTACATTCCTGTGTACATGGAATGGATTCCTCTGGAGAAGAAATGTCCTCTGCAGCATAAGACACAGAATCCATGGACATGGCTATGTGAGAAAGCATACACCCAACACACACAGGAAAATGTCAGACACAGTTTCCCCACCAAGTACCTTCAAAGAAACACAGAGCTTGAAGCCAGCACACACACACACAGTGCTTCACTAGGTAGTTATAACAGAAATACCTGGCGCTGCCTGTCAGCGTCTCTGTAGCTTGATCTGCAGGGAGGAAAATGGCGCTGAACGCTGCTGGATCTGCTCTGAGGAGAAGCTCCGCCCCCTGATGATGGCGCGTCTTCCTGCACTTTCAAATTTTATACTGGCCGGAGGATTTTAGCAATCAGTGTTACAGAGGTCCCTGAAAGCCCTTTTAGTAACCAGTGTAGGGTATTAACGTTGATGGCTCAGGGTGCCCCTCCTGGCGCCGCACTGATGTACCGCTGAGCACTCCGGAGTGCAGTTAGTACTGCGTTCCTACCCTGTTGCCGCCATTCACACCAGTTTCCCGCTTGTCGGGTCGCCGGTGACTCACTCGCCACCAGAATCTTCTGGCTCTGTTAGGGGGTGGCAGCATGCTGCAGGAGTGAGCAGTCGCCTGGGGCGGCTAACGATAATTACCCTCACGAGCTCAGTGTCCTGTTAGCGGAGACAGTGGCCATTAACCTCTCAGGGTTGGAGACTACTCCCCCCCTAAGTTCCACGAAGTAGGGAGGCTGTTGCCAGCAGCCTCCCTGTACCAAACGCTAATAAAAATAAGAAAACCAGGAAAACCCCTATGGAGCTCCCCTAGCTGTGACCGGCTCCGTCGGGCACATTTTCTAAACTGAGTCTGGTAGGAGGGGAATAGAGGGAGGAGCCAGCCCACACTGTTAAACTTTTAAAGTGCCAGTGGCTCCTAGTGGACCCGTCTATACCCCATGGTACTAATGTGGACCCCAGCATCCTCTAGGACGTTAGAGAAAGATTTGTTAATGCACTACCAAATACCCAGAGACAGTAGCTCTGTCATTCATAGATGCCAAGCATGTACAGTAACAGACATTTATGGGTAAACAGTAGATCATTAATTTCAGGATAACTTTAAATGATATCAAAGGGTCTGCATAAATACATACCTGCAGGCCAATTAGAAACCCCCGAGGAAACCATGCGTTTGTGAAATACTTTTCAAGTCCATATTGTGCTGGAAGGGCTAACTAACATGAGTCGAAAACAATGTAATCTACACCCTTTGTCACACCAAAGCTCCTTCAGACTGCAACTGTTCACATGCGCAAACACATGTGAACACTTGTACCGCATATAAAAACAACATTTTGTTTTCTGTTTTGCACATAACACGAGTTTTCAGGCTAAAAAAAAGCCCAAAACAGAAAATATAAATCTTCTGGAATGGACACTTCTTCTGGTTTAGGGGAGTACATGATATCATATTTGGATAACATTTAAACATAAGTAGCACAAACAGTTATGATGCACAGCAGTCTCCTTAACAGGGGTACGAAATAACATAACATTTGTGTTTGATATGCAGTTGTTTTAATTGAGCTTTGGAGGTTATTACTGTATATCAATGCCTTTAACTTAGGGTGTGTACACACGGGGAGATCCTTGCTATGCCCGATTTCACTTGCGATTTCCCTTGAACTCCCTGGAGCCCAGATAGCACAGATTTTGACTAACTTTTCTTGAGATATGGACTATGTGTGCTTAAGATTTTGGCTTATGTGAGATTTTGGCTTATGTGAGATGTCATTGACATGTGAGATGAACTAGATAGTACACCGATCTAGCAAGGACTGACTTGCTTGCACAGCCTATCTTTTCTTACAATGCCGACCTGGCGGGACCGAGCATCGGGATCGAATCGGGATCGCAAGGTGAAAGTAGTCTGTACTATCTTTTCTTGCGATTTTGACTATATAGTCAAAATCGAAAGAAAATATCTCATCGTGTGTACCCACCCTTAGATGAAAACAGAGTGCATGGATAAGACAGCATTTAAAAAACCACAACATTGCCACAGAGCAACTAATCTAAGTGAAACCAGTATTTTCCAATTTGAGGCTGGTGCACTGAATTAGTGTTAAAAACTAAGAATTTACTCACCAGTAATTCTATTTCTCGTAGTCCGTAGTGGATGCTGGGAACTCCGTAAGGACCATAGGGAATAGCGGGCTCCGAAGGAGACTGGGCACTCTAAGAAAGAATTAGGACTACCTGGTGTGCACTGGCTCCTCCCTCTATGCCCCTCCTCCAGACCTCAGTTAGGGAAACTGTGCCCGGAAGAGCTGACACATTAAGGAAGGGATTTGGAATCCTGGGTAAGACTCATACCAGCCACACCGTACAACTCGTGATACTATAGCAAGTTAACAGTATGAACAACAACTGAGCCTCACGAACAGATGGCTCATAACAATAACCCTTTAGTTAGGCAATAACTATATACAAGTATTGCAGACAATCCGCACTTGGGATGGGCGCCCAGCATCCACTACGGACTACGAGAAATAGAATTACCGGTGAGCAAATTCTTATTTTCTCTGACGTCCTAGTGGATGCTGGGAACTCCGTAAGGACCATGGGGATTATACCAAAGCTCCCAAACAGGCGGGAGAGTGCGGATGACTCTGCAGCACCGAATGAGCAAACTCAAGGTCCTCCTCAGCCAGGGTATCAAACTTGAAGAATTTTGCAAATGTGTTTGAACCCGACCAAGTAGCAGCTCGGCAAAGTTGTAAAGCCGAGACACCTCGGGCAGCCGCCCAAGAAGAGCCCACTTTCCTCGTGGAATGGGCTTTTACAGATTTAGGATGCGGCAGTCCAGCCGCAGAATGTGCAAGTTGAATCGTGCTACAGATCCAGCGAGCAATAGTCTGCTTAGAAGCAGGAGCACCCAGCTTGTTGGGTGCATACAGGATAAATAGCGAGTCAGTTTTCCTGACTCCAGCCGTCCTGGAAACATATTTTCAGGGCCCTGACTACGTCCAGTAACTTGGAATCCTCCAAGTCCCGAGTAGCCGCAGGCACCACAATAGGTTGGTTCACATGAAAAGCTGAAACCACCTTAGGAAGGAATTGGGAACGAGTCCTCAATTCCGCCCTATGCATATGAAAAATCAGATAAGGGCTTTTACGAGACAAAGCCGCCAATTCTGATACACGCCTGGCCGTCGCCAAGGCCAACAGCATGACCACTTTCCACGTGAGGTATTTTAGCTCCACGGTTTTAAGTGGCTCAAACCAATGCGACTTTAGGAAATCCAAAACCACGTTGAGATCCCACGGTGCCACTGGAGGCACAAAAGGGGGCTGAATATGCAGAACTCCTTTAACAAAAGTCTGAACTTCAGGCAGTGAAGCCAGTTCTTTCTGGAAGAAAATCGACAGAGCCGAGATCTGGACCTTAATGGAACCCAATTTTAGGCCCATAGTCACTCCTGACTGTAGGAAGTGCAGAAATCGACCGAGCTGAAATTCCTCCGTTGGGGCCTTCCTGGCCTCACACCAAGCAGCATATTTTCGCCATATGCGGTGATAATGTCTCACGGTCACATCTTTCCTAGCTTTAATCAGCGTAGGAATGACTTCCTCCGGAATGCCCTTTTCTTTTAGGATCCGGTGTTCAACCGCCATGCCGTCAAACGCAGCCGCGGTAAGTCTTGGAACAGACAGGGCCCCTGCTGCAGCAGGTCCTGTCTGAGCGGCAGAGGCCATGGGTCCTCTGAGATCATTTCTTGAAGTTCTGGGTACAAAGCTCTTCTTGGCCAATCCGGAACCACAAGTATAGTTCTTACTCCTCTCCTTCTAATTATTCTCAGTACCTTGGATATGAGAGGCAGAGGAGGGAACACATAAACCGACTGGTACACCCACGGTGTCACTAGAGCGTCCACAGCTATCGCCTGAGGGTCCCTTGACCTGGCGCAATATCTTTTTAGCTTTTTGTTGAGGCGGGACGCCATCATGTCCACCTGTGGCCTTTCCCAACGGTGTACAATCATTTGGAAGACTTCTGGATGAAGTCCCCACTCTCCCGGGTGGAGGTCGTGCCTGCTGAGGAAGTCTGCTTCCCAGTTGTCCACTCCCGGAATGAACACTGCTGACATTGCTAACACATGATTTTCCGCCCATCGGAGAATCCTTGTGGCTTCTGCCATCGCCATACTGCTTCTTGTGCCGCCCTGACGGTTTACATAGGCGACCGCCGTGATGTTGTCTGACTGGATCAGCACCGGCTGGTGTTGAAGCAGGGGTCTTGCCTGACTTAGTGCATTGTAAATGGCCCTCAGTTCCAGAATATTTATGTGTAGGGAAGTCTCCTGACTCGTCCATAGTCCTTGGAAGTTTCTTCCCTGTGTGACTGCCCCCCAACCTCGAAGGCTGGCATCCGTGGTCACCAGGACCCAGTCCTGTATGCCGAATCTGCGGCCCTCTAGAAGATGAGCACTCTGCAGCCACCACAACAGCGACACCCTGGTCCTTGGAGACAGGGTTATCAGCCGATGCATCTGAAGATGCGATCCGGACCACTTGTCTAACAGATCCCACTGAAAGATCCTCGCATGGAGCCTTCCGAATGGAATTGCTTCGTAAGAAGCTACCATCTTTCCCAGGACTCGCGTGCAGTGGTGCACCGACACCTGATTTGGTTTTAGGAGGTCTCTGACTAGAGATGACAATTCCTTGGCATTCTCCTCCGGGAGAAACACCTTTTTCTGTTCTGTGTCCAGAACCATCCCCAGGAACAGTAGACGCGTTGTAGGAACCAGCTGCGACTTTGGAATATTTAGGATCCAGCCGTGCTGTTGTAGCACTTCCCGAGCTAGTGCTACTCCGATCAACAACTGTTCCCTGGACCTCGCCTTTATAAGGAGATCGTCCAAGTACGGGATAATTATAACTCCCTTCTTTTGAAGGAGTATCATCATTTCGGCCATTACCTTGGTAAATACCCTCGGTGCCGTGGACAGACCAAACGGCAACGTCTGGAATTGGTAATGACAGTCCTGTACCACAAATCTGAGGTACTCCTGGTGAGGAGGGTAAATGGGGACAAGCAGGTAAGCATCCTTGATGTCCAGTGATACCATGTAATCCCCTTCGTCCAGGCTTGCATTAACCGCCCTGAGCGATTCCATTTTGAACTTGAACCTTCTTATATAAGTGTTCAAGGATTTCAAATTTAAAATGGGTCTCACCGAACCGTCCGGTTTCGGTACCACAAACATTGTGGAATAGTAACCCCGTCCCTGTTGAAGGAGGGGTATTTTGGTTATCACCTGCTGGGAGTACAGCTTGTGAATCGCCTCCAACACCGCCTCCCTGTCTGGGGGAGTAGTTGGCAAGGCTGATTTGAGGAAACGGCAAGGGGGAGACATCTCGAATTCCAGCTTGTACCCCCGAGATACCACTTGTACAATCCAGGGATCCACCCGTGAGCGAACCCACTGGTCGCTGAAGTTCCGGAGACGGGCCCCCACCGCACCTGGCTCCACCCGTGGAGCCCCAGCGTCATGCGGTGGACTTAGAGGAAGCAGGAGAGGACTTTTGTTCCTGGGAACTTGCTGTTTGGTGCAGCTTTTTCCCCCTACCTCTGCCTCTGGGCAGAAAGGACGCGCCTTTAACCCGCTTGCCTTTCTGGGGCCGAAAGGACTGTACCTGATAATACGGTGCTTTCTTTGGCTGTGAGGGAACATGGGGTAAAAATGTCGACTTCCCAGCCGTCGCTGTGGAAACGAGGTCCGAGAGACCATCCCCAAACAATTCCTCACCCTTGTAAGGCAAAACCTCCATGTGCCTTTTAGAATCCGCATCACCTGTCCACTGCCGAGTCCATAATACTCTCCTGGCAGAAATGGACATTGCATTTATTCTAGATGCCAGTTGGAAAATATCCCTCTGTGCATCTCTCATGTATAAGACTACGTCTTTAATATGCTCTACAGTTAGCAATATAGTGTCCCTGTCAAGGGTATCAATGTTATCAGACAGGGAATCTGACCACGCAGCTGCAGCACTGCACATCCATGCTGAAGCAATAGCCGGTCTCAGTATAATACCTGAGTGTGTATATACAGACTTCAGGATAGCCTCCCGCTTTCTATCCGCAGGCTCCTTTAGGGCGGCCGTATCCGGAGACGGTAGTGCCTCCTTCTTTGACAAGCGTGTGAGCGCTTTATCCACCCTAGGGGATGTCTCCCAACGTATCCTATCCTCTGGCGAGAAAGGGTACTGTCAGGATTCTGATTTAGTATGTCCCCGGAGGGGGCACTAGTGGGTCAGTGTAGGAGTGATAGAGGAAACTGGGAAACTGACAAAAAGTTCCGCGCATGTGCGCTTGATATTTATTATCACACAGGGATAACCGATGACAGGAACAATGAATAATAACTTAATCCGATAAATGAATATTTCAAAAGTCACTGGTAACAAATAAGCAATGAAGATGAACTTGAAACTTGATATAAATGATAAGGCAATAATGAAATCAGATGCAGCAAACAAAACTCTGGTATATAACGAATAGCCATCAAGGCACACAGTCTCTGTAGAAGCATACGTCTTTAAGCCAAGCAAGGCCCTAGCAGGAGACAGTCCTAACACAGCAAGATGTTAAGTGCTAAAGGCAATGCACAGTGTGGAATGCTGGTAATTAGGTGAAGAGGCTGAGAACTGAGAAGACACCTGAGGAAAGTCTCTACTGCAGATTGGTGTAGCACAGGGGTGGGGAACCTTTGGCCCTCCCGCTGTTGTTGAACTACACATACCAGCATGCCTTGCTACAGTTTTGTTATATGGCCATGCTAAAACTGTTGCAGGGCATGCTGGGATGTGTAGTTCAACAACAGCTGGAGGGCCGAAGGTTCCCCATCCCTGGTGTAGCAGACTGTGGCTGGAGTTTGTAGCAAACTGGGACAATGAAGACTGGAACACAGGAACTTGCACACTGAATGTGACTCGCAGGAGAGCTGGAGTGGTTGCTGCTACTTGTAGTTCCACAGGAACACTGGAACAGGGAAACATCTTGGAGATGCCAGAAATAGGAGATTGCTGGAAACAAAGAATTGAAGACTGGAACCTGGAACTGGAAACTGGAACGGAACTGGAACTGCTGGGACCTGTAGTTCCACAGGTCCAATACACAGGGGTATCTCTGCAGACAGAGGACTGCAAACAGGAGACGCCTGTTCACAGAATATGACGTGTTGTCCAAGGCGATGAGACTGAGCCAGGAACTGGAGTTTAAACACCTTGGTCTATGATGATTGGATGATCTCTGTGAGAACACACCCTGCTGGATTAGGTGTTCAGATCAGCTGTGGGTTAGCTGAAGCACTGTGTACTCCAGGCTGCAGTAGACTGAAAACTAGAACTGGAACAGAAATGAACTGCTGGAACCTGTAGTTCCACAGTAGTGATGCGATGGAAAATGCAGATTCATGACAGGTACGCCCTTAGTAACTTTTTGGAAATTACCAGTTTCTTATCGGGGGAAACCCACGCTTCATCACACACTTCATTTAACTCTTCAGAAGGGGGAAAAACCACAGGTTGCTTTTTCTCCCCAAACATAATACCCTTTTTTGTGGTACCAGGGTTAATGTCAGAAATGTGCAACACATTTTTCATTGCCGTAATCATGTAACGGATGGCCCTATTGGAATGTACACTAGTCTCATCGTCGTCGACACTGGAGTCAGTATCCGTGTCGACATCTGTGTCTGCCATCTGAGGTAGCGGGCGTTCTTGAGCCCCTGATGGCTTTTGAGACGCCTGGGCAGGCACGGACTGAGAAGCCGGCTGTCCCACATCTGCTATGTCATCAAACCTCTTATGTAAGGAGTTGACACTGTCACGTAATTCCTTCCACATATCCATCCACTCAGGTGTCGACCCCGCAGGGGGTGACATCACATTTATCGGCACCTGCTCCGCCTCCACATAAGCCTCCTCATCAAACATGTCGACACAGCCGTACCGACACTCCGCACACACACAGGGAATGCTCTGACTGAGGACAGGACCCCACAAAGTCCTTTGGGGAGACAGAGAGAGAGTATGCCAGCACACACCACAGCGCTATAAATCACAGGGATGTACACTATAATGAGTGATTTTACCCTATAGCAGAGATATATATAGAGATATATATAGAGATATATATATATATATATATATATAGAGATATATATATATATATATATAGAGATATATATATATATATAGAGATATAGATATATATATATAGATATATATAGATATATATATATATATATATATATATATATATATATATAGTTATATAGTATTTGCGCCTAAATTTAGTGCCCCCCCCCTCTCTTTTTTACCCTATTGAGCCTGGAAACTGCAGGGGAGAGCCTGGGGAGCGTCCTTCCAGCGGAGCTGTGAGCGGAAATGGCGCCAGTGTGCTGAGGGAGATAGCCCCGCCCCCTTCACGGCGGACTTCTCCCGCTTTTTTTTATGGATATATGGCAGGGGATTTTACACATATATAGTCTTAATGACTATATTATGTGTATTTTTTGCCAATGTAAGGTAATCTTATTGCAGCCCAGGGCGCCCCCCCCCCCAGCGCCCTGCACCCATCAGTGACCGGAGTGTGAGGTGTGCATGGGGAGCAATGGCGCACAGCTGCAGTGCTGTGCGCTACCTTAATGAAGACCGGAGTCTTCAGCCGCCGATTTCCTGGACGTTCTTCTTGCTTCTGGCTCTGCAAGGGGGACGGCGGCGCAGCTCCGGGACCGGACGACCGAGGCTGGGCCTCTGTTCAATCCCTCTGGAGCTAATGGTGTCCAGTAGCCTAGAAGCCCAAGCAGGTAGGTTCGCTTCTCTCCCCTAAGTCCCTCGTAGCAGTGAGTCTGTTGCCAGCAGATCTCACTGAAAATAAAAAACCTAAATATACTTTCTTTTCTAGAAGCTCAGGAGAGCCCCTAGTGTGCATCCAGCTCGAGCCGGGCACAGATTCTAACTGAGGTCTGGAGGAGGGGCATAGAGGGAGGAGCCAGTGCACACCACGTAGTCCTAATTCTTTCTTAGAGTGCCCAGTCTCCTTCGGAGCCCGCTATTCCCCATGGTCCTTACGGAGTTCCCAGCATCCACTAGGACGTCAGAGAAAAACTCTAGTACAGTACAATGGACACAATTGTTAGTAGGGGTTGGGTACGGAATACCAGCAGTCAGGATGCCGGTGGTCAGAATTCAGACACCTGCATCCCGAATGCTTATAATCCCTGCAGGGTGCAGGAGGCAGCTAACCCTTATCCTCTCCCTCACCCTAACCTCCCCCAGCCCGCGCCTAACCCTAACCCTTACCTCCCTACTTACATTCGGGATCCCGGCTGTCGGTATGCCGGCGCTGGTATTTTGACTGCCGGGATTACGAACATCGGGATCTCAACTACATCCCGTTGGCAGTGTGTATGGAAACAAAATACAGAAACTAACATTGGTCTTATCCCTTATGTTAAGCATCAAGCTGGCAACCCACAAATATAAATTTAAACACTATGCTGTGCTCAAACTGACCTGGTTTAAATTCTCCAGAAGAATTGGCGTCACTTGTCCATGTCACCAGCAACAGTCACTGCAAAAAGAGCAGAGATTTATACCACAACATTTTCTTGATGTGGCGTTAGCTGAAATAAGTGAACAATGGTGGTTATTCAGATGTGGTTGGAGTTGCTGTCCAGGCAGTAAAGTACCGATAATCGGTACTTTGCACATGCGCAAGACCCGTTCTGCACATGTGCTAATGGGTCCAGTGACAACGGATGCACTACAGCATCAGACTATCAGTGATTGACAGCCTGATGTCGTTTGCGGGGAAGGCAGGGGCCGGCAACGGACTCCATTTCTCCAAACGGAGGCGTACTGCCACCTTTTAGGGGGAGTGAAGAGGCCAGGGATCTCTATGGTTGTACAGAGATTTCCTGGCCTCTGCGACGGGCTACTTGAACGTCACAAGCCGCCAATGGTGAGTGAATAATCCGATGCTGCATCCTGGGGCGCAGGTTGGATCACTACTACAGCAGGAAGCATCTGCTTATAATAGACACCTCCTGCTGCATTAACATACAGAGCTATCCCTACTGCATCCAAGCAGCAGTGATGGGTTCAGTGTGTATTACTGGTGGACGGGATGCTGGCTGTCCATATCCCGACAGCGGCATCCTGCTCTCCAAAATGCCGGCAGCGGGGCAAGCGCTTTGAGTCCCCTTGCCACAGGATCTATTCCCACTCTATGGGTGAAGTGGACACCCGCGAGTGTAAAAAGCCCTGAAGCACCGGGATTCCAGCTGGCAGCATTGTTGGCTGTCGGGATTTCGGCGTCAGTATACGGAACACTGGGATCCAGACCACCGACAAACTGACTGCATCCAGCAACTCCAACCACATCTGAATGACCCTCAATGTCACTAAATTATTAGTTACTTGAAGAAGCAAGGTCAGCAGTGAATGAGGTTAAAACATGAATGTTTAGCAACCTAAAACAATCTTTCCTACAACAAATATTCAACTATACTTTGAATAGTGTATTGTCACTCTTATTCACATGCTGATATGTGGGTATTTCCTTATGGAAGAGGCCTGTATTTCAGCTATTGTCCAAGTTTAAAAAATAAGATTTTACTTACCGGTAAATCTATTTCTCGTAGTCCGTAGTGGATGCTGGGGACTCCGTAAGGACCATGGGGAATAGACGGGCTCCGCAGGAGACATGGGCACTTTAAGAAAGAATTTAGATTCCGGTATGCTCTGGCTCCTCCCTCTATGTCCCTCCTCCAGATCTCAGTTACAGAAACTGTGCCCGGAAGAGCTGACAGTACAAGGAAAGGATTTTGGTAATCCAGGGCAAGATACATACCAGCCACACCAATCACACCGTATAACTTGTGATAAACCTACCCAGTCAACAGTATGAACAACAACAGAGCATCAGTTCAACCCTGATGCAACAATAACATAGCCCTTATTGCAGCAATAACTATATACAAGTATTGCAGAAGTCGTCCGCACTTGGGACGGGCGCCCAGCATCCACTACGAGAAATAGATTTACCGGTAAGTAAAATCTTATTTTCTCTAACGTCCTAGTGGATGCTGGGGACTCCGTAAGGACCATGGGGATTATACCAAAGCTCCCAAAACGGGCGGGAGAGTGCGGATGACTCTGCAGCACCGATTGAGCAACAATAGGTCCTCATCAGCCAAGGTATCAAACTTGTAGAACTCTGCAAAAAAGTGTTTGAACCTTGACCAAGTATCAGCTCGGCATAGTTGTAATGCCGAGACCCCTCGGGCAGCCGCCCAAGAAGAACCCACGTTCCTAGTGGAATGGGCTGTAACTGATTTTGGCAGCGGCAATCCAGCCGCAGAATGAGCCTGCTGAATCGTGTTACAGATCCAGCGAGCAATAGTTTGCTTTGAAACAGAAGCACCCAGCTTGTTGGATGCATACAGGATAAACAGCGACTCCGTTTTCCTGACTTTAGCCGATCAGGCTACATAAACCTTCAAAGCCCTGACCACATCCAGTAACTCGGAATCCTCCAAGTCACGAGTAGCCACAGGCACCACAATAGGTTGGTTCATAGGAAAAGATGACACCCCCTTTGGCAAGAAATTGTGGACGGGTCCGCAATTCTGCTCCATCCATATGGAAATCCAGATAGGGGCTTTTATGTGACAAAGCCGCTAATTCTGACACACGCCTAGCCGAAGCCAAGGCTTATAGCATGACCACCTTCCACGTGAGATTTTTAACTCCACCGTTTTAAGTGGTTCAAACCAGTGTGATTTCAGGAAACTTAACACCACGTTAAGATCCCAAGGTGCCACAAAAGGAGACCGAATATGCAGCACTCCCTTTACAAACGTCTGAACTTCTGGTAGAGAAGCCAACTCTTTTTGAAAGAAAATGGATAGGGACGAAATCTGGACCTTAATGGAGCCCAATTTCATGCCCAAATTCACTCCCGACTGTAGGAAGTGGAGGAAACGGCCCAGCTGGAATTCCTCTGTAGGAGCATTCCTGGCCTCACACCAAGAAACATATTTTTGCCATATACGGTGATAATGTTTAGCTGTCACGTCCTTCCTAGCCTTTATCAGCGTAGGAATGACCTCGTCCGGAAGGCCCTTTTCTGCTAGGATCCGGCGTTCAACCACCATGCCGTCAAACGCAGCCACGGTAAGTCTTGGAACAGACAGGGCCCCTGTTGCAACAGGTCCTGTCTTAGAGGGAGAGGCCACGGGTCCTCTGTGAGCATTACTTGCAGATCTGGATACCAGGTCCTTCGTGGCCAATCTGGAACAATGAGGATTGTTCTCATTCCTCTTTTTCTTATTAGCCTTAGCACCTTGGTATGAGAGGAAGAGGAGGAAATACATAGACCGACTGGATCACCCATGGTGCCACCAGGGCGTCTACCGCTATTGCTTGAGGGTCTCTTGACCTGACGCAATACCTCTGTAGTTTTTGGTTGAGGCGGGAAGCCATCATGTCCATCTGTGGCAGTTCCCACCAATATGTGATCTGAGTGAAGACTTCCTGATGAAGTACCCACTCGCCCGGGTGGAGGTCGTGTCTGCTGAGGAAGTCTGCTTCCCAGTTGTCCACTCCCGGGATGAACACTGCTGACAGAGCGCTTACGTGATTCTCCGCCCAGCGAAGAATTCTGGTGGCTTCTGCCATCGCCACTCTGCTCCTTGTGCCGCCTTGGCGGTTCACCTGAGCCACTGCGGTGATGTTGTCTGACTGAATCAGAACCGGTTGGTCGCGAAGCAAGTGCTCCGCTTGACGTAGGGCGCTGTATACGGCCCTTAGTTCCAGGATGTTGATGTGAAGACAAGTCTCTTGACTTGACCACAGACCTTGGAAATTTCTTCCCTGTGTAACTGCTCCCCACCCTCGGAGGCTAGCGTCCGTGGTCACCAGGACCCAGTCCTGAATTCCGAATCTGCGTCCCTCTAGAAGGTGAGAACTCTGCAGCCACCACAGGAGTGACACCCTGGCCCTGGGGGACAGGGTGATTAACCGATGCATCTGAAGATGTGATCCGGACCACTTGTCCAGTAAGTCCCATTGGAAGGTCCTCGCATGGAACCTGCCGAAGGGAAATGGCCTCGTATGATGCCACCATCCTTCCCAAGACTCGAGTGCAGTGATGCATTGACACCTGTTTTGGTTTTAATAGATTCCTGACCAGTGTCATGAGCTCCTGAGCTCTCTTTATCGGGAGATAAACCCTTTTCTGGTCTGTGTCTAGGATCATTCCTAGGAGAGGCAGATGAGCTGTAGGAACCCACTGCGACTTTGGAATATATAGAATCCAGCCGTGTTGCCGTTACACTTCCAGAGAAAGTGATACGCTGTTCAGCAACTGCTCTCTTGATCTCGCTTTTATGAGGAGATCGTCCAAGTACGGGATAATTGTGACACCTTGCTTCCGCAGTAGCACCATCATTTCCGCCATTACCTTGGTGAATATTCTCGGGGCCGTGGAGAGACCAAACGGCAACGTCTGAAATTGGTAATGACAATCCTGTACCGCAATTCTGAGGTACGCCTGATGAGGTGGATAAATGGGGACATGAAGGTATGCATCCTCCATGTCCAGAGACCCATAAAATCTCCCCCTTTCAGGCTTGCGATGACCGCTCTTAGCGATTCCATCTTGAACTTGAACCTTTTCAGGTATATGTTCAGGGATTTTAAATTCAATATGGGTCTGACCGAACCGTCCGGTTTCGGGACTACAACATGGTCGAATAATAACCCCCTCCTTGTTGAAGGAGGGGAACCTTGACCACCACCTGTTGAAGATACAATTTGTGAATTGCAGTTAACACTATTTCCCTCTCGTGGGGGGAAGCCGGCAGGGCCGTCGGTGAGGGGGCATCTACTCAAAGTCCAGCTTGTATCCCTGAGACACAATATCTATTGCCCAGGGATCCAACAGGGAGTGAACCCACTTGTGGCTGAACTTACGAAGACGTGCCCCCACCGGGCCTAGCTCCGCCTGTGGAGCCCCAGCGACATGCGGTGGATTTTGTAGAGGCCGGGGAGGACTTCTGTTCCTGGGAACTAGCTGTGTTGTGCAGCTTCTTTCCTCTGGCAAGAAAGGACGCACCTCAGACTTTGTTTCTTTGTGTTCGAAAGGCTGCATTTGATAATGTCGTGCTTTCCTAGGCTGTGCAGGAATATAAGGCAAAATATTTGAATTACCAGCTATAGCTGTGGAGACCAGGTCCGAGAACCCTTCTCCACACAATCATCAGCCTTCCATATGCCTCTTTAGTCGGCATCACCTGTCCATTGCATATTCTACAGGACACGTCAAGCAGAAATCGACATAGCGTTGACTCTAGAACCCAGTAGACTAATGTCTCTTTGGGCATGTTATGTTATATTATAATATTATATATATATATACACATATATATATATATATATACATATACATACACATCTATATAGATATATATATACATATACATCTATATAGATATATATATACATACACACATACTAGGGTCTCAATCTCTGCTGATAAGGTACCTGTCCACGCTGCTACAGCGCTATAAACCTATGCCGACACAATCGCCGGTCTGAGTAGTGTACCAGAATGTGCATGCTATCTGCAGGATCCCTGAGGATAGCTGTTAAGTCAGGGCTACCTTTTGGGCAAACGTGACACCCTAGGGGAAGATTCCCATCGTATCCTGGCCCTAGTAGGGAAAGGATACTTCCTGAGAATTCTTTGTGGGAAACTGCAGTCTCTTGTCTGGAGATTCCCGCTCTTTTTCATCATGAGGGGAGGGAAATTTACCTCAGCTTTCTTCCCTTTAAACATGTGTACCCTTGTGTCAGGGACAGATGCGTCATCAGTGATATGCAAATCATCTTTTATTACAATAATCATATATTGAATACTTTTCTGCCATTTTGGCTGTAACTTTGCATTATCGTAGTCGACACTGGAGTCAGACTTCGTGTTGATATCGGTGTCTATTATTTTGGATAGTGATCATTGAGAGACTCTGAAGGTCTCTGCGACATAGGGACAGACATGGGTAGATTCCCTGTCTGTTCTCTAATCTTTTGTGCAATAAATTCACCTTAGCACTTAATTACACATATCCAAACAGGTGTCGGCGTTGTCACCATCACACACACATTTGCTCCATCTACTCCTTAGGGGAGCCTTTTACCTCAGACATGTCGACACACATGTACCGACACACCACACACTCAGGGAATGCTCATCTGAAGACAATTCCCCCATAAGGTCCTTTGGAGAGACAGAGAGAGTGTATGCCAGCACACACCCCAGCGCTATTAACCCAGGAATAACACAGTAACTTAATGTTAACCCAGTAGCTGCTGTTTATATTGACTTTTGCGCCTAATTATGTGCCCCCCCTCTCTTTTTACCCTCTTCTACCGTGTAACTGCAGGGGAGAGGCAGGGGAGCTTCCTCTCAGCGGTGCGGTGGAGAAAAAACATGGCGCTGGTGAGTGCTGAGGAAGAAGCCCCGCCCCCTCGACGGCGGGCTTCTGTCCCGCTTTAATGTACAATTTTTGGCGGGGGCTCATACATATATACAGTGCCCAACTGTATATATGCAAACTTTTGCCAAAGAGGTCTCTAATTGCTGCCCAGGGCGCCCCCCCCCCCCCCCTGCGCCCTTACAGTGACCGGAGTATGTGGGTGTAGTGTGGGAGCAATGGCACACAGCTGCAGTGCTGTGCGCTACCTCAGTGAAGACTGGAGTCTTCTGCCGCCGATTTCGAAGTCTTCTTGCTTCTTTCACCCGGCTTCTGTCTTCCGGCTCTGCGAGGGGGGCGGCGGCGCGGCTCCGGGATCGGACGACGAGGGCGAGATCCTGTGTACGATCCCTCTGGAGCTAATGGTGTCCAGTAGTCTAAGAAGCAGGACCTATCTGCAGAGAGTAGGGCTGCTTCTCTCCCCTCAGTCCCACGATGCAGGGAGTCTGTTGCCAGCAGAGCTCCCTGAAAATAAAAAAAACCTAACAAAATACTTTCTTACAGCAAGCTCAGGAGAGCTCACTGAACAGCACCCAGCTCGTCCGGGCACAGATTCAAACTGAGGTCTGGAGGAGGGACATAGAAGGAGGAGCCAGAGCACACCAGAATCTAAATTCTTTTTTAAAGTGCCCATGTCTCCTGCGGAGCCAGTCTATTCCCCATGGTCCTTACAGAGTCCCCAGCATCCACTAGGACGTTAGAGAAACAATGTTACTAATGAAAAAACTTCTTGGCAACCAGAAGGATCTTAATCATTCCTAATTAAATATACACTCCCACAAGGTTTATTTTGTGAAATGAATTTGTACAAAAAATAGGAAAACAAGACCACTATAGTGCCACACACACACACACACACACACACACACACAGTATGTATGCTTTTTGTACTTTCACGATTTACGGAACATTTGTCAAAACTTTTGTTAGGCCCTCTCAATGATCAATTATTAGATAAAACATGTTTAATTCTAGAAAGCTAACCATAGGTCTGGCGCAGCCGGCCATTTTTAACTTTCACAAGCCGATGTGCATGGGACAATGGGCAACTATTTGTTCTGATTATTTTTTCGGTTGTATTTTCTTGTTTAGAACATATAGTAGCCATGTACTCCACCAGTGTTCAATAAATGGGTTTTTTTCTGCCTACTATGGATATTTTATTTTACGGGTATCATTGACCCAGGTTAGCTGTTAAAACTTTTTTTATAAGGTTAATGCTAAACCTTTCTTAAGTAGGTGCACAACTTGAGGACAAGCTTAGCCTATTTATGAATACATATTAAACAACTGATTTGTTATGTAAACAAAATATGCCAATACCTTTAAAATGCTATACCTTTTAATTTTGTTCTTTTTTTCACTGAGCTACTGTATATACTTTTATATGGTAATTATGGGTGGCACTTGATGAGCAAGGTTTTCCTTACCGTAATACCGTCTCATAAACATGCATCCATAAAATGCATCAGAAAATCGCTTTTGGGTGCATATCCCCCACTGAGTAATAATTACCAGGTGTACTACAGTATGCCGGCGCTTGGGATCCCGGCGCTCAGCATACCGGCACCGGAATCCCGACAGCCAGGATACTGTCATCTATTTTCCCTCTTAGGGTGTGCACGACACCCCTGGAGGAAGAATAAATAACGTAGCATGACACCGTGCCAGTATACCGGCAGTCGGGATCCCAAGCGCTGGCATACCGTAGTACACCCAGTAATTATTACTCACTCAGTGAAGGATATGCACCCAAAAGCGATTTTCTAATGCTTTTTATGGACGCATGTTTATGAGATGCTATTACGGAAGGAAAACCTGGCTCATTTTTACTTGCACCTCTTTTGCTCCACAGAATCTCACACCTAATTGGATCTCTCCCGGAAATCGCTAAATAATAAATAAATTAGGTTTTTAATGACGTGTTATTTGTTAAACACGGGATGCAATCAATATACTGGCTGCCAACAACAGCCGGTGAAATGCCGGCTGACGGAATCCCAACAACCATGGAGTATAACCACTCGATTGGTGGGTCCATGATACCAACCCGCGAGGGAACTCACTGCCGGGATTACGGAAGATAGGATGCCGCTTTCGGTATACTGACAGCCACTATCCTGTCTGCAGGTAAATCAAACCCAACCCATTAAAGCATTAGCACATCAAGGGCGATACCATTTTAGCCATGCTGCCGTTTCGGTCGATAAAAATGGTCGGTTATAGAGATTAGAGGTTATTTTAATCGGGCAAAATATGTCCCCGATCCCATGTGTTATCATGCCTGAGGCATCCGAAGCATAATCCAAGATGAGTGTCGGCATCGGGGCTAATAGGATAGCCCCCTTAATAGTACTGTTCATATAACTTATTTGAAATACTCCATGGCAGACTACATGAAAGAGCCCTAGGCACCGAAGTAGATACAGGGGGGAAAAAAAAACCCACTAATGGCATATAATATGACTCCTGCTTTCCCTGGTGTCTTTGAGAATCTTCCCAAGTAATCTTAAACGCGTGCATACAAAAATAGGATTTTGGTTACCTACCGGTAAATACTTTTCTCGTAGTCCATAGAGGATGCTGGGGTCCACATTAGTACCATGGGGTATAGACGGGAGCCATGGGCACTTTAAGAGTTTAATAGTGTGGGCTGGCTCTTCCCTCTATGCCCCTCCTACCAGACTCAGTCTAGAAACTGTGCCCGAGGAGACGGACATCTTCGAGAGAAGGATTTAACACAGATAGTGGCGAGATTCACACTAGCTCACACATACAAGGTACATCAAGCTAATTAGCTTGAAAACCTCAGCAACTGCTGAAACATTACTTACCAAGTAACAATACAGTACATAACTAAACCAAGCTGTACTGAACCATAAAACAGGTGCAGCAAAACGAAGCGCTGGGTGGGCACCCGGCATCCTCTACGGACTACGTGAAAAGGATTTACCGGTAGGTAACCAAAATCCTATTTTCTCTTACGACCTAGAGGATGCTGCGGTCCACATTAGTACCATGGGGATGTACCAAAGCTCCCAGAACGGGAGGGAGACCGCGGAGGCACCTGCAAAACTGATTGGCCTCTGATGATCTGAAGTTCAGTAAAAGTATCGAACTTGTAAAACTTTGCAAACATGTTCGACCCAGACCAAGTTGCAGCTCGGCAAAGTTGCAATGCCGAGACACCCCGGGCAGCCGCCCAGGAAGACCCCACTTAACGAGTAGAGTGGGCCTAAACAGATTTTGGAAACGGCAATCCTGCCGTAGAATAAGCGTGCTGGATAGTGAACCTAATCCAGCGAGAGATCGTCTGCTTAGAAGCAGGACTCCAAATTGTCTTGAGTCCAATTTTCTGTGACGAGAAGTTCTCTTCACATATATCTTCAGAGCCCTCACAACATCCAAGGATGTAATTGAGGAGTCAGTTGCCACTGGCACCACAATAGGTTGGTCGATATAAAATGCTGACACAACCTTCGGAAGAAACTGCTGATGTGTCCGGAGCTCAGCTCTATCTTCGTGGAAGATCAAGTAAGGGCTTTTACAGGATAAAGCCCCCACTTCGGACACATGTCTAGCAGAAGCCAAGGCCAACAATGTGACAGCCTTCCATGTAAGAAATTTGACCTCAACCTCCTATAGAGGCTCAAACCAATCCGACTGGAGGAACTGCAATACCACGTTAAGTTCCCAAGGCGCCGTAGGCGGTACAAAGTGAGGTTGGATGTGCAGAACTCCCTTCAAAAAAAGTCTGAACCACAGGGAGGGCAGCCAATTGTTTCTGGAAGAAAATGGATAGGGCTGAAATCTGGACCTTCACAGATCCCAACCTCAGGCCCATATACACGCCTGCTTGCAGGAAGAGGAAAAAACGTCAGAGTTGAAACTCCACCGTAGGAAACTTCTTGGATTCACACCAGGAGACATATTTCTTCCAAATACAATGGTAATGTTTAGACATTACCACTTTCCTAGCCTGTATCAGGGTAGGAATGACCTTCAGAATGCCCTTCCGAGCAAGTATCAGGCGCTCAACTTCCATGCTGTCAAACGTAGCCACAGTAAGTCTTGATAGGCGAACGGCCCCTGCTGCAGCAGGTCCTCATAAGGTCCGCGTACCAAGTCCGCCTTGGCCAGTCTGGAGCAATGAGGATCACTTGAACTCTTGTTCTCCTTTACGAGCTTTAGAACTCTTGGAATGAGTGGAAGTGGTGGAAACACGTACTCCAACTGGAACACCCATGAAGACACCAGGGGCGTCCACCGCCACGGCTTGTGGGTCCCTCGACCTGGAACAATAGCGTTGGAGCTTCTTGTGGAGACGAGAGGCCATAATGTCTATTTGGGGTAACCACCAAAGGTCTGTTATTTCCTTGAACACCTCCGGATGGAGATCATGTCTGCTGAGGAAGTCTGCTTCCCAGTTGTCCACTCCCGGAATGAAGATTGCCGAGAGCGCCAATGCGTGTCTTTCTGCCCAGAGGATGATTCTTGTCACCTCCGACATTGCAGCTCTGCTCTTCGTTCCGCCTTGTCGGTTTATGTAGGCTACTGTCGTTACATTGTCCGACTGCACTTGAATGGCCCGATTTCTTAGAAGATGGGCCGCCTGAAGAAGACCGTTCTAGACGGCTCTTAGTTCCAGGATATTGATGGGCAGGCTGGCTTCCAGACTTGACCACATTCCTTGGAATGTTACTTCTTGAGTGACTGCTCCCCAGCCTCGAAGGCTCGCATCCTAGGTTAGAAGGACCCATTCCTGAATCCCGAACCTGTGGCCCTCCAGAAGGTGAGGTAATTGCAGCCACCAGAGGAGCGAAATCCTGGCCTTCGGCGACAGATGTATTCTCTGGTGCATTTGGAGATGAGATCCCGACCACTTGTCCAGGAGATCCAGTTGGAAGGCCAGAGCGTGGAACCTCCCGTACTGGAGAGCCTTGTAAGAGGCCACCACCTTTCCCAACAGGCGAATGCATTGATGAACCGACACCCGGGCTGGCTTCAGGACATCCCGGACCATAGCTTGTATCACCAACGCCTTTTCCTGTGGAAGAAACACCCTCTGCACGTCTGTGTCTAGAATCATTCCCAGAAAGGACAACTTCTGGGTTGGTTCCAAGTGTGACTTTGGAAGGTTCAGAATCCAACCGTGGATTTTGAGGAGGCGGGTTGTGAGAACAATGGACTGCAGCAGCTCCTCCTTGGATGATGCCTTTATCAGCAGATCATCCAGTGCCGGGATCCCGACACCCGTCAAACTGAAGACCACCCCTGTTATCCAGCCAATTACTTATCCATGTACAAATAGTATATCCTAGGCCAAGACCTCTTAATTTGTTGATCAGTGTCCTATGACGCACTGTATCGAAGGCTTTTGCAAAATCTAAATACACCACGTCCACCGCTTTTCCCTGGTCAAAATTCTCACTCACTTCCTCATAGACGCTAATTAAGTTGGTATGACATGATATATCCCTTACAAGCCCGTGCCGACTTTTGCTAATAAACTTAGTAGCCTGCAGGTGATCCTCTATGCCAGGCATGTCCAAACTGCAGCCCTCCAGCTATTGTGAAACTACATACCCCAGCATGTCCTGACACAGTTTTGCTGTCAGAGAATGCTAAAGCTGTGTCAGGGCATGCTGGGATGCGTAGTTTCTCAACAGCTGGAGGGCCGCAGTTTGGACATGCCTGCTCTATGCTATCCCTCAAAATGCCTTCCAATATTTTACCCACTATAGACGGTTAAACTAACTGGTCTTTAGTTTCCAGAATTATTTTTAGTTTCTTTTTAAATAAAGGCACTACCTCAGCTATACACCAATCCTTTGGTACCATGCCTGATCTAATTGAACTATAGAAAATCAAGTATAGGGGTTTTGCTAGCTGTGACCTAAGCTCCCTAATAACCCTCGGATGAAAAAGGAAAAGGATTTACCAGTAGATAATTAAAATCCTAGTTTCTCTTGCGTCCCAGAGGATGCTGGGGTCCACATTAGTACCATGGGGATGCACCAAAGCTCCCAGTACGGCAGGGAGAGCGCGGAGGCTCCTGCAGCACCGATTGGCCTCTGAGGGCCTTAAGTTTGGTCAAAGTATCGAACTTGTAGAACTTAGCAAACGTGTTCGACCCTGACCAAGTAGCCGCTCGGCAAAGTTGTAAAGCCTAGACACCCCGGGCAGCCGCCCAGCAAGAATGTTTATCGGAAGGGTGGATTCCAGACTTGACCACTTTCCTTTGAAGTTTTCCCCTTGGGTGACTGCTCCCCAACCTCTGAGACTTGCATCCGTGGTTAGAAGAATCCAATTGTGAATCCCGAACCTGCGGCCCTCAAGTAGCCACCAGAGAAGTAAAATTCTGGCTTTCAGCGACAGGCGTATCCGCTGGTGCATGTGGTGATGAGATTCCGACCATTTGTCTAGGAGATCCAGTTGGAAGGACCTTGCGTGGAATCTTCCATACTGTAGAGCATCGTAGGAGGCTACCATCTTCCCCAGAAGACGAATGCACTGATGAACCGATACCCGGGCTGGCTTCAGGACGTCCCGTACCATCGACTGGATCACCAAAGCTTTCTCCACCGGTAGAAACACCCTCTGCACCTGTGTCGAGTATCATCCCAAGGAAGGGCAGTCTCCTTGTCGACTCCAAATGTGACTTTGGAAGGTTGAGGATCCACCCATGAGATCCTGGAGTAGTCAAGTTGAGAGAGCAATACTCTACAACAACCTCTCCCTGGAAGATGCTTTTATCAGCAGATCGTCCAGATATGGAATTATGTTCACTCCCTGCCTGTGGAGGAGTAGCATCATCTCTGCCATGACCTTGGTGAACACCCTCGGTGCCGTGGAGAGGCCAAATGGCAGTGCCTGGAAAGGATAGTGACAGTCCAGCAGCACAAATCGGAGGTAAACCTGGTGAGGCAGCCAGATCGGAATGTGAAGGTATGCATCTTTGATATCTAGGGATACCAGGAATACCCCCTTCTCCAGACCTAAGATCACCACTCTCAGAGACTCCATCTTGAATTTTAATTCCCTCAAGTAGGGGTTCAATGACTTTAGGTTTAATATTGGCCTTACCAAACCGTCTGGTTTCGGTACCACAAACAGGTTTGAGTAATAACCCTTGTGTTGTAGGTGAGGTGGAACTGGAACAATGACATTTGTTTGAACCAATTTTTGAATGGCATCCTGTAGGATAGCACTTTCTGTCAGCGAAGCTGGTAAGCCTGATTTGAAGAATCTGTGAAGTGGGAATTCTTTTCGTCTTGCTACCCCCTGCCTGATCTCCAGGCTGGGAGGTCCACCGTCATGCAGAAGATTTTGAGGAAGCAGAACTTGGTTTCTGTTCCTGAGATCCTGTTTATGCAGGTTGTCTGGATTTTCCCCGACCTCCCCTAAAAAAGGCGGAGGGGGGTTTGGATTTTTAAAATTTTGCGGTCCGAAAGGACTGCAGTGTAGACATAGGATAAGATTTCCTAGCCGGTGGTGCTGCTGAGGGAAGAAAGGTTGACTTACCCGAAGTTGCCGTGGAAATCCACGCATCCAATGCGTCCCCAAACAGAGCCTGATCTGTGAAGGGTAGGTTCTCCACACTTTTCTTGGATTCTGTATCCTCAGTTCATTGGCGTAGCAAGAGTCCTCTGTGTGCCGAGACAATTCAATGTCACACGTATCCATAGTATCTAAGTACTCAAGTAATGTGCCTGACCACTTCACTATGGCTTTAGAAATCCACGCACAAGTAATGGTGGGCCTTAAAGCTACGCCATTAGCGGTGTATAGTGATTTGAGCGTAGTCTCAATCTTGCGGTCAGCCGGCTCTTTCAAATCGGTTGAACCAGGTACAGGTAAAACCACCTTTTTTTTTTTGACAACCTAGATACAGAAGTGTCTACTATAGGGGGGTTTTCCAGCTTTTTTCTGTCCTCTTCAGGGAAAGGAAAAGCAATAAGAACCCTTTTTGGGATCTGGAATTTTTTCTCTGGGTTTTCCCAGGATTTTTCAAACAAAGAGTTTAACTCCTTAGAAGCCGGGAAGGTAAGAGAGGATTTCTTACTTTCAGTAAAATAAGATTCCTCTACCTGCTCAGGTACCGTCTCAGTAATATGTAAAATATCCCTAATCATTAGTTGCACCCCCGTAGCAAGTGATGCATTCCCTCCCTCCCCCCCCCCCCCCCACCCATATCCCCATCACCGTCCCCTGTATCAGAGTCGGTATCAGTGTCAACTTGCATTATCTGGGCAAGTGTACGTTTCTGTGGGTATGCAGGGGGGGTCTTAGACGAAACAGTGGGGACTGAGTATGTCAAACCTTCCACAGATTTTCTCAAAACCTGCGTCTCTTTTTCATTATGTGACATCCTAGTTGAAATCTAGGATATCATTCCTCTTAAAGAATCCACCCACGGGGGTTCGGATTCGGAAGGCTGAGAAAGCATATTGCAGTCCTGAGTACATGGAAGAGACCATTCAGGAGAAGATAAACACTCTGTAGCACAGGACACAGAGTCCTTAAACATGTTGATGTTAGATACACATCTACACACATACACACAGGAAAATGTCAGACACAGTTTCCCCCCAGAGTACCTTCAGACAGTCACAGAGTATAAGGAGCCAGCCACACAAAGCAAGCAAAGGGAGAAGAGTCTCTTATTTGACCAATAAACATCCTGTCTTCAAGATGACTGCCTTTATCTTGCGACCAATAGGAGTGTGACAAACGCAAACTCGTACTCCGGCTGTTCTGGATTGAGACCAGCATCTCCGAGCTCCAATCTCGGCCAGCTACCATGCAGCACCTTGTCCATAGTGGGTGACCAATTCGCATCAGTCAACAGCAATTAAGGTGTGTCGGCAACATGTCTACACGCATACACAGCAGCAAGCAGTATCAGGTGCTTATGGTAGGAGTCTGAGTGAAAATCAGCGGTTCCATGTGCCAGTGGGAGAAGCCTGGTGGCAGCAAAATACCCACCAATGTGAAGTGGGTGGAGCAAGTAACAGGCTGTTATCAATGGTAAGAGGGAATTCCCTATTGGCCCAGGTGCCATGGTATCAAATAAGTCTGATTGATTTGCGCAGGCAGGGATGCACATCTGGTCACACATGGCAACCACACTTGCAAGATTTCTGCCTTCCCATGACTTGCTGTGAGCCAATGTTATAGGCCCTACACACTGGGCGATAATACTGAAATATATGAACGATCTCGTTCATTAATGAACAAGATACTGTTCATATCTTTCAGTGTGGAGGCACCAGCGATGAACGATGTGCGGCCCCGCGCTCGTTCATCGCTGGTGCCCTGTCGCTTGTGCATGCAGGCCAATATGGACGATCTCATCCATATTTGCCTGCACTGTTATGGAGCCGGGTGACGGGGGGAGTGAAGAAACTTCACTACTCCCGTCACTGACCCCGCCGCCGGGTCGCCCGTTGGCCGTATCCGCCATCGGGCAGTTCGGCGGCGGATCGCAAAGTGTGTGGGGCCCATTAGATGCATATTTATAAAAATTTTGTTAATTTGCTATTTAAAGAAAATAAGTTTAAAAAAACAACAACATGTGCAATTGTAGCTTTTAAGCATTTTGCAAGCTCTTAAGGGAGGTACACACACACAGGGAGATGTGTGCTGAGCAATCTATCACAGAACGCTCAGCACACATCTCTCCCCCCGCAGCGCAATGTGTGCTGAGCGAGGGGGGTACGCTCATTTCACCCAGCGGTGAAGTGAGCGATGTAACTAGATGCTGGCCAATCTAGAACCGGCAGGCCAATCTAGAATCAGCGATAGCGATGCGCGGCCCTATGGGGCATACACACGGAGAGATATGTGCTTAATTTCTAAGCAATCTAGTCAGATTGCTTAGAAATTAAACATAGATCTCTCCGTGTGTACCCCCCTTTAGGGTGGGTACACACTAGAGCAATATTGAGGACAACAATTAGTCTAGTGTGCACACACAACTGCGCACTCACCCGGGTTGCATATGAAAAACTCTGGTCGGCCGTGCTGTGCGGTCAGATGATATCGCATGCGATTTGGTGCACATCATGTAGCGTGTACAGTCAACCGGACAACCAGATTTGTCCAATGAAGACGTCACAGACCATTATTAAAATTAGCCAGTAATCATTCTAGTGTGTACAGGAGTAACAATAAAAATGTATACAATGAATCAATAGGATAAATCTTTTGGTTGTTTCAAGACTACAGTGTGTATGCTCAATATCATTTGTTCAGGAGTCAGGACTCAAAAGGAAATCACCTTGACCATCGGCCCTCTTGCTGGTCATTTTGGTGTGTACCCACCCTTAGAAACCACACTTGCATAAAGGATAACTATTGTAACACAAGCATCAGTAAGAAGTTATTAGGGCTATATTTATTACATACTGTACCACACTTATGTGTGCTTAAAGATTTTTATTACAGTTCACTTCTCTCCCCTAAGTCCCTCGATGCAGTGAGCCTGTTGCCAGCAGGACTCACTGAAAATAAAAAAACCTAACAAAACTTTTACTCTAAGCAGCTCTTTAGGAGAGCCACCTAGATTGCACCCTTCTCGGCCGGGCACAAAAATCTAACTGAGGCTTGGAGGAGGGTCATAGGGGGAGGAGCCAGTGCACACCACCTGATCCTAAAGCTTTTACTTTTGTGCCCTGTCTCCTGCGGAGCCGCTATTCCTGCCCTGTCTCCTGCGGAGCCGCTATTCCCCATGGTCCTGACGGAGTCCCCAGCATCCACTTAGGACGTCAGAGAAAATTCACTTTCCCGCAGAAGTGCAACTGAACTAAATCACGCATCACATCAGAAATATAGCTCTATGCCAACCTTTTCTTTTTTACTCTATTTAAGTATTGTGTAACAAATTGGTGCTACACATTTTATTCACCTACTCCAAATAGACATTTTACAGCTGAAGAATCAAACAACCAAATCCAAGCACTTTTCCTTAAAACTGTACTAAAAATTTGAACATAAATGAATCATAAAGAAAGCAAGTATCTGACAGAGCAGTATGCTTCTTGTACATTTATAATCCCCAATGTCATGTTTTAATGACATTATGGGGGATATTCAATTGATTGACAAGTCAGTTGGATGTCTGTTGTTTCCTATCTAATAGACAGGAAAAACAGACACCCAAACAACTTCTCAAACATTTGAATCCCCCCCCTATGTCTGCATTGAAGCTAACACACCCCCTCCTTAAACATGATTGATCTCACAGGTGGAAGACAGCCAATCACAATTTCCCTTCTGTGTACTTCTTTCTCTGGTCATTATCGGTCTCGTATAACATTAATATTCTGCCAGTCATGTCTATTATGTACCTTGTGCTGGGCCGGTGGCAGACGGGCGCTTACTGCAGAGTCCCATGAGTCCGCCAAATCCCAATTCTCAGTCACCCCACGCCGGTTCACAGTGACGTCCCCTTATTAGCGGCGGCAGTGGGTGATGACGGCTGCTTAGCACCTCCAGCAGCCCCACAGCGCATTGCGCACAGGCAGAGCGCTGTGATCACTCCTCAGTGTGTACAACAACTGAAGGAGGCATCCGGAGCTCACCGTGACTCACATACAGCGATTCATCACTTCCGGGTTTTCTCCGCGATCAGGTCTTCAACTCGGAAGTGTTTATTACGGTCCCCATCTCCGGCGCCGCGCGTATTTTGTTTTTATGAGTTGGCTGTATAGCTGTTAGTGTCTGGTCTAGTTCACAGGTTCTCAAACTCGGTCCTCAGGACCCCACACGGTTCATGTTTTGCAGGTCACCTGTAGATTTTTAAAATGTGACAGTTGGTGATCCACAGTGCAGCTGCTGGGTGACATGGAAAACGTGAACCGTGTGGGGTCCTGAGGACCGAGTTTGAGAACCACTGGTCTAGATCTACAGGACTATTTATATAGACAGCATGCAAGAGAAGGCTCAGCAACGTTGGGGGTCATTCCGAGTTGAAAGCAACTTTTTGCAGCGCTGAGATCAGGTTAAATCTCTGCAAAACTGCGCAAGGTGATTGACAGAAATAGGGCGTTCGTAGGTGTCAACTGACCGTTTTCTGGGAGTGTTTGCAAAAACGCAGGCGTGTCCAAGCGTTTGCAGGGCGGGTGTCTGACGTCAATTACGGGACCAAAAAGACTGAAGTGATCGCAGCGGCTGAGTAAGTATAGAGCTACTCAGAAACTGCAAAAAACTTTTTTATGCTGTCAGCTGCAACAGCGTTCGCACACTTGCAAAGAGAAAATACACTCCCCCATAGGCAGTGACTATCTGATCGCAGCGCTGCAAAAAGTTGCTATCGAGGGATCAACTCGGAATGACCCCCATTGTTGCTAATGTAACTTAAAATGTAATGTTTTCGAGCAAGTCAAATTTTAAATCAATAAAAATAACTAAATAAATAGATATGTAGATATTTATATACCGATAATTCCACATGGTGGAGGTTGCACTCGAACAAAAAGAGTTTCAACTCAAGTCTATTAGATTTAATCAAAATGGTAAATTCACAGCCATTGGGTCGTCGTTTCGATTAATTCTAGAATTTTTTTCAAGGCAGGCTATCGATAACAGGGTTTATATATGGCAGATGAAACACGGTTTAAGTCTGTGGAGGAAAGAACGCAAATTAAGAACTACTATATACAGCGTCCAGCATAGGGATGGCCATCGACCATCGATGATTCAAAATCATTGATGGTCTATGACTGATGGTAACTACTTATTTTACCATCGATGGGGGAAAACCAGATGGTTTCCCACCATCAATGATAAAGAGCTATCAATTTTTTTTTTCTCTTTTAGGGTGTCAGGGACACAAAGCATACCTCCGACACCCGCGAAGCCACGCCCCCAGGCCCTGTTTGGCCTGCAACTCACTTAATATTAAAATAAGGGTGACCATTGATGGTCGAAACCATCAATGGCTCCCTTACAGATTGTTCCCCACCATCTAGGTTATCAACGATGGATAAACCATCGATGGCCATCCCTTGTTCAGCGTTGGATGTGTTTTTTCCCTGTATCCTGCATGTGAGCTCCAGCGGCAGGTCATGCTGGAACGCATATCGATCTGCATTCCGGTCCACTGGAGCGCAGAGTGCCTCCTGTTTGCGGCTGGTTCTTAGGCTGCTGCCGGTGACATATGGCTGACGATCGGGGTGATCTCTGGAGCGGCAGGCCCCCAGCAGATTGGCAGTGATGGCCATCGGTGTGGTCCTTTATTTTATTTGTCTGCCATGTTGTACTGATGATTGATGGCGCTGGAACGCATGTGAGTTCCTTAGTCGGACCACTTCCGTTTTTTTTCCTATATAAACCCAGCCACTAGAATCCCCCCTTGCGCTGCCCACATCGTGACTCTGTGTCCTATCTATAGTATGTGAGTATGGTTACATTACCAATCTAAAAAAAAATTCTTGTTATTAGAGTATTGTATTATATTCAATTGATTGATGTGTTTTTTTCAATTTTTTTAGTCAGCATTGGATGTATTATATGGATAATATGGCTCATTTGTGGGCTGGTGCAAGTATAACCCGTCACTGATTCAGAAATGTTGTATATACCCATGAAAATGTTGTAAGTGTTTAAGATCTTCTTTATTACTTGGTTGTCTATTCACATAAAATTTATATAGGTTGTCACAAACCTGGGCTGAGAGGGTTGAGAACTCAGGGACTCTTCCGATGATCAGGTGGAAGAACCGTAGTTGGGTCGGAATAGAGACTGCCGAATGTAGGTCTTCCTCATGCAGGACCAATAGGGAACTTAGTCCGTGAACGATGCTAGATACACTGAACAAGGAATAAAATGAAGACTTGAGAATGGTGCTGGGGATCTCTGAATGAAGAAGTAAATGATGACTTGGGATCACTGCTGAAGAACAGAGAAGAGTGATGATTTGAGAACGATGCTGAAGAACACTGACCGAAGAGATGAGTGATGATTTGAGAATGATTCTGAAGAACACTGAACAAAGAGATGAGTGATAATTTGAGAACTATGCTGAAGAACACTGAATTAAGAGATGAGTGTTGATTAGAGAACGATGCTGAAGAACACTGAACGAAGGGATGAGTGATGATTTGAGAACGATGCTGAAGAACACTGAACAAAGAGACGCTGGCAGCACTGGAGTCCGTGAGCCGAGGGACTCACTTACAAGCCGGGAGCACTGGAGGCTGCGGGCAGAGAGACACTTGTATACTGGAAGCACTGGAGACTGCGTGCTGGGAGACACACTTGTATAATGGAAGTACTGGAAAGTCTGTGAGCCGAGTGACACACTTAGATGCTTGAAGCACTGGAGAGTCTGTGAGCCGAGAGACACACTTAGATGCTGGAAGCACTGGAGAGTCTGTGAGCCGAGAGACTCGCTTAGATGCTGGAAGCACTGGAGAGTCTGTGAGCTGAGAGACACACGAGCCTGGGGGTAGCTTAACAGTGACGATACTCAGGTGCCGGGGCTTTGCCCGACATCTCCGTTTGAACCTCCCACCCTCTTCTCATTGGCGAAGGGGCGGAGCTGACGTCACCAGCCCCCTCGCCCCCACGTGGTCAGACATGGCGGCGCCTGTGGAGCCGGTTGCCGCCCGCAGCAGCGTTGCCCGCACGCTGGGAGCCAGCGGGAGAAAGGGACGCCCCTGAGACCAGCTCACCCGAACAGGTAAGCGCGGCGGCCGCCACTGTGCGGCCGTGACAGTACCCCCTCCTCTGGGAGTGGCCCCTGGACACTTTCCTGGTTTGGTTGGGTGTTTGGAGTGAAAGATCCGCACAAGACGAGGAGCAGAGACATCCACAGCTTTCACCCAACTTCTCTCTCAGGACCATAACCCTTCCATTCCACCAGATACTGCAGATTCTTGCGGTAGTAACGAGAATCGAGAATACTCTTGACCTCAAATTCCGTTCCCTCTTTGGTCTCCACTGGAGCTGATCTTGGAGAGTCTGAATAGGAACGATTTAGAATAAGAGGGCGGAGAAGAGAAACATGGAAAGAGTTCGGTATTCGGAAGTGAGAGGGCATACCCAATTTGCAGACAGCAGGATTCAGGACTTGCAGTATGGGGTATGGACCGATGAATCTCGGAGCAAATCTCATAGCGGATACCTTCAGATGAAGGTTGCGGGTGGAGAACCACACCCTGTCGCCAACCTTGTAGCGAGGAGCTGCCCGTCGTTTCTTGTCCGCGAAGAGTTTATATCTGATGGAGACTTCTCCTTACGTCCTAGAGGATGCTGGGGACACTTCAAGAACCATGGGGTATAGACGGGATCCGCAGGAGATATGGGCACTTTAAGACTTTTAAAAGGGGTGTGAACTGGCTCCTCCCTCTATGCCCCTCTTCCAGACTCCAGTTTAGAATCTGTGCACAGTGAGACTGGATGCACACTGAGGAGCTCTCCTGAGATTCTCTGAAAAAAGACTTTTGTTAGGTTTATTATTTTCAGGGAGACCTGCTGGCAACAGGCTCCCTACATCGTGGGACTGAGGGGAGAGAAGCAGACCTACTTCTGTGAGTTTCAAGGCTCTGCTTCTTAAGCCACAGGACACCATTAGCTCCTGAGGGTCTGAACGCTAGGTACGCCTAGATGCTCGTTCCCGGAGCCCGCTGTCACCCCCCTTACAGAGCCAGAAGTCATAAGTCGGTTGAGTAGAAGAAGATCAGAAGACTTCAGTGACGGCGTTTGAGGTAACGCACAGCGTCCGCGCTGCGCGCCATGCTCCCACACACACAGCGGCACTACAGGGCGCAGGGGGTGGCGCCCTGGGCAGCATAAAATCCTCATGTTAAGACTGGCTGTGTGGTATTTAAGTGCCTAGGCACTAAATCCGGACCCCCACCAGTATAAATAATTAAAAAAATAGCGGGGCTGAAGCGCGCCATTAAGGGGGCGTGGCTTAGCCCTCAGCTCTCATCAGCGCCATTTTCTCTTCACAGAGCTGCAGAGACGCTGGTCCTTCATCAGCACTGCTGTATCAAGTAACGGTGCATAACAGGGGGGGGGGGGGGGGCGCAGTTAATTTGGTGCTGGATTTATGATATAAAAGCGCTAACAGGTCTGAGGCATTAGATAAAAAAGTTTCAAAACCGGGATAGGCGCTGGGTTGTGAGCTGGCACACTCCCTCTGTGTTTCTCTTACACGCTTTACTGTGGGTCTGCCCCCTATATGCCCAGTGTGTTTGTGGTGTCGGTACACGTGTGTCGGCATGTCTGAGGCCGAGTACTCTTCCCAGGAGGAGACTGGATTAGGGAAAGAAACGACTGTGGGAGTGACCCTGTCGGCACCGCTGACACCTGGTAAATAATTTGAGTGCTTTGAATGCGAATGTGGCTCTATTAAATAAGAGATTGGATACGTCTGAGTCTCAGACCCAGGCATGGAAGAAATCCGGGGAGGATGTGTTGTCACAAGTTCAGACCCCCTCGGGGTCACAAAAGCGTTCTTTTACCCAGATAGCAGATATAAATACCGACACGGACGCTGACTCCAGTGTCGACTATAGTGATGCCAGATTAAATCCAAAACTGGCTAAAAGCATTCAGTACATGATTGTGGCGATAAAAGACGTGTTACATATCACGGAGGACCCTGCTGTTCCTGATACAAGGGTCTGTATGTTTAAAGGAAAGAAACCTGAGGTAACGTTCCCTCCCTCTCATGAACTGAACGCTCTTTTTGAAAAGGTTTGGGAAAATCCTGACAAGAAGTTTCAGATTACCAAGAGAATTCTGGTGGCATATCCGTTCCCCTCTGGGGATAGGGGTAAGTGGGAGTCACCCCCCAATGTGGACAAAGCTCTATCACGGCTGTCCAAAAAGGTGGCGCTTCCGTCTCCTGACACGGCAGCCCTAAAGGAACCTGCGGATCGTAAGCAGGAAAATACATTGAAATCCATTTATGTCACTACGGGTAACGCTACTCGGACCTGCCGTTGCTTCGGCGTGGGTGAGTAGCGCTATTGAAAAGTGGGCAGATAACTTGTCATCTGTGTTAGATACCCTGGATAGGGATAGCATTCTTTTGACACTGGGTCATATCAGGGATGCTGCAGCCTACCTTAAGAAAGCTGCGAGGGACATTGGCCTTTTGGGATCAAGGGCCAATGCTATGGCAGTCTCAGCTAGGAGAGCATTGTGGCTTCATCAATGGAATGCTGATGCTGGCTATGAGGCTATGGAGTCTCTGCAGTATAAAGGTGGTGTCTTGTTTGGTGACGGCCTCGCTGACCTGGTATCTACGGCTACCACGGGTAAGTCATCCTTTTTACCTTATGTTCCTGCACAACAAAAGAGAACGCATCACTATCAGATGCAGTCCTTTCGGCCCAATAAATACAAAAGAGGACGAGGATCTTCCTTCCTTACTTACAGAGGAAGAGGAAAGGGAAAAAGGTCTCCGGCTGTGGCAGGTTCCCAAGAGCAGAAGTCCTCTCCGGCTTCTATCAAATCCACCGCATGACGCTGGGACTTCTCTGCGGGAGTCCGCACCAGTGGAGGCACGTCTCTTCGGTCATTTCTGGGTTCGTTCGGACCTAGACCCATGGGTATTAGAAATAGTGTCCCAAGGGTACAAGCTGGAATTTCAAGACGTGCCCCCTCGACGATTTTTTAAATCAGCCTTACCAGTTTCTCTTCCGGACATGGAGGTGGTATGCGGTGCTATACAAAAGCTATGTCAAAATCAAGTCATTGTCATGGTGCCCCCGTCACAACAGGGAGAAGGCTTTTATTCAAGCCTGTTCGTGATCCCGAAGCCGGACAGTTCGGTCAGACCTATTCTGAACTTAAAATCCCTAAATTTCTATCTAAAAAAATTAAAATTCAAGATGGAGTCTCTCCGAGCAGTGATCTCCAGTCTGGAGGAAGGGGATTTTATGGTGTTGGTCGACATAAAGGATGCCTACTTACACGTCCCCATATATCCTCCACATCAGGCTTACCTGAGGTTTGCCGTTTAGGATTGTCATTACCAATTTCAGACGTTGCCGTTTGGTCTGTCCACGGCTCCGAGGGTTTTCACCAAAGTTGGCGGAAATGATGGGTCTCCTGTGCAAGCAAGGAGTCACAATTATCCCATACTTGGACGATCTCCTGATAAAAGCGAGGTCCAAGGAGCAATTACTGCAGAGCATGATGCTCTCCCTGACAATGCTGCAACAACATGGTTGGCTCCTAAACTTGCCAAAATCACAGTTGGTTCCGACGACAAGGCTGTCGTTCTTGGGTATGATTCTGGACACGGAATTACAGAGAGTTTTTCTTCCAGTGGAAAACGCTCTGGAAATTCAGAACCTGGTCAAACAGATTCTGAAGCCGGCAAGAGTATCGATTCATCAATGCACTCGGTTGCTAGGGAAGATGGTGGTGGCCTACGAGGCCATTCAGTTTGGCAGATTCTATGCCAGAGTGTTTCAGTGGGACCTGTTGGACAAATGGTCCGGATCCCATCTGCACATGCACCGACAGATAATCCTGTCTTCCAAGACCAGAATCTCACTCCTGTGGTGGCTGCACAGCTCTCTCACCTCCTAGAGGGACGCAGATTCGGGATCCAAGACTGGATCCTTGTGACCACGGATGCGAGTCTCCGAGGCTGGGGTGCAGTCACAAAGAGGGAAAATTTCCAGGGAAAATGGTCAAGCCAGGAAGCTTGTCTACACATAAACATTCTGGAATTAAGGGCCATTTACAACGGTCTTCTACAAGCAGAACATCTTCTTCGCGATCTGCCCGTCTTGATTCAGTCGGACAACGTAACAGCAGTGGCGTACGTAAACCGCCAGGACGGAACGAAGAGCAGAGCGGCAATGGCAGAAGCCACAAAAGTTTTCCACTGGGCGGAAAGTCTTCATTCCGGGTGTGGACAACTGGGAAGCAGACTTCCTCAGCAGACACGATCTCCATCCAGGAGAGTGGGGTCTTCATCAAGAGGTCTTTGCAGAAGTGACAAGTCGTTGGAGAATTCCTCAAATAGACATGATGGCGTCTCGCCTGAACAAGAAATTTCCGAGATATTGTTCGAGGTCGAGGGACCCTCAAGCAATAGCAGTGGACGCCGTAGTGACACCGTGGGTGTTTCAGTCGATATATGTGTTCCCTCCGATTCCACTCATTCCAAAAGTGTTAAAGATCATAAGAAGAACAAGGGTTCATGCAATCCTCATTGTTCCAGACTGGCCAAGGAGGGCCTGGTATCCAGATCTTCAGGAATTACTCATAGGAGATCCCTGGCCTCTTCCTCTATGAGACGATCTGTTACAGCAGGGGCCGTGCGTGTACCAAGACTTACCGCGGCTTTGTTTGACGGCTTGGAGGTTGAACGCAGGATCTTAGCCCGAAAAGGTATTCCCAGTGAAGTAATTCCCACACTGCTTCAGGCTAGAAAAGAGATAACGGCGAAACATTATCACCGTATTTGGAGGAAATATGTGTCTTGGTGTGAATCCAAGGAGGCTCCTACGGAAGAATTTCAGCTGAGCCGTTTTCTCCATTTTCTGCAAGCAGGGGTGGATGCGGGCCTAAAGTTAAAGTACAAATTAAATTAAAGTACAAATTTCAGCCTTGTCAATTTTCTTTCAAAAAGAATTGGCTTCCCTTCCGGAAGTTCAGACTTTCGTGAAAGGCGTGTTGCACATCCAGCCTCCCTTTGTGCCCCCGGTGGCACCATGGGATCTTAACGTGGTGTTGCAGTTCCTGACATCTCATTGGTGTGAACCTTTACGTAAGGTAGAGTTGAAATTCGTCACTTGGAAAGTGATCATGCTGTTGGCCTTGGCCTCTGCAAGGCAGGTGTCTGAATTGGCGGTTTTGTCTCACAAGAGCCCCTATTTGATCTTCCATGAAGATAGAGCGGAGTTGAGAACTCGTCAGCAATTTCTGCCTAAAGTGGTGTCATCGTTTCACATGAACCAACCTATTGTGGTGCCAGTGGCTACTGACGCCTTTGAGGAATCGAAGTCTCTAGATGTGGTCAGAGCTTTGAAAATGTATGTAGCCAGAATGGCTAAGATTAGGAAAACGGAGGCTCTGTTTGTCCTGTATGATCCCAACAAGATTGGGGCTCCTGCTTCCAAGCAGACTATTGCACGCTGGATCTGTAATACGATTCGGCAAGCTCATTCTACGGCTGGATTGCCGTTACCGAAATCGGTGAAGGCCCATTCTACCAGAAAGGTGGGCTCATCCTGGGCGGCTGCCCGGGGGGTCTCGGCATTACAGCTTTGCCGAGTAGCTACTTGGTCGGGTTCAAACACTTTTGCAAAGTTTTACAAGTTTGATACCCTGGCTAAGGAAGACCTCTTATTTGGTCAATCCGCACTCTCCCGTCCGTTCTTGAGCTTTGGTATAAACCCCATGGTTCTTGAAGTGTCCCCAGCATCCTCTAGGACGTAAGGAGAAAATAGGATTTTAATACCTACCGGTAAATCCTTTTCTCTTAGCCCGTAGAGGATGCTGGGCTCCTGTCCCAGTGCGTACTGTATCTGCAGTTATTGGTTATGGTTACTCACGTGTTGTGTTGCGTTTATAGTCAGCCTGTTGCTGTCATTAATCATGCTGTTGCATGCGTTGGGTTAAATGCCATGTTGTATGGCATGTTTGAGGTGTGAGCTGGTGTATATCTCACCTTAGTTTAAATCAAAATAAATGCTTTTTCCTTCGAAATGTCCATCTCCCTGGGCACAGTTCCTATAACTGGAGTCTGGAGGAGGGGCATAGAGGGAGGAGCCAGTTCACACCCCTTTTAAAGTCTTAAAGTGCCCATGTCTCCTGCGGATTCCGTCTATACCCCATGGTTCTTGAAGTGTCCCCAGCATCCTCTACGGACTAAGAGAAAAGGATTTACTGGTAGGTATTAAAATCCTATTTTTTGAGGTTAGCATGAACTTTACTCCAGATGTGGCTGAAGTGCTGCAGAGTGGAAGTTACGGCAGGAACATCTTCCGTAGGACAGGATGATAATTCCGGAAATCGCGGGTGGAATCCATAATTGATGATGAAAAATGGGGTTTCACCAGTGGAGGTATGATACTGATGGTTATGGGCAAATTCTGCCCAGGGCAACAACTACCCAGTTGTCCTGAGAAGGCGAAAGATACATGCAGAGGAAAGTCTCTAAGTCCTGGTTGACTCGGTTTGTCTGTTGGTTTGTGGGTGGTAGGCGGAAGAAAACTTGAGTTTTATTTGGAGGGCTGAACAGAGAGCTTTCCAGAATCTCACAGTGAACTGTACCCCTCGATCGGAAAATACCTCCTGGGGTAATCCATGTAGCCGAAATTGTTTCTGGATAGATAGTTGAGCCAGTTTGGGAGCTGTTGGTAGGCCTGTCAAAGGAACAAAATGTGCCATTTTCAAGAAGAAGTGGTCCACGATCACCCAGATGGCGTTACAACCCTTGGAGGGAGGCAACTCGGTGATGAAGTCCATAGAGATATGGGACCAAGGTCTTCTAGGAATAGACAAAGGTTGAAGCAATCCAGCAGGAGGTAGACGAGGAATCTTACATTGGGTACATTGAGGGCAAGAGCTCACAAAATCTTGTATATCTCTTCTCATAGAGGACCACCAATAATATCTATGCAAGAATTCAAACATTTTTTGTGCTCCAGGGTGTCCGGAGAACTTGGAGATATGAGCCCACGGAAGCAATTTTGTTCGGAGTTCTGCTGGAACGGTCGTCCTCCCAGGAGGTGGACCTAGAGAAGTGGGAGCTGCAGAAATGGAGACAGGACTTAGAATTAAACTTTTCTCAATGGAATTCTCTTCATCGGAGGCGGTCAGGGAGCGAGACAGGGCGTGAGCTTTTGCGTTGAAAGTCCCGGCCTGGTACTTAATAAATGAAAAGCGAGTGAAAAAGAGTGCCCATCTAGCTTGATGGGTATTTAAACATTGGGCGGTCTTGATGTATAACAAGTTCTTGTGGTCGGTGTAGATGGTAATTAAATGTTTAGCACCCTCCAATAAATATCTCCACTCCTCTAAGGCAGATTTTATTGCCAGAAGTTCCTGATCTCAATGCGATAATTACGTTCAGTAGGTGAAAACTTTCGAGAGTGGAAACCACATAGGTACAACTTCCCATCAGAAGAGTACTGAGAGAGGACGGCTCCTTCCAGGTAAAACGGTTCTTCAAAATTTGGCTGCTGGAGCACCGGAGTGGACATAAAGGCCGACTTCAACTGTACAAACGCTTCTACGGCTTCGGGAGGCCACGAAATTGGATTGGAACCTTTCTTGGTCAAAGCAGTAATGGGTGCTACATTGGTGGAAAACCCTCTTATGAACTTCCTATAATAATTCAAGAAGCCTAGGAATCTTTGCACCGCTTTCAAGGAGAGAGGTTGAGTCCAATCCTGGATGGCTTTGAACTTTCCTGGATCCATGCGATGCTCTGTGCCCGAGATGACATATCTGAGGAAAGGAATTGATGGAACCTCAAAAGCACTCTTGGAGATCTTGCCATAAAGATGGTTATTTCAGAGACGACATAATACTTCTTTGACCTGAATTCTGTGCTGCAAAATGTCACTGGAAAAGATAAGTATGTCGTCCAGGTATACCATGAGACATTGATATAGCATATCCCGAAAGATTTCATTGACAAACCCTTGGAAGACTGCCGGAGCATTACAGAGTCCAAACGGCATTACCAGATACTCATAATGCCCATCCCTGGTGTTAAAAGCGGTTTTCCATTCATCCTCTTGTCTGATTCGAATGAGATTATAGGCTCCCCTCAAGTCGAGTTTTGTGATGACTTTGGAGCTGCAGATCCTGTCAAAAAGCTAGGTAATCAGAGGTAATGGATATCCATTCTTGACGGTGATATCGTTTAACCCCCGATAGTCTATGCGGGGTCTTAATCCGCCGTCTTTTTTTTTTTTCCACAAAAAAGAAGCCAGCTCCCACCAGAGAAGTGGATGGCCGAATGAACCCCTTTTGAAGGTTCTCCCTGATATATTCTGACATCACTTGCGTCTCGGACAAAGACAAAGGGTACGTACGACCACGAGGTTGCATCTTCCCAGGGATCAGGTTAATTGGGCAGTCCCAGGGTCTATGGGATGGTAACCGGTCGGCTGCTTGCTCGGAGAATACATCTGCAAATTCCCGATAGGGCTCAGGAAGGGATTCTTCGATAGACTTGGTAGAGGTACGCAGGGGACAGACTGACGTAAGGCAATTTGTGCGGCAAAAGGAACCACAGGACAGAATTTGTGATGTCTTCCAGTCAATATGGGGATTATGAATCTTGATCAAGGGTAGGCAGAGAACCAACTCATGCGAGATCTCCAGAATGTTATGCACACCAGTGCCTGCAGGAAAGTACTGGTGTCAGAACTGTTATGCACTCCAGTGTCTGCAGGAATGTACTGGTGTTTGAACTGTTATGCAAAACAAATGGACTCACAGACAAACTGGGGAATATGACATAACGTACACAGAAGGTAATAGGGTAACAAAATACACACAAAGTGAACAGAGAAGCCCAGAGGCTAAGGAACTGGGTATCTCCCTTGTATTAGAACTGCACAGATGGAAAAAGCAAGATGTTGTGTTTTAATACATAGAGAACCCGAAATGCTGTTGCTAAGGGCAACAGCAAAACCCTAAAGGGTTACCAACGGGTGTGGCAGTAAACTCCTTGGTCAGAGATGGAATGATAGACACAAGGAGAGTCTCCACAATCCTATTTCTCACTTGCAGTGCACAGGTTTTAGCTTACTGCCACTAAACTGACCCCTGACACCTAGCACAGTGAGACAGGATTAGACAGGCAAGTCTTATAATACAGCCGCAAACTTGCTAAGTTCACAGAGTAGTAACAGAACCCCAGCAAGCTAAACGACTGACTCCAGTCTTACTGCTAGGTCTGGATTAGCAGAGTGTAATACCAAATCCCCAGGCCTATTTGCAGTAAGCAACAAAAAAATACAAAGCTACACAGTACTGGCTAACTTTCATGAACTGACTAACCAACAAAGATTCAGCAGCAGCTGCTTACCCTGAAAAGAGGCCTTATAAAGCAGGTGCTGTCCACGCCCCACTCAGACCTCACAGACTGTGAGCACAAAAACCAGCACCGGATCCCCTGCCGTGCACAGAGCCTATAACCACTGCACAGCAAAAGACCCGAACCGGAGTATCAGCTGCGCTCAGGTTACTCCACTAGCACTTGTCTCCCGGTTGCCATGACGACGTGGCAGCACAGGGCAGGAGACCCTAACAGTACCCCCCCCTCTGACGAGGGGTCAAAGAACCCCTACCACCGGGTTTATCGGGGAACTGCGAGAAGAAAGAGCGTATCAGTCTGGGGGCATGAAGATCACAACTGCGCACCCACGACCGCTCCTCCGGGCCATACCCCTTCCAGTGCACCAAAAATGACAGCCGACCCCGAACCACCTTGGAGTCAAGAATCCTTTCAACAACAAACTCCCTCTGGCCACGTATCAGAAGAGGGGAAGGTCTTCCACTGGAAGAAGGATTACTAATCGCCCGTTTTAAAAGGGAACAATGAAATGTTTTATTGATACCCAAAGAACGGGGCAGATCTAACTGAAATGCCACCGGATTGATAACCCTGGTGATCTTATAAGGGCCGATGAACCGGGGCCCTAACTTATGAGATGGCTGTCTCAACTTCAAATTCTTGGTAGACAACCAGACGAAGTCTCCTAATTTGAAGCTGCAGGGTCTTTTCCGCTTATCAAAAACCCTTTTGGTCACTAATGACACAGACACAAGGGCTTTCTTCACTTTCCGCCAAATACCTCTAAGGACCGAAACCACAGAGGAACCACCAGGCGTGGAGTCCAGGGGGTCAAAAGAATTGGCCTTAGGATGATGCCCATACACACAAAGGAAGGGAGAGATCCCTGTAGCAGAGTGAGCCGCGTTGTTATAGGCAAACTCCGCCATGGACAGATGAGCAACCCAGTCAGTCTGACACTTGGAGACATAACACCTGAGGAACTGCTCCAAGGACTGGTTCACCCTTTCAGTCTGCCCATTAGACTGCGGATGGTAGCCTGACGACAAGCTGACAGAAATCTGGAGATCGGAACAAAATGCCCTCCAGAATTTGGCCACAAACTGGGATCCGCGGTCAGAGACCACATCAAGTGGCAACCCGTGGAGACGCACAACATGCAGCATAAATAATTCAGACAGGCGTCTGGCTGATGGCAGCCCAACCAGTGGAACGAAGTGCGCCATCTTCGAAAACCTGTCAACGACAACCCAGATGGCTGTCATCCCCGAGGATTTGGGCAAGTCCACCACAAAATCCATTGAAATGTGGGTCCATGGCTTAGATGGGATAGAGAGTGGATGTAATGGGCCAACAGGAACCCCTCTAGGAGTCTTATTTCGGGCACAGATGTCACATGCCCGAACCCACTGATCCACATCCTTAGCCACCGAGGGCCACCACACCGCCCTAGATAGCAACTCCCGAGTTCTGGCAATACCCGGGTGACCTGCCGACTTCTTGGCATGGAATTCCAGGAACACTCGCTGTCTTAACCTAGGAGGCACAAACAAAAGACCTACCGGAAGGTCTGGAGGAGCCTGCTCCTGTGCTCTAAGGACTAATGATAAGAGGTCCTGGGTAATGCCCACTTTAATACATGATGGGGAAACAATGGGCAACGGCTCCTCGGTGGTCTCCTGGATTGGAGCAAAACTCCGCGAGAGCGCATCAGCCTTGATGTTTTTTGACCCAGGGCGATATGTTATCAAAAAATTAAAGCGAGCAAAAAACAAAGCCCATCGTGCCTGCCTGGCATTGAGACGCTTCGCTGACTCTAAATATGCCAGATTCTTATGGTCAGTGAAAATTGAGACCACAAACTTAGCCCCCTCAAGCCAGTGTCTCCACTCCTCGAGTGCATCCTTAATAGCCAACAATTCCCGGTTACCCACGTCATAATTCATCTCGGCAGGCGAAAATTTACGGGAAAAGTAAGCACAGGGATGAAGGCGATTATCAGACACTCCCATCTGAGAAAGCACTGCCCCAATACCCATCTCAGAGGCATCCACCTCCACCACAAAAGGACGCTCTGGATCTGGGTGTCGCAGCACCTTGGCCGAAACAAATGCCCTTTTGAGACGGGCAAAAGCCGCTTTAGCCTCACAAGACCAGTGAGCAACATCCGCCCCTTTCTTAGTGAGTGCCACCAAGGGCGCCACTATAGACGAAAATCCAGCGATAAATCGTCTATAAAAATTCGCAAAGCCCAGGAAACGCTGAAGCGCCTTCAAACTAGTGGGCTGCACCCAATCCAGGACTGCCTGTACCTTGGAACCCTCCATTTGGAAACCTTCTGGGGAGATAATATATCCTAGAAATGCGATTTGCTGAACTTCAAATTCGCACTTCTCCAGCTTCGCCCCAAGCCGGTGGTCTCTGAGTTTCTGGAGGACTAAGCGTACATGCTTCCGATGTTCCTCCAGGGAATGGGAGAAGATTAGGATGTCATCTAAGTATACAACTAAGAATCTATCCAAATATTCCCTGAGCACATCATTCATGAAATCCTGGAAGACTGCCGGGGCATTACAGAGCCCAAAAGGCATCACCAAATATTCATAATGCCCTGAGTGGGTATTAAAGGCAGTCTTCCATTCATCCCCCTCTCTTATTCGGATTAGATTGTACGCACCGCGTAGGTCAATCTTAGAAAAAATGGTGGCAGTACGAAGCTGGTCAAACAAGACCGAAATGAGAGGCAGTGGGTATGAGTTTTTAATCGTGATACGGTTCAATTCCCTGAAGTCGATGCAGGGTCGCAACGAACCGTCCTTTTTACCCACGAAGAAGAACCCCGACCCAACTGGAGACTGTGAAGGTCTGATAAATCCCTTAGCCAAGTTCTCCTGAATGTACTCTGCCATAGCCTGAGTCTCAGGACGTGACAGGGAGTACAACCTGCTCTTGGGAAGCTTAGCATTTGGCAACAAATCAATGGCACAGTCATAGGGGCGATGGGGAGGTAGTACCTCTGCAACTTTTTTGGAGAACACGTCCGCAAAATCTGCATAACACCCTGGCAATCCTGGCAAACTTAGCTGCGAGAGCCTGACTGGAAGGCTCAAGCAACTCCTGAAACAATCAGTACCCCAACTAAGAATCTCCCCAGAGACCCAGTCAAATTGAGGATTGTGGGCCCTTAACCAGGGTAACCCCAACACCAATGGGGCAAAAGTACAGACAGTCACATAAAAGGACAATTTTTCAGAGTGTGTGGCTCCAATAAACAAAGAAATCTGGCTAGTGCAAGAGGTAATTTTACCTTGGGATAATGGTTCCCCGTTTAACCCACAAATCTCAATTTCCGATGCCAAGGGTACTAAGGGAACAGAGTGTTTCAGGGCGAATTGGCGGTCCATAAAAACCCCGTCGGCCCCACTGTCCACAAAGGCCTCAGTCTTGACAGTTTGACCGAGGATCTTCAAGGTCACCGGAATGATAAAAGTCTTCTTGGGAAATTCTGACTTCTGGCCTGACAGGATATTTCCCATCACCCTCAGGCCCTGAAGTTTTCCGGCTTTTCTGGGCATGATACTACCACATGACCTTTATTCCCACAGTACAAACACAACCCCTGCTGTCTCCTCCGCGTCTTCTCACGCGAGGAGAGGCGGGTAGCCCCAATCTGCATAGGCTCCTCAGAAAATTCCTCAGAGTCTGAGGTTCCCTTGGGAAGGAAGGAAATCTCAGTCTCCCTTTCAAGCCTACGCTCTCTCAGCCGTCTATCCACCCGGATGGATAACTGCATGAGCTGATCCAAGCTATCAGGCAAGGGATATTGTACCAGTTGGTCCTTTATCTGGTTAGAAAGACCTCTTCGGTACTGGTGTCTCAGGGCTGGGTCATTCCACTGGGTATCATGGGCCAACCTCCGAAACTCCGTACAGTAAACCTCAACTGGCCTTCGCCCTTGCTTAAGGATCGAAATCTGAGCCTCGGCTGAGGCCGTCTTGTCAGGGTCATCATACAACATGCCCAGTGCCGTAAAAAAAGCATCAACACTTTTAAGCGACGGACAGTCAGGCTGCAACCCATATGCCCAGACCTGTGGGTCTCCTTGTAGCAAGGAAATCACTATGCCCACCCGCTGAATCTCCGACCCAGAAGACTGAGGCCTAAGCCGGAAGTATAGCTTGCAGCTCTCCTTGAAACAAAAGAACTGCGAGCGATCTCCAGAAAAACGATCCGGGAGATTTACTTTCGGCTCCTTAACCCCTGCAGGTGCTGCTGCTGCGGGAGCTCCACCAGCAGCCTGGGAGGTGTGCATTTTAATGGACAAATCATTAAATTGTCGAGTCAGGACCTGCACCTGATCGACCACCTGTTGCAACGTATTTTGAGGGGTATGCTCCATATTCCCACAAAATTTCAACAGGAGTATTAGGCTGCTGAATATGTTATGCACACCAGTGCCTGCAGGAAAGTACTGGTGTCAGAACTGTTATGCACTCCAGTGTCTGCAGGAATGTACTGGTGTTTGAACTGTTATGCAAAACAAATGGACTCACAGACAAACTGGGGAATATGACATAACGTACACAGAAGGTAATAGGGTAACAAAATACACACAAAGTGAACAGAGAAGCCCAGAGGCTAAGGAACTGGGTATCTCCCTTGTATTAGAACTGCACAGATGGAAAAAGCAAGATGTTGTGTTTTAATACATAGAGAACCCGAAATGCTGTTGCTAAGGGCAACAGCAAAACCCTAAAGGGTTACCAACGGGTGTGGCAGTAAACTCCTTGGTCAGAGATGGAATGATAGACACAAGGAGAGTCTCCACAATCCTATTTCTCACTTGCAGTGCACAGGTTTTAGCTTACTGCCACTAAACTGACCCCTGACACCTAGCACAGTGAGACAGGATTAGACAGGCAAGTCTTAGAATACAGCCGCAAACTTGCTAAGTTCACAGAGTAGTAACAGAACCCCAGCAAGCTAAACGACTGACTCCAGTCTTACTGCTAGGTCTGGATTGGCAGAGTGTAATACCAAATCCCCAGGCCTATTTGCAGTAAGCAACAAACAAATACAAAGTGCATTACTAAGTGTAACAGACCTTTGTATCAAAATGGTTAGGAAAAGCACCAGGAAAAAGAAGCCAGTGTGGTTCACAAAAGTAGTATCAACTAGTGTGAAAGCAAAAAAGATGGCTTTTAGGAAATACAAGCAGACTCAAAATAATAACGACAAAGAGGAGTATCTGGACAGACGGAAGGATGCTAAGAAAGTGATCAGACGTGCAAAGGCAGAAGCTGAGGAGAAAATGGCCCAGTCAGTAGATAAAGGGGGCAAAACTTTTTTTAAGTATATAAGTGAAAGGAGAAAATCAAATGGAGGAATAATAAGACTTAAGACAGAGAGTGGGCATTTGGTGGAGGGAGACAAGGCAATAGCAGATCACCTAAATAATTATTTTTGCTCAGTATTTACTACAGAAGAAGGGATGGGGCCACAGTTAAATTGCAAGGACATTCATAAAAATAAGGTAGATGAAAATACATTTACAGAGGAGAAGGTCCTAACAGAACTTTCAAAACTAAAAGTGGATAAATCAATGGGACCAGATGGAATACACCCAAGGATACTCAAAGAGCTAAAAGATGTCCTGGTTACACCTTTAACAGAATTATTTAACCAGTCACTAAATTCAGGTGATATTCCAGAGGACTGGAAAAGAGCAAATGTAGTTCCACTGCACAAAAGTGGAAGCAAGGAAGAAGCAAGTAACTACAGACCAGTAAGCCTTACATCAGTAGTAGGGAAAGTAATGGAAAAACTATTAAAAGAAAGAGTAGTGGAATATCTTAAATCGAACAACTTACAGGATCCAAAACAGCATGGATTTACTGGTGGGAGATCATGCCAAACAAATCTTATTGACTTTTTTGACTCTGTGATGAAAATAATAGATCAAGGGGGAGCTGTAGATGTAGCATATCTAGACTTTAGTAAGGCATTTGACACTGTCCCACATCACAGACTGCTAAATAAACTTGAAAGCCTGGGGGTGGATTATAAATTAGTGAAATGGATAAGAACCTGGTTGCAGGATAGGAAACAGACAGTTGTAGTTAATGGAGTGCAATCTATGGAGGGAAATGTTACCAGTGGAGTACCCCAGGGATCTGTACTAGGTCCAGTTCTCTTTAATATCTTTGTTGGTGACATTGCAGATGGTATTGAAGGGAAGATATGCCTTTTTGCAGATGATACAAAGATATGCAACAGGGTAGACACACCGGGAGGGGTCAAACAAATGATTGATGACCTAGGTAGGCTTGAGAAATGGTCAAGAACGTGGCAACTACAGTTTAATGCTAAAAAATGCAAAATCATGCACTTGGGTCTCAAAAACCCAAAGGCTAAGTATAGTATCAAGGGTACTATAATGGAAACTACTGAGGAGGAAAGAGATTTAGGAGTCACTATTTCAAGTGACTTGAAGGCAGGAAAGCAATGCAACAAAGCAATGAGAAAGGCAAGTCAGATGCTTGGTTGCATTGGGAGAGGAATCAGTAGCAGGAAAAAAGAAGTGATAATGCCACTGTATAGGTCATTGGTAAGGCCCCATCTGGAATACTGTGTCCAGTTCTGGAGACCCTATCTCCAGAAGGATATAAATACATTAGAGAGTGTACAAAGAAGGGCAACTAAAATGGTGCATGGCCTACATCACAAAACTTACCCGGAAAGGCTAAAAGATCTTAACATGTATAGTTTGGAGGAGAGAAGGGAAAGGGGAGACATGATAGAAACTTTCAAATATATAAAGGGTCTTAACAAAGTTCAGGAGGGAAACATTCTTCAAAGGAAAAGAAGTATTAGAACTCGAGGGCATACATTGAGACTGGAGGGGGGGAGGTTCAGGGGAAATTTAAGGAAAAATTACTTCACAGAAAGGGTAGTGGATAAGTGGAATAGCCTCCCATCAGAGGTGGTAGAGGCTAAGACTGTAGGGCAATTTAAACATGCTTGGGACAGGCATATGAATATCCTTACAAAGAATCAAGGTTAAAAAAGGGTTGAGATTGCCTAAAGGATAAAATAAAAAAGGGGCAGACTAGATGGGCCAAGTGGTTCTTATCTGCCGTCAAATTCTATGTTTCTATGTTTCTATGTTTACACAGTACTGGCTAACTTTCATGAACTGACTAACCAACAAAGATTCAGCAGCATCTGCTTACCCTGAAAAGAGGCCTTATAAAGCAGGTGCTGTCCACGCCCCACTCAGACCTCACAGACTGTGAGCACAAAAACCAGCACCGGATCCCCTGCCGTGCACAGAGCCTATAACCACTGCACAGCAAAAGACCCGAACCGGAGTATCAGCTGCGCTCAGGTTACTCCACTAGCACTTGTCTCCCGGTTGCCATGACGACGTGGCAGCACAGGGCAGGAGACCCTAACACAGAATCACCAGGAACTCATGATGCAAAGCTCCAACCTGTAACTTGAGGGGCTCCGTGCGATACCTCCCGCCCTCTTCTCATTGGCGGAGGGGCGGTGCTGACGTCACCAGCCCCCTCACCCCTACGTGGTCAGATATGGCGGCGCCTATGGAGCCGGAGGCCGCCTGCAGCAGCGTTGCCCGCACACCGAGAGCCAGGAGCCGGCGGGGGAAAGGGACGCCCCGGAGACCAGCTCACCTGAACCGGTAAGCATGGCGGGCACCGCTGTGCTGCCGTGACATAGGTGCATATGATCAATGTAAATATATGTGATTACAGGACCTAATTCAGACCTGATCGCTGCTGTATGCATTCGCACACACGCCAATAGGCCGGTACGAACGCATTATACATGTGCGATCAAACACAGAAACACCCCTTTCTGCAGCGGTGTACACTGTGATTTCACAGGGAATTACATTGGGGGGGTGGAGTTGGATCTTGATCCGAGGCACCAACAGGCTAAAAGCTTTGCCTGTTCCCAGGATGCATAGCGCCACCTCCTCTATATCCCTGCCTCCAGGCACTGGAACTCAGTTTGTAAGTTGGTGCCAGAGCTTTTTGAAAGAAAACAAGACTTCAAGGGCTGCAGCACAGGCACTTAGAAGTGCTATATGTCAGTCTGACATATCGTGCTGCGGCTCCCTCACCTCCCCCAGCGGCGCTGTATACTCCCGCGCACTGGTTCCCGGGTACTTACAGCGGAGGGCTCCGGTCACTTCAGGCACACACCCTGCTCTCCTGGATCGCGTGGCCGCATCTTTGGGAGGAGGTAAGAGGGTCCCCTACGCGGGACCCGCTGAAATCGCGATCCGGCGCGGTCTCCGGAGATGGACCGTGTGCGCTGGCGTGGACACTGTGGCTGTACAGGGACCCCACTAGACCACCAGAGCAAGGGGCACAGGTCGGCTTTCTCATAATCCATTTTCTATAGGCCCCGCAGTACCTGGTGGTGAAGTCCAGCAGAGGGGAAAGGGCGCTGACCTGTAGCCCCTCCCCCAGGTGCCATTTACTGCAAATGTTCCCACCCTGGAGCTGCATCTCTCTTCTCACTTCCTGTCAGCGTTTGGGCGCCATTACATAGAGCTGCGCTGATCCTGGGACTGCTGGGCAATGTCTCCTCTGTAAAGCCGCCTGCCTCATCAGCGCTGTGCATTTACAGGACACTTAAGTATTCTACACACTATACAGGGGTCCATACACACACACACTGACACTATACAGGGTTCCATACACACACAGTAACACTATACAAGGGGTCCATACACACACTGACACTATACAGGGGTCCATACACACACACACAGTAACACTATACAAGGGGTCCATACACACACACACACACTATACAGGGGTCCATACACACACACACACTGACACTATACAGGGGTCCATACACACACACACACACACACTGACACTATACAGGGTTCCATACACACAGACAGTGTTAGTTAAAAACAAGTGCATAACTACAGGGATATTTATCCTGTGTTATACATCCAGTCTTTACTGTGCATTGTTATATCTGTATACATACATAGCTTTACTTAGTAGTCCAGTTACTTAGTATTGCTAGTCCAGTGCAGTTTTATTGTTGTTTGTAATAATTTCTGCATTGTACATGTGACTGTGTGTGCCAATAGCTGCTGTGCAGTCTCTATTCCGTATATCTCACACATATCGCTATCCCTATATTCTGTACCCTGAGGGGGGCTAAGTGCATCAGGGTTTTCATATAATATATTGTTTCACAGGATGTACTATTTTGGTATTTCTCTTACGTCCTAGAGGATGCTGGGGACTCCGTAAGGACCATGGGGGGTATAGACGGGCTCTGCAGGAGATAGGGCACCTAAAAAGAACTTTGACTATGGGTGTGCACTGGCTCCACCCTCTATGCCCCTCCTCCAGACCTCAGTTAGATCTTGTGCCCAGAGGAGAATGGGTGCACTGCAGAGAGCTCTCCAGAGTTTTCTGTGGAAAAATAATTTTGTTAGGTTTTTTATTTTCAGGGAGTCCTGTTGGCAACAGGCTCCCTGCATCGTGGGACCGAGGAGAGAGAAGCAGAGCTGGCTTGTTAAGTTGGGCACTGCTTCTAAGGCTACTGGACACCATTAGCTCCAGAGGGAGTCGGAACATAGGTCTCACCTGGGGTTCGTCCCGGAGCCGCGCCGCCGTCCTCCTCACAGATGCCGAAGACAGAAGCCGGGTGAGTATGAGAAGGAAAAGAAGACATCAGGCGGCAGAAGACATCAGATCTTCATGAGGTAAGCTGCGCGCCATTGCTCCCAGTCACACACAAGCAGGCACTGAAGCGTGCAGGGCGCAGGGAGGGGCGCCCTGGGCAGCAATATTCCTCATATTTGGCATTGATAAGCATGGATTAGGCTGTGGCACAGTAAATCCGGTAACCCCCGCCATTTTTCTATAGAAAGTTGATGGGACCGAAACCCGCCGTCGGGTGGGCGGGGCTTGATCCTCAGCACTAACCAGCGCCATTTTCTCCACAGAGACTGCACGAGGAAACGCTGGCTCCCTGTTCTCTCCCCTGCTGAGCTTCACAGGCTGGAAAAAAGAGGAGGAGGGCACTTTGGCGACGCAGTGAGTGGAGATTACAATTATATACATATAACAGCGCTATTTGGTCATATATTCCAGTGTTTTTAAGCGCTGGGTGTGTGCTGGCATACTCTCTCTCTCTCTCTCTGTCTCTCCTAAGGGCCTGGTTGGGGTTTTGTCCCCTTATAGGTAACTCCCTGTGTGTGTGGGGTGTCGGTACGTGTGTGTCTACATGTCTGAGGCGGAAGGCTTCTCCAAGGAGGAGGTGGAGCAAATGAGTGGTGTGTCCCCGTCGGTTGTGCCGACTCCAGATTGGATGGACATGTTGCATGCAAGTGTGGCATCTTTACATAAAAGGCTTGATAAGGCTGGTTTAGGGGGGACATCAGGCGGTCAATCCTCAGATTGGACCGACTCACAGGGCCCGTCGGGGCCTGAAAAGCGTCCCTTAACACAAGACACTACTACCGACACGGATTCTGATTCCAGTGTCGACTATGACGAAGTAAAATTGCACCCTAGGGTGACTAAAATCATTCAGTGTATGATTGTGGCAATAAGGGATGTGTTGCATATTGTGGATGAACCCTCGATCCCCGACACAAGGGTACACATGTTAAGGAAAAGAAACAGATTATTAATTTTCCCACATCTCATGAATTAAATGAGTTCTTTGAAAAAGCTTGGGAGACTCCGGAAAAGAGACCGCAGATCCCCAAAAGAATTTTTATGGCATACCCTTTCCCTAAGCAGGACAGGGAGATTTGGGAATCACCCTCCACTGTGGACAAGGCCCTGACGCGCTTGTCCAAGAAAGTGGCGTTACCGTCTCCTGACACAGCGGCCCTTAAGGACCCTGCAGATCGCAGGCAAGAAACTACCTTAAAGGGTATTTTTCTCATACGGGTGCTGTGTTAAGACCTACGATTGCGTCGGCATGGGTGTGTAGCGCAATTGCAGCTTGGACAGACGAGCTGACAGATCAATTTGATACTATGTATAAGGATACTATATTCCTAACTCTAGCCCATATAAAAGATGCAGTCTTATTTATGAGGGATGCTCAAAGGGACATTGGATTGCTAGCGTCTAGGGCCAATGCCATGTCTATCTCAGCGAGAAGATCCTTATGGACTCGCCAATGGACGGGTGATGCGGATTCCAAAAAACATATGGAAGTACTACCCTATAAGGGTGATGTATTGTTTGGGGATGGGCTGACGGACCTGGTTTCCACAGCTACAGCAGGTAAATCAAATTTTTTACCATATATTCCCCAACAGCAAAAGAAAGCAACACCCTATCAGATGCAGTCTTTTCGGTCGCACAAGTCCAAAAGAGGTCGGGGATCCTCTTTCCTCGCCAGAGGTAAGGGCAGAGGCAAGAGAGCACCTGCTTCGTCAGGTGCCCAGGAACAAAAGTCCTCCCCGGCTGCTCCAAAACTCACAGCATGACGCTGGGACTCCCATGAGGGAGTCCGCACCGGTGGGGGCACGTCTTCGACTTTTCAGTCAGGCCTGGGTCAGTTCGGACCTGAATCCCTGGGTGTTGGACATAGTTTCTCAGGGTTACAAATTGGAATTCGAGGAGGTGCCCCCGCGCCGATTTTTCAAATCGGCCCTACCAGCTTCCACATCGGAAAGGGATGTAGTGTTAGCCGCAATTCAAACGCTGTGTATACAGCAAGTGATAATCAAGGTTCCCCTGCACCAGCAGGGAAGAGGTTACTATTCAAACCTATTTGTGGTCCCGAAACCGGACGGTACGGTCAGATCGATTTTGAATCTGAAATCCCTAAACCTGTACATAAAAAGATTCAAATTCAAAATGGAATCTCTCAGAGCAATAATAGCCAACATGGAGGAGGGGGAGTTTATGCTGTCTCTGAACATAAAGGATGCGTACCTTCATGTCCCTATATATGCCCCCCATCAGGAATACCTGAGATTCGCTGTACAGGATTGTCATTACCAATTTCAGACGTTGCCGTTTGGACTTTCCACGGCCCCGAGGATTTTCACCAAGATAATGGCGGAAATGATGGTGGTCCTGCGCAAGCATGGAGTCACAATTATCCCATACTTGGACGATCTCCTGATAAAAGCGAGATCAAGAGAGAAATTGCTGAGCAGTGTGGCGCTCTCTCTGAGAGTGCTCCAGCAACACGGTTGGATTCTAAATCTACCGAAGTCACAGTTGATTCCAACAACTCGACTACCGTTCCTAGGTATGATACTGGATACGGAACAAATGAAGGTCTTCCTCCCAATAGAGAAAGCCCAAGACATCCAGAACATGGTCAGAGACCTGCTAAAACCGAAAAGGGTGTCGGTTCACCAATGCACTCGAGTTCTGGGGAAAATGGTGGCGGCCTACGAGGCCATTCCCTTCGGAAGGTTCCATGCAAGGACTTTTCAATGGGACCTTCTGGACAAGTGGTCCAGGTCCCATCTGCATTTACATCGGAAAATAACTCTGTCCCCAGGAACCAGAGTGTCCCTCCTGTGGTGGTTGCAAAGTGCTCACCTGCTGGAGGGTCGCCGGTTCGGGATTCAGGACTGGATCCTGGTTACCACGGACGCGAGCCTCCGAGGATGGGGAGCGGTCACACAGGGAAAGACTTTTCAGGGTCTTTGGTCAGACCAGGAGTCCTGTCTACACATCAATGTGTTGAAACTCAGGGCCATTTACAACGGCCTTCGACAAGCGGAGAGTTTTCTTCGAAACCTTCCGGTTCTGATTCAATCAGACAATGTCACAGCAGTGGCTCATGTGAACCGCCAAGGCAGGACAAGAAGCAGAGTCGCGATGGCGGAAGCCACAAGGATCCTTCGCTGGGCGGAAAATCATGTAAGCGCTCTGTCGGCTGTCTTCATTCCGGGAGTAGACAACTGGGAAGCAGACTTTCTCAGCAGACACGATCTCCATCCAGGAGAGTGGGGACTTCATCAAGAAGTCTTGGCAGACGTAACACGTCTTTGGGGAACTCCTCAAATAGACATGATGGCGTCACGCCTCAACAAAAAACTTCGGAGGTATTGTGCCAGGTCTCGGGACCCTCAGGCAGTAGCAGTAGACGCACTGGTAACACCGTGGGTGTTCGAATCGGTCTACGTGTTCCCTCCTCTTCCTCTCATCACGAAAGTGTTGAGGATCATAAGACGAAGAAGAGTACAGACGATACTCGTTGTCCCAGACTGGCCTCGAAGGGCTTGGTACTCGGAACTACAAGAGATGCTCACAGGAGACCCCTGGCCTCTTCCTCTGAGGGAAGACCTGTTGCAGCAGGGGCCCTGTGTATTTCAAGACTTACCGCGGTTACGTTTGACGGCATGGCGGTTGAACGCCGAATCCTAGCAAAAAAGGGGATTCCGGAAGAGGTCATCCCTACTTTAATAAAGGCTAGGAAGGAGGTGACGATAAAACATTATCACCGTATCTGGCGAAAGTATGTGTCTTGGTGTGAGACCAAGAATGCACCTACGGAAGATTTTCATTTGGGTCGTCTTCTCCACTTCCTACAGACAGGAGTGGATATGGGCCTGAAATTAGGCTCGGTTAAGGAACAGATTTCGGCCCCTCGATTTTCTTTCAGAAGGAATTGGCTTCTCTTCCAGAAGTCCAGACGTTTGTAAAGGTAGTGCTGCACATCCAGCCCCCTTTTGTGCCTCCAGTGGCACCATGGGACCTGAACGTGGTGTTGCAGTTCCTAAAATCACACTGGTTTGAACCGCTTAACAAGGTTGAGTTGAAATTTCTTACCTGGAAGGTGGTAATGTTGTTGGCCTTAGCATCAGCAAGGCGAGTGTCAGAATTGGCGGCTCTATCACACAAGAGCCCCTACTTGATTTTTCATGTGGATTGAGCTGAATTGAGGACACGTCCGCAATTTTTGCCTAAAGTGGTTTCGTCGTTCCATATGAATCAACCTATAGTGGTGCCTGTGGCTACCGGTGACCTGGAGGATTCCAGATCCCTGGACGTAGTCAGGGTCTTAAAAATTTATGTAGCCAGGACGGCTAGAATTAGGAAAACGGAGGCTCTGTTTGTCCTGTATGCGGCCAATAATATTGGCACTCCTGCTTCGAAGCAGACTATTGCTCGCTGGATCTGTAATACGATTCAGCAGGCTCACTCTACGGCTGGATTGCCGGTACCAAATTCGGTTAGGGCCCATTCCATTAGGAAGGTGGGCTCTTCTTGGGCGGCTGCCCGAGGCGTCTCGGCTTTACAACTTTGCCGAGCGGCGACGTGGTCGGGGTCAAACACTTTTGCTAAATTCTACAAGTTTGATACCCTGGCTGATGAGGACCTAGCGTTTGCTCAGTCGGTGCTGCAGAGTCGTCCGCACTCTCCCGCCCGATTGGATGCTTTGGTATAAACCCCATGGTCCTTACGGAGTCCCCAGCATCCTCTAGGACGTAAGAGAAAATAAGATTTTAAACCTACCGGTAAATCTATTTCTCCTAGTCCGTAGAGGATGCTGGGCGCCCGTCCCAGTGCGGAAACTCTGCAAGACTTGTATATAGTTGATGCTTACATAAGGGTTATGTTACAGTTGACATCGGTCTTGGACCGTTACTGTTGTATTTGTTCATACTGTTAACTGGTTATGTATGTTCTAGGTTACATGGTATGATTGGTGTGGGCTGGTATGAATCTTGCCCTTGGATTGCTAAATCCTGCCTTGTATTGTCCATCTCCTCTGGGCACAGTTCTCTAACTGAGGTCTGGAGGAGGGGCATAGAGGGAGGAGCCAGTGCACACCCATAGTCAAAGTTCTTTTTAGGTGCCCTATCTCCTGCGGAGCCCGTCTATACCCCCCATGATCCTTACGGAGTCCCCAGCATCCTCTACGGACTAGGAGAAATAGATTTACCGGTAGATTTAAAATCTTATTTTTTCTCTGTGTTTCAGTCACCATATACTTCTTAAATTCTCTGTTTGTGCTCTGCTTTGCAGTCACACTATACAGGGTTTTTTTTATCAGGTACTTTGTCTGGTTATATTGTACTATTACGCCCTAAGGTTATGCTTCCCAATAATGTCTGCTAAACAGGGCGGTAGATCCATGACTGATCCTGCTGACACCACAGATTGGAGGAAAACATTGCAGCTGAGGATTCAGGTACTGGGGGTTCTATACCCCTCAGTCAGTCTCCAGCATCGGGGGCACACCAAGACCCACCTTGGGCTGCTTTTTGTAATTTACTGACTACGCTAGTAACTAGACTTACGCCCCCTGTGGGACCTCCTGTGCCATTACAGCCACATATTGTCCCTGCAGTTAATCCGCCATGGGCAGATAATCTGTCCACTCAGTTACAGCAATTAAATCAGTCTTTGGCTAAACAAAAACCTAACCCTCGCCCGCCTAGGACCAAGGGGTCCTCTAAGCAGGCCATTACTTCCTCACAATCCACACATTTTTCAGATACTTCATCCGATGAAGATGGCGTATATATTGACCACTCAGATACTGATGCAGATGCTTCTGATGGGGAATCTATTACACAGGTGGATGTTCCTGACCTCTTGGAGGCTATCAGACTGATTCTTCAAATTGATGATGACGCAGAACCTCCAGATACCACTAAGAAACCTGATAAGTTCAAGCATCAGAAGGTTACTAAATTAGTTTTACCCCATTCTGACCATTTGGTGGACATGGGTGTAGTAGGGTATGCCGGCGGCCGGGCTCCTGGCGGCCAGCATACCGGGCCTGGAATCCCGACTGCCGGCATACTGACAGCTGGGCGAGCACAAATGAGCCCCTTGCGGGCTCGCTGCGGGCACGGAGGCGCGCTATCTATTCTCCCTCCAGGGGGGTCGTTGACCCCCAAGAGGGAGAAAAAGTATCTATATGCCGGCTGTCGGGATTCCGTCGCCGGTATACTGTGCGCCCGGATCCCGACAGCCTGCAAACTGAAGACCACCCGGTTGACATACGTCAGGAATCCTGAGAGTATCCAGGAAAGAAATTCTCCCTAAGAAGATGCTAGCTCGTTATCCCCTCGCTGCGGAGTTAAGTACAAATTGGGAAACACCGCCACCAGTGGACTCACGGATCACGCGTCTGGTGGTGTCATCTGCTCTGCCTGTCACTATCATCACCTCCCTGAAGGAACCGATGGATAAGCATGTGGAGGGTTTCTTGAAGTCTATTTACACTCTTGCAGGAGCTGTGCATAGGCCCACTATTGCGGCTTCTTGGGCTGCATAGGCTATTGAAGCCTGGGTTCAGGAAGTTGAAGCGGAGCTACCATCTGATTTTCCTGATAATGCTAGACAGTGTATTTCATATATTATTGCAGTCTCTCATTATATTCAGGAGGCGGCATCTGATGCCGGTGTCCTGGCGGTCAGAGCGTCTACTATGTCCATTCTGGCTCGCCGGATTCTCTGGTTGCGGTCCTGGTCTGTAGATCTGGACTCTAAAAAGACCTTGGAGGTGATCTCCTTTAAGGGAAACATCCCTTTTGGGGAAGATCTCAACAAGATTGTTGCTGACTTAGCATCCGCTAAGACAGCCTGTCTGCCTAGTACTAATCTTTCGGCTCCGAAGGCTAAAAGTACTTCCTTTCGCTCCTTTCGACCTCCAAGTAAAGCAAAGGGTCAGGCGTACACGAAACAGGCTCGCGCTTCCAAATCCACTAAGCCCAAACCTAAACATTCCTGGGCTGCCCGTCAGCCTGCTTCGAAAACAGACAAGCCTGCTGCATGACGGGGCGGACCTCCCCCTGGGGGACTCCAAGGTGGGAGGCCAACTTCTGCAGTTTGCTCAGGTATGGTTACAGACCACTTCAAACGCCTGGGTAAAGGAAAGTCGTCACTCACGGATACGCCATCTCTTTCAAGAAACGTCCCCCTCGCCAGTTTTGCTCAAAAAACATCCCTTCGGGTCGGTAAAAGCAAAAACTCTCCATTTGGTGGTACAATCCCTCCTCGACACAGGAATGATAGTGTCGGTGCCTTTGGCTCAGAGAGGCAGTGTCAGGAATCGACTTACCAGGCTGACATCCGTCCGCCGCTGCGGACTCCGTCCTGGCTCCCTGCGGTCACCTGTCACCTATGCCCCTGCCATGGGACATCATCAAGGGCCTGGGAACACTCCTGAGACAGCGGGCATGTAGCGCGCCGCGTCCCTGCTAGGCCGCAGCGTGGGCGCCGCCATGACAGTCTGTAAACAGCCAGTATACTGCGGCCAATCCGGTGCTTGGCCGCACCCACTTTCCTTCACTCATCCAATCCCTGTGCACCATGGGGTACATAAGAGACTGCAGGATCAGTCTGCAGGCATCCTGGACTTTGTGTCTCTCCAGCGACCCATGTGAAAGGATCTGTTCCTGTTCCTCCTGTGTTCCTGGTTCTCTGCTTAAGAACTTGTACTCCTGGTTACTCTGCACAGCTCCGTGGAACTTCAAGGCCCAGCAATACCTGCAACCTGCAAACAAGGCTTCACACTCATCACCACCTTGTGTGCTTCAGCCTGCAGTTGAAGACTGACTCCAGGTGTGTTTCATTCCTCCACCTGTGATACAGCTTGCTGCTGCCAGTGCCTCATCACCTGCACTGTGAAGTCAGACTCCTGCCTCTGCTCAGGTTTGCCATTCTACACCTTGCTGCCTAAGTTTCCTGTTTTAAAACCTGCACTGGTTTCCAAACCAGAACCATTTCACAAACACTTGTTCTTCTGTTTATATATTACCGGATATTATTTTCTCAAGTCATCTGTCATCCATTGCCATAGACTTTCAGTTATCATACTGAGTGATTGACTTTATTCATCTGTTATTATTGTTTCTGCTACCATTCTGTGTTATATCATCTGCCAAATAAAATACCATTGCGCTCATGCGCAGGAACGTTATCCAGCCTCCTCGTTTTCTCCCATCTACCTCCACTGACCCACTAGCGCCCCCTCCGGGGACACAGCCCAAACACAATCTGACAGTAAGTCCAGGATCGATGGACTCGGATGGTGGACGGAGTGTGGGGTCAGAGGCCTTGCAAAATCTGGTCTCCCGTCTGGATGGTCAAGAGGTTGCGCAGCAGCAGATGCTTCAATTCCTGCAAGGGATGTCCTCCCGATTAGATACACTACAGCAATCCCTGCCTAGTGTACTCTCTCCTACTGTTCCTGTTACTCCAGCACCTGCCAGTGCTGTGAGTTCCTCTATGCCGGCTGCATCAGCTCCAGTGTCACGTCTGCATCTGCCCGTGCCGAGCAAGTATGATGGCAGTCCTAAGTTATGTCGCGGGTTTCTCAATCAATGTGAAATACAGTTTGAGTTATTGCCACATAATTTCCCCACGCCAAGATCCAAGGTTGCCTACATCATCTCCTTACTCTCTGGATCTGCTCTGAGTTGGGTGTCTCCTCTGTGGGAACGTGCTGACCCTCTGATTAACAACTACACAAACTTCGTGTCAACCTTCAGACGGATCTTTGACGAGCCTGGTCGTGCGACATCAGCTTCGGCAGACCTGATCCAACTTCGTCAAGGTACCCGAAGCATGGGACAATATGTCATCCAGTTCCAGACGTTGGCTGCAGAGGTTCAGTGGAACAACCAAGCTCTGGTAGCAGCTTTCTGGCACGGACTCTCGGATCGGATCAAGGATGAACTGGCGACCCGTGACATTCCTGTTCAACTGTCTGATTTGATCTCCCTGTGCATTAAGTTGGACTCTCGCATCCGCGAACGCAATAATGAACGCGCTCGGAGTGAGCCACGCAGATCAAGGTTCATACCTTCTGTACAGTTCCAGTCTCCCTCTTCTGACGAGCCTATGCAGATAAATAGGTCCCGCCTAACTCCTGAAGAGCGGGCAAGAAGAATACGTGAGAGACTCTGCCTATACTGTGCTGCTGCGGGCCATCAGATTAACTCCTGCACGGTGCGTTCGGGAAACGCCAGATCCTGACTTGTAAGGGAGGAGTCAAGTTAGGATCTTTCAGTCAAGCTCCTTCTCAACAAGACCTCATCCTTCCAGTGATGCTAGAGACTCCAGTTGGGCTCCAGTCTGCGTCAGCATTAGTGGACTGCGGTGCTGCAGGAAACTTTATCACCCAAGCTGCGGTAAATAAATTTTGCCTATCTACCTGTGAACTTTCTTGTCCAGTTTACATTACTGCTGTGGATGGTAGTCGAATCTCCAAGGGGAACATTTCTCATCAAACTGTTCCAGTGGTTCTGGGAGTTGGATTTCTCCATTCTGAACTGATCAAGTTCCTGGTCATCCCTCAAGCCACCCAGGAGATTGTCTTGGGCATGCCCTGGCTCCAGCTACATAATCCACAGTTTGACTGGTCAACGTTGCAGCTTACCTCATGGGGTTCACATTGTCATCAATCCTGCTTAGCCCAAGTGTGTCCCATTAAGTCTACTGAAGTAAAGACACAGTCAAGTCTCCCAGCAGCTTATCAAGACTTCTCAGACGTCTTCTGTGAAAAGGCTGCTGATATCCTGCCGCCCCATAGGGAATGGGATTGTCCCATCGATCTCCTTCCTGGCAAGAAGCCACCTAGGGGGCGCACCTACCCGTTGTCTGTTCCTGAAACTGAGGCGATGAGTAATTACATCAGAGAGAATCTTCAGAAGGGATTCATCCGTCCGTCATCATCTCCCGCTGGTGCAGGTTTCTTCTTTGTTAAAAAGAAGGATGGAGGACTGCGTCCATGCATTGACTATCGGGGTCTCAATGACATTACTATCAAGAATAGTTATCCATTACCACTCATTACCGAATTATTTGACAGAGTTAAAGGAGCCCGCATCTTCACCAAGTTAGATCTCCGCGGTGCCTATAATCTCATCAGAATCCGGAGTGGTGACGAGTGGAAGACAGCTTTCAACACTCGAGATGGCCATTATGAATACCTGGTAATGCCATTTGGGTTGAGTAATGCTCCAGCAGTGTTCCAACACTTTGTGAACGAAATCTTTCGTGATGTCCTGTATAAGTACCTCGTTGTTTACTTAGATGATATCCTTATCTTCTCCCAAGACCTTCCATCTCATCGTCTACAAGTTTGTGAAGTTCTCCGACGTCTTCGTGAGAACCGACTCTACGGGAAACTATCTAAATGCACCTTTGAAGTTCCCTCTATACCCTTCCTGGGTTATATAATTTCCGGATCGGATCTTCAGATGGACCCGACAAAATTGGAAGCTATTGCCAATTGGTCCATTCCAAACACTCTCAAGTCTATCCAGCGATTCCTGGGTTTCGCTAACTACTATAGAAAATTTATTCGAGGATTCTCCACTCTCATCGCTCCTATTACCAACCTGACTCGGAAAGGGGCAGACCATTCCAACTGGTCAGAAGAAGCCTTGGCAGCCTTCCAGAAGATCAAGCTAGCCTTTATGTCTGCTCCAGTGCTGTCTCAGCCAGATGTCAACAGACCATTCGAGTTGGAGGTAGATGCCTCTACAGTTGGGGTTGGAGCTGTTCTCTCTCAGAAGGGATCCGATGGGAAAGTCCACCCTTGTGGATTTTATTCTCGAAAGTTTCTTCCTGCAGAAGCTAACTACTCCGTGGGAGATCAAGAACTACTGGCGATCAAGCTGGCTCTCGAGGAATGGAGATATCTCCTAGAAGGGGCCAAACATCCGTTTAATATCTACACGGATCATAAAAACCTGCTATATTTAAAGGCAGCTCAGTGCCTTAACCCTCGCCAGTCCAGGTGGGCTATGTTTTTCTCACGTTTTAATTTCAAGCTTCATTTCCGCCCAGGTTCGCAGAATGTGAAAGCCGACGCGTTATCCCGATCCATGGAATCTGAAGAAGGAACATCTGACTCAGTGCCACATTCCATCCTGAGTCCCGTGGTTTTCGCTGCATCTCAAGTCTCCCCAGCTCCTCCTCCTGGTAAGACTTTTGTTTCCCCAGATCTCCGTCCCAAGTTGCTATCTTGGGCCCATCAATCCAAGTTCACTGGTCATCCTGGGGTCCTGAAGACCTTCAAGTTCCTTTCTGCTACATATTGGTGGCCAAAGATGAAAATGGACATCCAGGATTTCGTGGCATCCTGTCCTAAATGTGTGCAGCACAAGACTCCTCGTCAGTCTCCAGCAGGTCAGTTACAACCACTGTCTATCCCTAGTCGTCCCTGGTCACACCTGTCCATGGATTTTATCACCGACCTTCCTCCTTCTCAAGGACATAATACCATTTGGGTTGTAGTGGACAGATTCACCAAGATGGCTCATTTTGTTCCTCTCCAGGGTCTCCCTTCTGCCCCAAAACTTGCCCAAATCTTCCTACGGGAGATTTTCCGCTTACATGGTTTACCCTCTGAAATAATATCTGACCGGGGGGTACAGTTTGTAGCGAGGTTTTGGAGGGCCCTCTGTTCTGCCATGCAGGTCAAACTGAAGTTTTCATCTTCATACCATCCTCAGACGAATGGGCAGACAGAGAGGGTCAATCAAGAACTTGAGACTTTTTTAAGATTATATGTTTCATCTTCCCAGGATGACTGGTTCGATCTGCTCCCATGGGCCGAGTTTGCCCACAACTTTCGATACCATACTGCCACTGAAACGACACCATTCTTTGCAGTATATGGGCAACATCCCCGTGTACCTGATTTCCAAGAACTCCCTCATATGGATGTTCCTGCTGCCACTACTGCTCTGACTCAGTTTTCATCTATTTGGAGAAAAATTCACGTTTCCCTCAAAAAGGCCTCCAGTCGGTACAAGGTCTTTGCCGACCGCAAGAGACGTGCGGTTCCCCATTTGAAACCTGGGGACAAGGTTTGGCTATCAACCCGTAACCTCCGTCTCAGGGTCCCATCCATGAAGTTTGCACCACGCTTCATTGGTCCTTACCCTGTCGAAAGAGTCATCAACCCAGTGGCCTATAAATTAAAGTTACCATCTTCCCTTCGTATACCTAACGCTTTTCATATTTCTCTCCTCAGACCTCTAGTCCTAAACCGCTTTCAGAATACTCTTCCAGTAGGTCCCAAGGTTCGAACTCAGCGGGGCGTGGAATTCGAGATCAACAAAATTCTGGACTCCCGTTGTCGGTATGGACGTCTCCAGTACCTGGTCGATTGGTCCGGTTATGGCCCAGAGGAGAGAAGTTGGGTGAATTCGTCCGATGTCCATGCTCCTAGGTTGGTCCGTGTCTTCCACAGCACTCATCCCTCCAAACCACGTGGGTGTTCGGTGTCCACCCCTAAAGGAGGGGGTACTGTCAGGAATCGACTTACCAGGCTGACATCCGTCCGCCGCTGCGGACTCCGTCCTGGCTCCCTGCGGTCACCTGTCACCTATGCCCCTGCCATGGGACATCATCAAGGGCCTGGGAACACTCCTGAGACAGCGGGCATGTAGCGCGCCGCGTCCCTGCTAGGCCGCAGCGTGGGCGCCGCCATGACAGTCTGTAAACAGCCAGTATACTGCGGCCAATCCGGTGCTTGGCCGCACCCACTTTCCTTCACTCATCCAATCCCTGTGCACCATGGGGTACATAAGAGACTGCAGGATCAGTCTGCAGGCATCCTGGACTTTGTGTCTCTCCAGCGACCCATGTGAAAGGATCTGTTCCTGTTCCTCCTGTGTTCCTGGTTCTCTGCTTAAGAACTTGTACTCCTGGTTACTCTGCACAGCTCCGTGGAACTTCAAGGCCCAGCAATACCTGCAACCTGCAAACAAGGCTTCACACTCATCACCACCTTGTGTGCTTCAGCCTGCAGTTGAAGACTGACTCCAGGTGTGTTTCATTCCTCCACCTGTGATACAGCTTGCTGCTGCCAGTGCCTCATCACCTGCACTGTGAAGTCAGACTCCTGCCTCTGCTCAGGTTTGCCATTCTACACCTTGCTGCCTAAGTTTCCTGTTTTAAAACCTGCACTGGTTTCCAAACCAGAACCATTTCACAAACACTTGTTCTTCTGTTTATATATTACCGGATATTATTTTCTCAAGTCATCTGTCATCCATTGCCATAGACTTTCAGTTATCATACTGAGTGATTGACTTTATTCATCTGTTATTATTGTTTCTGCTACCATTCTGTGTTATATCATCTGCCAAATAAAATACCATTGCGCTCATGCGCAGGAACGTTATCCAGCCTCCTCGTTTTCTCCCATCTACCTCCACTGACCCACTAGCGCCCCCTCCGGGGACACAGCCCAAACACAATCTGACAGGCAGGGGGTTCTACGCAATGTTGTTCCTAGTTCCGTGTCAGGATTCTGTAACTTGTCTGTCCCCGGCGGGGGCGCTAGTGGGTCAGTGTTGGTGTGACGTAATACACGAGGAGACCGAAGAATAGTCCTGCGTATAGGCGCTGATATTTATTATGTCACAGGGATCACAAAGCAATTGAATAACAGGTGCAGTGGAATGCAAAACCAGAAATAACAGGAAATAAATATTCAAAAGTCACTGGTATCTATGATTGAAACAAACAGAACTCCGGTAATTGTAAAAAGCACACAGTCTCAGTATAACTCAGGATGAAATAACTTTGGAAAAACAGAACTCTGATAACTGTACAGTCTCTATGAAGCACAAGTCCAGATAGCCTAACAGGCTTAAGCAGGAGACAGTCTCTAAGCAAATAGATGTTAACTGCTGAGATGCACAGATGGTAACTGATAATGAGTGCACAGGTAGATAATGATAAAACACCTGAGGAGAGTCTCTTACTGCTGGTGGATTGTGGCTGGAGTTTGTAGTTCCACAGGAACACTGGAACAGGGAGATGACTTGGAGATGCCAGAAATAGAAGACTGCTGGAAACAAAGGATTGAAGACTGGAACCTGGAACTGGAAACTGGAACAGAACTGGAACTGCTGGGACCTGTAGTTCCACAGGTCCAATACACAGGGGTATCTCTGCAGACAGATGACTGCAAACAGGAGACGCCTGTTCACAGAATGTGACGTGTTGTCCAAGGCCATGAGACTGAGCCAGGAACTGGAGTATATACACCTTGGTCTGTGATGATTGGATGATCTCTGTGAGAACACACCCCGCTGGATTGGGTGTTCAGATCAGCTGTGAGTTAGCTGAAGCACTGTGTACTCCAGGCTGCAGTAGACTGAAAACTGGAACTGAAATGAACTGCTGGAACCTGTAGTTCCACAGTAGTGATGCGATGGAGAATGCAGATTCCTGACATTCCGAAACCGAATGGGTCCTCCTGGCCCATTCACAACCTCAAGTCTTTGAACAAATTTGTGAGGGTTTCCAAATTCCATATGGAAACTTTTTGCTCTATTGTTCTGGCCTTGGAGCCCATGGGCTCTATGGTATCTCTGGACATACAGGATGCTTACCTGCATATACCTATTGCCATGTTGCATCAGCAATACCTGCGGTTTGCTTTTGTCAACCTACATTTTCAATTCCAGGCCTTACCTTTTGGTCTGACCACGGCTCCGAGAATCTTCACCAAGGTCATGACTGCTCTGCTCCGCCATCAGGGAGTCAGGATCCTGCCGTATCTGGACGACTTATTGATCCTGGCGAATTCTCCAGAGGTTTTCCTCCGTCATCTAGAACTGACGGTCCAATTCCTGCAAGCCCACGGGTGGCTCATCAACTGGAAGAAATCCTCACTGGTCCCTGCTGAGAGCATGGTGCACCGGGGGGCATTATTGGACACCGACAACCAATGGTTGTTCTTGTCTCCAGAGAAAGTCCTGAAACTTCAGGACAAGATAAGATGCTTCCTCTCTCACCCACGTGTGTCGATACACTCGGCGATGCAAGTACTAGGCCTCATGGTATCGGCTTTCGACATGGTGGAGTACGCTCAATTTCATTCCCGCCCTCTGCAGAGATTAAACCTTTCCAAATGGGACGGCCTGCCTCACCGGATTAGGACTCACATGATCTCCTTGACTGCGGAGGTTCGCCTGTCACTGAGCTGGTGGCTACAGGACCAGCAATTGAGTGGCTGTCTTCCCTTCTGGATCTCCAATTGGGTCCTTCCAACGACGAATGCCAGTCTGCGAGGTTGGGGCGCAGTGTTCGAGCAGAACTCTCTTCAGGGTCGGTGGACCAGGGAGTAATCTCTACTCCCGATAAACATTCTGGAGTTGCGGGCAGTGTTCAATGCTTTGAAACCGGCCATGCATCTGGTACAGTACAGGCCTGTTCAAGTACAGTCGAACAACGCCACCACAGTGGCGTACATAAATCATCAAGGCGGCACTCGAAGCCGCATGGCAATGACAGAAGTGTCAAAGATTCTTCTTTGGGCAGAACGCCATCTGCCAGCCATATCGTCATTGTTCATTCCGGGGGTCCTCAACTGGGAAGCGGATTTCCTCAGTCGTCAGGACGTGCACGCCGGAGAGTGGAGCCTTCATCCAGAAGTCTTTCAACTTGTTGGTTTTCACAAACGTGGCTGGCTTGCGAATAAGCAGACCTTGGCCAGATGGATTAGAATGGTGATTGCACATGCTTATGTACAGGCTGGCCTTCCAGCTCCTGCTACCATCAAAGCCCATTCTACTCGGTCTGTTGGACCTTCTTGGGCGGCCCGCCGTGGTGCGACCCTTGAACAATTGTGCAAGGCGGCTACGTGGTCCTCAGTGAACACGTTCATAAGGTTCTATGCCTTCGATACTTCCGCCTCCCAGGATGCCTCCTTTGGACACCGGGTTCTTGTGCCCGCTACAGTGCAACTGCTTTAGGACATCCCCGATGTAATTCCCTGTGGAATCACAGTGTTCCCCGCTGCAGAAAAGGAGATTTATGGTAAGAACTTACCTTTGTTAAATCTCTTTCTTGAGGTACACTGGATTCTACAGGGCGCCCACCCTGATGCACTAAGCTTCTTTGGGTTTGTATGGCATTAGCCGCTGGTACCTTCTCCTGTCGTGAGAATGTAGTTGTATGAGGCTACTAACTGTTGTCATCTCTTTTACCTGCTGCTACATTGGACTGGTTAACAAAACAGCTTCAGTGCCTGGAGGCGGGGATATAGAGGAGGCGGCGCTATGCATCCTGGGAACAGTCAAAGCTTTTAGCCTGTTGATGCCTCGGATCAAGATCCAACTCTACAGCCCCGATGTAATTCCCTGTGGAATCCAGTGTACCTCGCAGAAAGAGATTTAACAAATGTAAGTTCTTACCATAAATCTCCTTCCCATGGCTACACAAAAAGTGCATCATTGCACAAAAGAGGTGGTTACTATTTTGCATCGCTAAGGAGCGATGCGTTCGCATAGCAGCGTTTTGCAGCGCCAGCATCTGGCAGCCTGTCGTTCATGTGCGTAGCGATCACTAGTTAGCACACAATCGCCTTTTTTTTCCCCCACCTAAAGTGTAAAAAAAAAACCTAAGGAAGCTAAATGTGATTTAACAATTAAGGGGTATATGCAATTGCGGTTGAATTCCGGCTGGAATTCGACCGTTTTTGGATTCGACACAATTCGACAGTCAAAACCCTCCCGCCGGGACCTGAATTCGACATATTCAATAAATAACGGATTCGACAGTCCCGCTGTCGAAAAACGGACCAATTGACGAATAGTGGGCGGCCTGGATTCGACTTCATGGACGGCACAAAAGTGTTCAAAAAATCCTGGAAAAAAATGTGTGGGGTCCCCCCTCCTAAGCACAACCAGCCTCGGGCTCTTTGAGCCGGTCCTGGTTGTAAAAATACGGGGGGGGGGAATGACAGGGGTTGCCCCGTATTTTAACAACCAGCACCAGGCTCTGCGTCCGGTCCTGGTGCCAAAAATACGGGGGACAAAAGACGTAAGGGTCCTCCGTATTTTTCACACCAGCACCGGGCTCCACTAGCCAGAGAGATAATGCAACAGCCGGGGGACACTTTTATATTGGTCCCTGCGGCCGTGGCATTAAATCCTCAACTAGTCACCCCTGGCCGGGGTACTCTGGAGGAGTGGTGACCCCTTAAATCAAGGGGTCCCCCCCTCCAGCCACCCAAGGGCCAGGGGTGAAGCCCGAGGCTGTCCCCCCCATCCAAGGGCGGCGGATGGGGGGCTGATAGACAGAGTGTAAAATGAAAGAATATTGGTTTTTGTAGAAGAACTACAAGTCTCAGCAAGCCTCTCCCGCAAGCGGGTACTTGGAGAACCACAAGTACCAGCATGCGGGGGGAAATTGGCCCGCTGGTACCTGTAGTTCTACTACAAAAAAAATACCCAAATAAAAACAGTACACACACACTGTGACAGTACAACTTTATTACATACATGCACACAAACATACACACATACTTACCTATGTTGACAGGAAGAGTCGGTCCCCTTCTCCATGTAGAATCCACGGGGTACCTGTAAAATAAAATTATACTCACAACAATCCAGTGTAGATCGGTCCTCTTCTTTGTTTGTAATCCACGTACTTGGCAAAATAAAAAAAATGAAAAACACGAACCACGCACTGAAAGGGGTCCCATGTTTACACATGTTTACCCTTTCCTCGACTAGCGGGACCCCCCCGTGACTGCTGTCAAAGAGGGTCCCTTCAGCCAATCAGGGAGCGCCACGTCATGGCACTCTCCTGATTGGCTGTGCGCATCTGAGCTGTCAATCAGACGGCGCACTTGAGATACAATGTAGCGCATAGGCGCTCCATTATATCCAATGGTGGGAACTTTGCGGTCAGCTGTAGACCACAAGAGTGACCCCACATAACCTCGCGGTTAAACATTAAATAATACTTGTGGCTCCTAAATAGACAAACCAAGTAAATAATCTCTTCAAATATAAATAGATATGCTATTAGCAATAAAAAAAAAGCACCAAAAAATACATGTTTAAAAAAAAATTTATTAGATCATGACAGAAAAATGAGGCAGAATGAAATTGACGAAATGACTGTCGAAAAGCACTGTTGTCGAATAGACATTCTTTAATTGAATATACTTTTGCCGAAAAGCCGCATTTTAACATTGCAGACATGTCGAATTGAAAAAATGTCGAATTGCCAAAAGTCGAAAATGAAACGGCAGGTTTTTTGTTGAAAAGTACTGTATTGCATTGTCGAATCAAATTCGACATGTTTTTTGTGTCGAAAATTACCCGTTTTTCGACATTTTCGGCAATTCGACCGCAATTGCATATACCCCTAAGTGATCAAACACTGCAAATTGAAAAGTTTGACAACCTAATTGCTCAATGAAATTTATATTTGATGTCCTATTTGCACAATACACTCAATACTATTTTAAAATACTATATATAAACATATGTATTATTTTAAAATAGTTATGTTGTTAATCCCCCCCCAAAAAAACATATGGAAAGACACATAAATGAAATGTAGAATTAAAAATGCCACTGCAAAGCCAATTTTTAACACACAAATTCATTGTGTGGTATCCACTCTGTCAGTCCCTTCATTGTCTTCACATATGCTACCGTATTCATTTTGTAAACCTTAGACTATAAAATACATAATATAATAAAATACATTTTTAAAATACATATATCATATACATATATCATATATCAACATATATCTCTTCCTTTATCTAAAAATAACACCCAACTCCACCTCTTCACTATGCATCTGCCATCTACACGGCACACTTGTTCACAAACACAATTGCAGGAGTTGCTTGTACCACTACCCACCCTATGTAATGGCCTCCCACACATAAGACTGTCCTGTAGGCTTAAATTTTGCCTCCACACCCTGTAAATGAACCTCTTCAGACAAGGCTAAAAAATTCCACAACAACCCACATGACTTTCAAAAGCATTAATATTTAATGACAATGACATCAGGACTGTCTTTGCAATGTGTTGTGGCCACTATGATCAGAGCCATAACTAGACTTTTTGGTGCCCTGTGCCAGAGAGCATTTGCCCCCCCCCCCCGCACATTTTCTTCAGTAGGTACACAAGGCGCATGCCCCATGGGGAAGATGCATTACAAGATTGATCCCAGAAAACCCCATACTATTATGCCCCGTCCCACATTATATATATATATATATATATATATATATATATATATTTATTTATTTTACACACACATTTATAGGCCACTGCAGGGAAATGGATATACCACATTCATTCATGCACTTGAGAGCTTGTTGTTAGTTAGTTAAAATACCCTTTTAAAAATAACACATTTCAATATACTGCCATACCCAATATTCAAACCTAAAACCTGTTGAATTCTAATTAAATACCCTACTCATTAAGCTATTTAATCCTGCATAAAAACTATGAACACTATATGATGCTACTGGTACTTTGTAAAAAAATAATAATCAGAATTGCAATTGAGCATATCTATGTAGTGTGCAGCCACACATCCAATCCCTCCCAGACACACACTACATACTGTAGACCTGCTCAGCTGCAATGCTGATCATGTACAAGGTAAGCTTTAAATAGAATTCTCTAGCTAGAATTATCTAGCTTTCTATGGAAGGGCAGATAGCTAAATGAATAGATTGTCTGACTGTAATGCCACAGACAATGGGTTTGAATCCCGGGTATGTCAGCATTTTGGAATGTAATAAAGGACAGCGTGACTGAATACCAAAGAAATCTCAAGTTGAGTTTATTAATGTGTAGAGGTATTAGCGACAGAAGGTGTACAGTTAGGAGACAGGGGCGGTCAGGAGATGCTGGGCTTCAAAGAGGGGGAAAGCTGCAAGTGAAACGAATTAAAACAGATAATTGACAAGTGCCGCCAATAGCGCCCCCTAGCCTGCAGCGCTATGTGCGGTGCCCCCTCCGCACACACCTAGTTACGGCCCTGACTATGATAGTGCTAGAAATAGTTCCTAGCAGTGTGTATCCTTTCCGAATAATATAAAGTTTAAAATATTGGAAGCAGGGCTTCCCTCCCTCTATGTCTGTTAGGTTTCAGTTTGCTTCCAATTGTAAAGCAAAATAGAATATGTTGGACAATACCAAAAAGTGAAAAATAAAGTAAAATTTAAATAAATAAAAATAATTGTGCTGACTTTGTGCAACAGCTGCCCACTCACCCTCCTCTTCCAGGCCTCTTGGTGGCTGGATGGGGGAAGTGTCTTGAAAGGTGGCCCAGAGGATGGATGGGTGAAGAGACATGAAAGGGGGCGCAGGATGGATGAGGAAAGGGGTATGAAAGTGGGGTGGAGGATGGATGGGGGAAGGGGCATGAAAGGGGGGCGGAGGATGGATGGGAGAAGGGGCATGAAAGGGGGGCGGAGGATGGATGGGGGAAGGGGCATGAAAGGGGGGCGGAGAATGGATGGAAGAAGTATCATCAATTTGAGGGGGTCGTCCATTTCATGGGTGTATGGAGGTTGAGAGGGGAGGAGAAATCGGGGTGATGGAGGTTAAATGAGGGATGGCGTTTGAGGGGAGAGGAGAAATCATGGGATGGAAGTTGAGAGGGGGATGGAGGCTGAGGGGGGGGGGGGGCTGGAGGTTGAGGGGGGATGGTTTCCTCTTCTGCACCATCTGGAGGCGGTGGCTGTGGTGGTGCAGCTTGTCCCCTTCCACTCCGTTGTGTTCTGCCAAATAAAGAAAGAAATAGAGTTTTAACTAGGCAGTAACAATCATTTGTAAGGTAAACATCTTTTTTAATCATTACCTACCATAGAATAAAAACAGTCAATGTGACTGGGCTACAATTTGCTTTAACTAATTTTTTTTAAATGAATCATTGTAAATGGGAACAATAACAATAGAGGCCAAACATGCTTGTTGTTGTTCAAGTAATGAATATAATTAATAATTTGGTATTTTATTTTATTTTTAAATATAAAATATTGCTATTATGAAAATAATTATTATTAATAATTTAAAGTAATCTTTTTTTTTTATTAATAAAAAAAAAATAGTACTACACACATGCACTTTTACACTCTCTGGATACAACCTAACATACGCACGCTACTGGCTACAACTTCTACTCTCCATTTGACATGTCACATAAACACACTCCTACTTCCAATCATACCCACAGGAATGCTATGGTATGCAAATATACGTGCAATTATTTCCGTGCGTAGGTCGCGGCTGGTGGCGGCGGAGTTGTGACCAGCGCCTCTGTAGCTGTGTGATGCACCACCTTGTCTGGGTTATGCGACAGATCTTTCTGCGGACCTCTGCGTAGTCCGAACGCTTCAGGACATTTGAAACATAAGGACCCGTGCGGCCTACGCGGCGGCCTATGATTGCAGTTAGCAGCTCTCTGATGCTGAAAGCAGCAGCTCACATGGTGCCAATGGCTATTAATCATAGTTGCTAATATTTATACAGTCTGCCTGCTATTGATTGGTCAACAGCTGTGATGCATATTCATACAAACGATACTGATGCACATAGGGATTGACATGTTAGTTCAGAAGTCGGATGCGGCCGCAATAGCAAAGGTATGCAACTAGAATTTGTAAACTCGCAAACACTTACCATAGTGTTTGTTTTTCTCTTTTCAACCGAACATTCCGAGTGTACATTTTGCATATGTAAAAAAAAAAAAAATTATACTGTTTAAAACTATTATTATTATTATTGTTATTGTGTTTAGGCCTAGGTCACAGATCATCACGGATATCATTGACATCACATAACAGTAAATGTAACACTTACACATACAGAACAGGTGTATGCAGCATCTCCTGCTCAACATAGCCCACACTATACAGATCCCTAGCAGCACCCTAAATAAGACTCCCAATTAGCTGTAGTTGAGAAATTATGTATATAGCACCCGTCATTAGGAGTTCGTTTGCATGTATAAGACGGCGCCCCAGTTCCGTACGCATTGTGGCATTCAACATGTCCAGCATTGGAAGGCATCTCGCGAAAATTACTGCTTGCAGACAGAGAGTGGCAGAAAGAAGGGTAGCAGAGAGGCAGGCTGCACATGCCGAACAGGCCCAAGTACCTGCCCATGCTGCTGTTGAGGTACCAGTACCTGACCATGTAGAGGTACAAGAGTCACACCATCTGCACAGGAACCAGGGCCTAGTACCCATTCACAAACATCTACAGAGGAACCAGGGCCTAGTACCCAGTCACAGGAGAAGCCCAAGAAAAAAAAGGCAGCCCCCATTTGGCAGGAGGGAGTTAGACATTCTAGTCCCTCAGGCAATGGACAAAATACATCATGGCCCAAAAAACATGGGGGCTGCATCAAAGGAGCACAACTGGCGTGAAAGTACCGATGCTGTAAATATGGAGGCGCCCATCATCCATACTTCACAGGAAGTCAAACAAAGGTATTCATCAAGGGTTCTAATGGGTTTACCTTGCTTTTGGGGTTTGAGTCTAATGGGTTTTCCATGCTTTTTGTCACAAAACGGAGGCTTTCAGCGCTACCCATCCGCGCTCTGTCTTACCTCTGCCGCAAGCCCTAGCGTGCTCTGTCATTTGTGCGGTCTCCTAGCATCCTGCACGGTCAGCCGCTATGCTGTGGCTCCCCTGTCAGTACCGCTGGATCTGGTGGCCTTAGCAAACCTCCTAGGCTTTACCACGCCGGAGTTCCCTCCAAAACCAGCTGTGGACGTCGCCATGACAGTTCCTGGTCAGCTGACCTTCCTGGGCCCAATCTGGAATCCCTCAACCAGTCAGCAGAGAACAGGAGGTATAAATTTCAAGTCCCAGCACTGGTAAGCTGTCAGTGCTTTGTTGTCTCTCAGTCTGTGTAGAGCTCCTGAATCTCCCGCTGTAATTGACTAATGGGCCCTACACACTTAGCGATTACACTGAAAGATATGAACGATATCTTTCATTAATGAACAAGATTTCATTCATATCTTTCAGTGTGTATGCACCAACGATGAACAATGCGTGGCCCCGCACTCATTCATCGTTGGTGCCAGATCGTTAATACATGCATGCCAATATGGACAATCTCGTCCATATTAGCATGCAGGGCTATCGGGCTCCCCGTCACCCCCCTGCCGCCAGGGTGTACGTTGGCTGTTTTGGCCATCGGACACCTCGCCCTGCAATAGGGCCCATAAGTACTATTCCCATCTCAGAACTAGCTGACTCCCTGGCTGATCTTAACGGGCCATACCGCTATATACATCTCAGTGTGTCCAGGTGCATAGGTGTGCCATCCCAGTGCATCTAAAGACTGTTCTGAATACCATCGCGGCATCTGTGCCTTGCTGGTTCCAACCAGCATTCGGAAAACCTGCATTGCTGTTATCACACAGCATACTCAGAAAACCTGTGCTGCTGGTTCCATCCAGCACTACGGAAAACCTGCATTGCTGACATCACACAGCATTCTCAGAAAACCTGTGCTACTGTTTCCGTCCAGCACTCGGAAAACCGGCATTGCTGTCATCACACAGCATTCTCAGAAAACCTGTGCTGCTCGTCCCGTTCAGCAATTCGGAAAACCTGCATTGCTGAATCCACACAGCATTCTCAGAAAATCTGTGCTGCTGGTTCTGTCGAGCACTTCGGAAAACCTGCATTGCTGACATCACACAGCATTCTCAGATAACCTGTGCTGTTGGTTCTGTCCAGCACTTTGGAAAACCTGCCTTGCTGACTCCCAGCAATTCCACTGCTAGTCTTCATAGACTTTCCGTTTTCAGTGACCTTCCAGCTACCTATTGCAATGGTGGTTCACGCCACCAGTGTTTCAGTACCCAAATAGCTTGTCACTTTCTCTCCTACATTCCTCAGCCAACTGCCATGTCTGCATGAGGAGATCGTATCTTAAGCCTGCACAATTCTGTCTGCAACTCTCAAGTCCAGACCCAGAGACCAGACCTAGACCGCGTTCACAAATAACTCCAGCCGTGACACTTTTTTTATGCGAATATTCACAAAGTGCCACGTAATTGTGTGCATAGCTCAAAGACAGTATATATGAGTATACAAACAAGTGTGATTAACTCATCTAATCTAAGAGTTGTGTTTTTGTTTGGTGCTTACAAATATTTTAAACATTTAAAACAAATTATAAAAATTTAGTAAATACATTAGAGAATGTACCAGAAACTTGTAAAGAGTATTTTTGGACAAAAATCCCAAATATATGTTGAATATTTGTCATTTATATTGTAATTTATTTAAGATGGGGGTGGACTTCAAGTCACGGCTGAAGGGGAAGATCGCTGCTCGGTGACAGCATGCGAGGGGGACAGGTGGTGGGCATTTCCCAGAGAGTTTGGAGTATACCACCTTGGAGGAGCAGGTCTTTGGGTGCATGGCCAATGAGGAGGTGGCAGGCATGTCCGAGATGGACACAGACATACTTGCCCTTGAGACTCCGCAAACTGAGACTGGTAAGTAATGATAGTAAGATGAATCTCAATTTTACGGACATGCAAAATGGAACCTAATTTCTGCTTTTTTTCATCAAATTTACAGAACAAGAGGTGCAGCTCACGCAGCCTGTGGAGATTAGTTCAGATGCAGTGTTTGAGGGTGGGCCGGACTCACCACCACACTTAGAAGACACTGCTGCCACATTCACCCCCCACCCACTCACCAACCATCAAGGAGCTTCTGCTGTATATTAAACATCAAGGTGAAAGAACAGAAGAGTTCCAGCAGCAGATGCTCCCGGAGGAGCGTGAGCTCACCTCTACTATCGGGAAAGGTATGCGTGAGGTGGCCTCTCTTCTGGCCCCCAATTGCCCGAGGTATGCAGGAGATTGCATCCATCCGGGCCCAAACTCCAAACTCTTAGGCCCACCACCTTGTCCGCACCATCCCCCAGCCCTGGCCAGGATCAAAACACCGCTGGCCAGGCCACTCACAGATCTACTCACAGACCCCGCTCGCCTGAAGCTCCTCTTCAGACGGAAAATCAAAAACGATGTCCGTAACATGCCAGATGCGCTCTTTAGTTGTTTGCCCCATTGCTTGAGGAATTAGAAAGTACAGCTCCTTCCTGGCAAAATTTTAGTGTGCTGCCTGTGACTGGGTACTGGGCACTGTGAGCTGGTCCACTGCTCGTTATGTTATTATTATTATTATTATTATTATTATTATTATTTTCCGTTTGCAAAAGAATGCATACCATCAGTTTATGATTTGTTTCAGAATCTATGAAACACATTTCTTTCACAATTTAATTTAATAAAAACTATCTTCCCTACTGTGTAGTTTTCCTACTTCTATAACTGTAGCATGAGTGGTGTGCATTATGCAAACACTTGCTATATGCAAGTACTGCTGCAACATGAGTTACACATTGAAAAGGAATAATTCAGAAAACATGGCATGTAGGTGGGAGACGTGCATACAGCAAGTCTATTTAGATTGCACACAACAGTTTGAAAGCCAGTACAAATCAATGTTAAAACACAAACAGGGATTTAAAAATTAGTTACACCAATTAAGTATTTTTTAAGAAAACATGGCATGTAGGTGGGAGATGTGCATACAGCAAGTCTATTTAGATTGCACACAGGAGTTTGAAAGCCAGCCCATATCAATGCACAAACAAGGATTTAAAAATTAGTTAATCAGTTGAGTTGTAAGAGTGTAATGTTTAAAATGTTCTTAGACACACATGTATAATAGTAGTAGTTGTAAGCAAACAAAAGTGCCGATTGTGTGTTGCATATATCCAGAGATGTAGGATGTAATGAGGTGTTGAGGCAATTTTATTTAAAACAGGTGTGTATGATTTCTCATACGTCCTAGAGGATGCTCGGGATGCTTCAAGAACCATGGGGTATAGACGGGATCCGCAGGAGACATGGGCACACTATAAGACTTTGAATGGGTGTGAACTGGCTCCTCCCTCTATGCCCCTCCTCCAGACTCCAGTTAGATTCTGTGCCCAGCGAGACTGGATGCACACTCTCCAGAGTTTCTCAAGGAAAATACTTTATTAGGTTTATTATTTTCAGGGAGACCTGCTGGCAACAGGCTCCCTGCATCGTGGGACTGAAGGAGAGAAGCAGAGTTGGCTTGTCAAGTTGGGCACTGCTTCTAAGGCTACTGGACACCATTAGCTCCAGAGGGAGTCGGAACACAGGTCTCACCTGGGGTTCGTCCCGGAGCCGCGCCGCCGTCCTCCTCACAGATGCCGAAGATAGAAGCCGGATGAGAAGGCAGAAGACATCTTAGGCGGCAGAAGACATCAGAAGACATCAGCTGCGCGCCATTGCTCCCAGTCACACACACACAGAGCAGCACTGAAGGGTGCAGGGCGCAGGGGGGGCGCCCTGGGCAGCAATAAACCTCACATTTGGGCACATGCAGATTGATTAGGCTGCGGAGGCAGTAAATCTATGATCCCCCGCCATTTTAATTGAAAAATCACTGGGACCGAAGCCCGCCGCCGGGTGGGCGGGGCTTGATCTTCAGCACTAACCAGCGCCATTTTCTCCACAGAAGCTGCATGAGGAAAACGCTGGCTCCCTGGTCTCTCCCCTGCTGAACTTCACAGGCTGGAAAAAAGAGGAGGGGGGCACATCAGCGACGCAGTGAGTGGGAATTGGTATATTATATATAGAAAAGCGCTATCTGGTCATATTTTTTCCAGTGTTTTTAAGCGCTGGTGTGTGCTGGCATACTCTCTCTCTGTCTCTCCTTAGGGCCTGGTTGGGGTTTTGTCCCCTTATAGGTTAATCCCTGTGTGTGTGGGGTGTCGGTACGTGTGTGTCGACATGTCTGAGGCGGAAGGCTTCTCCAAGTAGGAGGTGGAGCAAATGAGTGGTGTGTCCCCGTCGGTTGTGCAGACTCCAGATTGGATGGACATGTGGCATATGTTGAATGCAAGTGTGGCTGAATTAGGGGGGACATCAGGGGGTCAATCCTCGGATTGGACCGACTCACAGGGCCCGTCGGGGTCTCAAAAGCGTCCCTTAACACAAGACACTACTACCGACATGGATTCTGATTCCAGTGTCGACTACGACGAAGTAAAATTGCACCCTAGGGTGACTAAAACCATTCAGTGTATGATTGTGGCAATAAGGGATGTGTTGCATATTGAGGATGAACCCTCGGTCCCCGACACAAGGGTACACATGTTTAAGGAAAAGAAACAGATTATTAACTTTCCCACATCTCATGAATTAAATGAAGTCTTTGGAAAAGCTTGGGAGACTCCGGAAAAGAGACCGCAGATCCCCAAAAGAATTTATATGGCATACCCCTTCCCTAAGCAGGACAGGGAGATTTGGGAATCACCCCCCACTGTGGACAAGGCCCTGACGCGCCTATCCAAGAAAGTGGCACTACCGTCTCCTGACACAGCGGCCCTTAAGGACCCTGCAGATCGCAGGCAAGAAACTACCTTAAAGTGTATTTATTCTCATACAGGTGCTGTGCTAAGGCCGACAATTGCATCGGCATGGGTGTGTAGCGCAATTGCAGCTTGGACAGATGAGCTGACAGATCAATTTGATAATATGGATAAGGATACTATATTCTTAACTCTAGCCCATATAAAAGACGCAGTCTTATTTATGAGGGATGCTCAAAGGGACATTGGATTGCTAGCTTCTAGGGCCAATGCCATGTCTATCTCAGCGAGAAGATCCTTATGGACTCGCCAATGGACGGGTGATGCGGATTCCAAAAAACATATGGAAGTACTACCCTATAAGGGTGATGTATTGTTTGGGGATGGGCTGACGGACCTGGTTTCCACAGCTACAGCAGGTAAATCAAATTTCTCTATCGTCCTAGTGCAAGCCTGGCCAACCTGTGGCTCTCCAGCTGTTGTAAAACTACAAGTCCCATCATGCTTTGCCACAGTTTTGCTATGAGGGAATGCTAAAACTGTGGCAGGGCATGCTGGGATGTGTAGTTTCACAACATCTGGAGAGCCACAGGTTGGCCAGGCCTGGCCTAGTGGATGCTGGGGTTCCTGAAAGGACCATGGGGAATAGCGGCTCCGCAGGAGACAGGGCACAAAAAGTAAAGCTTTAGGATCAGGTGGTGTGCACTGGCTCCTCCCCCTATGACCCTCCTCCAAGCCTCAGTTAGATTTTTGTGCCCGGCCGAGAAGGGTGCAATCTAGGTGGCTCTCCTAAAGAGCTGCTTAGAAAAGTTTAGCTTAGGTTTTTTATTTTACAGTGAGTCCTGCTGGCAACAGGCTCACTGCAACGAGGGACTTAGGGGAGAAGAAGTGAACTCACCTGCGTGCAGGATGGATTGGCTTCTTTGGCTACTGGACATTAGCTCCAGAGGGACGATCACAGGTACAGCCTGGATGGTCACCGGAGCCTCGCCGCCGGCCCCCTTGCAGATGCTGAAAAGAGAAGAAGGTCCAGAATCGGCGGCAGAAGACTCCTCAGTCTTCTTAAGGTAGCGCACAGCACTGCAGCTGTGCGCCATTGCTCTCAGCACACTTCACACGGCAGTCACTGAGGGTGCAGGGCGCTGGGAGGGGGGCGCCCTGGGAGGCAATGTAAACCTATTTTTTGGCAAAAAATACCTCACATATAGCCTCCGGGGGCTATATGGAGATATTTAACCCCTGCCAGAATCCGTTGAAGAGCGGGAGACGAGCCCGCCGAAAAAGGGGCGGGGCCTATCTCCTCAGCACACAGCGCCATTTTCCCTCACAGAAAGGCTGGAGGGAAGGCTCCCAGGCTCTCCCCTGCACTGCACTACAGAAACAGGGTTAAAACAGAGAGGGGGGGCACTAATTTGGCGTTAGAAATATATAAAAAGATGCTATAAGGGAAAACACTTATATAAGGTTGTCCCTATATAATTATAGCGTTTTTTGGGTGTGTGCTGGCAAACTCTCCCTCTGTCTCTCCAAAGGGCTAGTGGGTCCTGTCCTCTATCAGAGCATTCCCTGTGTGTGTGCTGTGTGTCGGTACGTGTGTGTCGACATGTATGAGGACGATGTTGGTGAGGAGGCGGAGCAATTGCCTGTAATGGTGATGTCACTCTCTAGGGAGTCGACACCGGAATGGATGGCTTATTTAGGGAATTACGTGATAATGTCAACACGCTGCAAGGTCGGTTGACGACAGGAGACGGCCGACAAACAATTAGTACCGGTCCAGACGTCTCAAAAACACCGTCAGGGGTTTTAAAACGCCCGTTTACCTTAGTCGGTCGACACAGACACGGACACTGAATCCAGTGTCGACGGTGAATAAACAAACGTATTCCTTATTAGGGCCACACGTTAAGGGCAATGAAGGAGGTGTTACATATTTCTGATACTACAAGTACCACAAAAGAGGGTATTATGTGGGATGTGAAAAAACTACCTGTAGTTTTTCCTGAATCAGATAAATTAAATGAAGTGTGTGATGATGCGTGGGTTCCCCCCGATAGAAAATTATTGGCGGTATACCCTTTCCCGCCAGAAGTTAGGGCGCGTTGGGAAACACCCCTTAGGGTGGATAAGGCGCTCACACGCTTATCAAAACAAGTGGCGGTACCGTCTATAGATAGGGCCGTCCTCAAGGAGCCAGCTGACAGGAGGCTGGAAAATATCATATAAAAGTATATACACACATACTGGTGTTATACTGCGACCAGCGATCGCCTCAGCCTGGATGTGCAGAGCTGGGGTGGCTTGGTCGGATTCCCTGACTAAAAATATTGATACCCTTGACAGGGACAGTATTTTATTGACTATAGAGCATTTAAAGGATGCATTTCTATATATGCGAGATGCACAGAGGGATATTTGCACTCTGGCATCAAGAGTAAGTGCGATGTCCATATCTGCCAGAAGATGTTTATGGACACGACAGTGGTCAGGTGATGCAGATTCCAAACGGCACAAAGGTGTATTGCCGTATAAAGGAAGAGGAGTTATTTGGGGTCGGTCCATCGGACCTGGTGGCCACGGCAACTGCTGGAAAATCCACCGTTTTTACCCTAAGTCACATCTCTGCAGAAAAAGACACCGTCTTTTCAGCCTCAGTCCTTTCGTCCCTATAAGAGTCATATTTGCCCAGGGATAGAGGAAAGGGAAGAAGACTGCAGCAGGCAGCCCATTCCCAGGAACAGAAGCCTTCCACCGCTTCTGCCAAGCTCTCAGCATGACGCTGGGACCGTACAGGACCCCTGGATCCTACAAGTAGTATCCCAGGGGTACAGATTGGAATGTCGAAACGTTTCCCCCTCGCAGGCTCCTGAAGTCTGCTTTACCAAGGTATCCCTCCGACAAGGAGGCAGTATGGGAAAAAATTCACAAGCTGTATTCCCAGCAGGTGATAATCAAATTACCCCTCCTACAACAAGGAAAGGGGTATTATTCCACACTATATTGTGGTACTGAAGCCAGAAGGCTAGGTGAGACCTATTCTAAATCTAAAAAAATTTGAACACTTACAAAGGTTCAAATCAAGATGGAGTCACTCAGAGCAGTGATAACGAACCAGGAAGAAGGGGACTATATAGTGTCCCGGGACATCAGGGATGCTTACCTCCATGTCCCAAATTTGCCCTTCTCACTAAGGGTACCTCAGGTTCGTGGTATAGAACTGTCACTGTCAGTTTCAGACGCTGCCGTTTGGATTGTCCACGGCACCCCGGGTCTTTACCAAGGTAATGGCCGAAATGATGATTCTTCTTCGAAGAAAAGGCGTCTTAATTACCCCTTACTTGGACGATCTCCTGATAAGGGCAAAGTCCAGGGAACAGTTGGAGGTCGGAGTAGCACTATCTCGGATACTGCTACAACAGCACGGATGGATTCTAAATATTCCAAAATCGCAGCTGATCCTGACAACACGTCTGCTGTGCCTAGGGATGATTCTGGACACAGTCCAGAAAAAGGTGTTTCTCCCGGAAGAGAAAGCCAGGGAGTTATCCGAGCTAGTCAAGAACCTCCTAAAACCAGGAAAAGTGTCAGTGCATCATTGCACAAGGGTCCTGGTAAAAATGGTGGCTTCCTACGAAGAAATTCCATTCGGCAGATTTCACGCAAGAACTTTTCAGTGGGATCTGCTGGACAAATGGTCCGGATCGCATCTTCAGATGCATCAGCGGATAACCCTATATCCAAGGACAAGGGTGTCTCTCCTGTGGTGGTTACAGAGTGCTCATCTTCTAGAGGGCCGCAGATTCGGCATTCAGGATTGGATGCTGGTGACCACGGAGGCCAGCCCGAGAGGCTGGAGAGCAGTCACACAAGGAAAAAATTTCCAGGGAGTGTGATCAAGTCTGGAGACTTTTCTCCACATAAATATACTGGAGCTAAGGGTAAATTTATAATGCTCTAAGCTTAGCAAGACCTCTGCTTCAAGGTCAGCCGGTATTGATCCAGTGGGAAAAACATCACGGCAGTCGCCCACGTAAACAGACAGGGCGGCACAAGAAGCAGGAGGGCAATGGCAAAAACTGCAAGGACTTTTCGCTGGGCGGAAAATCATGTGATAGCACTGTCAGCAGTGTTTCATTCCGGGAGTGGAAACTGGGAAGCAGACTTCCTCAGCAGGCACGACCTCCACCCGGGAGAGTGGAAACTTCATCGGGAAGTTTTTCCACATGATTGTGAACCGTTGGGAAATACCAAAGGTGGACATGATGGCGTCCCGTCTGAACAAAAAACGGGACAGGTATTGCGCCAGGTCAAGAGACCCTCAGGCAATAGCTGTGGACGTTCTGGTAACACCGTGGGTGTACCAGTCGGTGTATGTGTTCCCTCCTCTGCTTCTCATACCTAAGGTACTGAGAATTATAAGACGTAGAGGAGTAAGAACTATACTCATGGCTCCGGATTGGCCAAGAAGGACTTGGTACCCGGAACTTCAAGAGATGCTCACAGAGGACTTATGGCCTCTGCCGCTAAGAAGGGACTTGCTTCAGCAAGTACCATGTCTGTTCCAAGACTTACCGCAGCTGCGTTTGACGGCATGGCGGTGGAACGCCGGATCCTAAGGGAAAAAGGCATTCCGGAAGAGGTCATTCCTACCCTGGTCAAAGCCAGGAAGGAGGTGACCGCACAACATTATCACCACATGTGGCGGAAATATGTTGCGTGGTGTGAGGCCAGGAAGGCCCCACGAAGAAATTTCAACTCGGTCGATTCCTGCATTTCCTGCAAACAGGAGTGTCTATGGGCCTCAAATTGGGGCCCATTAAGGTTCAAATTTCGGCCCTGTCGATTTTCTTCCAGAAAGAATTGGCTTCAGTTCCTGAAGTCCAGAAGTTTGTCAAGGGAGTATTGCATATACAACCCCCTTTTTGTGCCTCCAGTGGCACTGTGGGATCTCAACGTAGTTCTGGGATTCCTCAAATCACATTGGTTTAAAACCAGTCAAATCTGTGGATTTGAAGCATCTCACATGAAAAGTGACCATGCTCTTGGCTCTGGCCTGGGCCAGGCGAGTGTCAAATTGGTGGGTTTTTTCTCAAAAAAGCCCATATCTATTTGTCCATTCGGACAGGGCAGAGCTGCGGACTCGTCCCCAGTTCTCTCCCTAAGGTGGTGTCAGTGTTTCACCTGAACCAGCTTATTGTGGTGCCTTGCGCCTACTAGGGACTTGGAGGACTCCAAGTTGCTGGATGTTGTCAGGGCCCTGAAAGTATAGGTTCCAGGACGGCTGGAGTCAGGAAAACTGACTTGCTGTTATCCTGTATGCACCCAACAAACTGGGTGCTCTTGCTTCTAAGCAGACTATTGCTAGTTGGATGTGTAATACAATTCAGCTTGCACATTCTGTGGCAGGCCTGCCACAGCCAAAATATGTAAATGCCCATTCCACAAGGAAGGTGGGCTCATCTTGGGCGGCTGCCCGAGGGGTCTCGGCTTTACAACTTTGCCGAGCGGCTATTTAGTCAGGGGCAAACACGTTTGTAAAATCCTACAAATTTGATACCCTGGCTAAGGAGGACCTGGAGTTCTCTCATTCGGTGCTGCAGAGTCATCCGCACTCTCCCGCCCGTTTGGGAGCTTTGGTATAATCCCCATGGTCCTTTCAGGAACCCCAGCATCCACTAGGACGATAGAGAAAATAAGAATTTACTTACCGATAATTCTATTTCTCGGAGTCCGTAGTGGATGCTGGGCGCCCATCCCAAGTGCGGATTATCTGCATTACTTGTACATAGTTACAAAAATCGGGTTATTATTGTTGTGAGCCATCTTTTCAGAGGCTCCGCTGTTATCATACTGTTAACTGGGTTCAGATCACAGGTTGTACAGTGTGATTGGTGTGGCTGGTATGAGTCTTACCCGGGATTCAAAATCCTTCCTTATTGTGTACGCTCGTCCGGGCACAGTATCCTAACTGAGGCTTGGAGGAGGGTCATAGGGGGAGGAGCCAGTGCACACCACCTGATCCTAAAGCTTTACTTTTTGTGCCCTGTCTCCTGCGGAGCCGCTATTCCCCATGGTCCTTTCAGGAACCCCAGCATCCACTACGGACTCCGAGAAATAGAATTATCGGTAAGTAAATTCTTATTTTTTTTACCATATATTCCCCAACAGCAAAAGAAAGTAACACCCTATCAGATGCAGTCCTTTCGGTCGCACAAGTCCAGAAGAGGTCGGGGATCCTCTTTCCTCGCCAGAGGTAAGGGCAGAGGCAAAAGAGCACCTGCTTCGGCAGGTGCCCAGGAACAAAAGTCCTTCCCGGCTGCTCCAAAACCCACAGCATGACGCTGGGGCTCCCCTGAAGGAGTCGCGCACCGGTGGGGGCACGTCTTCGACTTTTCAGTCAGGCCTGGGTCAGTTCGGACCTGAATCCCTGGGTGTTGGACATAGTTTCTCAGGGTTACAAATTGGAATTCGAGGAGGTGCCCCCGCGCCGATTTTTTAAATCGGCCCTACCAGCTTTCACATCGGAAAGGGATATAGTGTTAGCTGCAATTCAGACGCTGTGTATACAGCAAGTGATAATCAAGGTTCCCCTGCACCAGCAGGGAAGAGGTTACTACTCAACCCTATTTGTGGTCCCGAAACCGGACGGTTCGGTCATACCTATTTTGAATCTGAAATCCCTAAACCTGTACATAAAAAGATTCAAATTCAAAATGGAATCTCTCAGAGCGATAATAGCCAACATGGAGGAGGGGGAGTTTATGGTGTCTCTGGACATAAAGGATGCGTACCTTCATGTCCCCATATATGCCCTCCATCAGGAATACCCGAGATTCGCTGTACAGGATTGTCATTACCAATTTCAGACGTTGCCGTTTGGACTCTCCACGGCCCCGAGGATTTTCACAAAAATAATGGCGGAAATGATGGTGGTCCTGCGCAAGCATGGAGTCACAATTATCCCATACTTGGACGATCTCCTGATAAAAGCGAGATCAAGGGAGAAATTGCTGAGCAGTGTGGCGCTCTCTCTGAGAGTGCTCCAGCAACACGGTTGGATTCTAAATCTACCGAAGTCACAGTTGATTCCGACAACTCGACTACCGTTCCTAGGTATGATACTGGATACGGAACAAATGAAGGTCTTCCTCCCAATAGAGAAAGCCCAGGACATCCAGAACATGGTCAGAGACCTGCTAAAACCGAAAAGGGTGTCAGTTCACCAATGCACTTGAGTTCTGGGAAAAATGGTGGCGGCCTACGAGGCCATTCCCTTCAGAAAGTTCCATGCAAGGACTTTTCAATGGGACCTTCTGGACAAGTGGTCCGGGTCCCATCTGCACTTACATCGGAAAATAACTCTGTCCCCAGGGGCCAGAGTGTCCCTCCTGTGGTGGTTGCAAAGTGCTCACCTCCTGGAGGGTCGCAGGTTCGGAATTCAGGATTGGATCCTGGTTACCACGGACGCGAGCCTCCGAGGATGGGGAGCGGTCACACAGGAAAAAAAAAATTTTTCAGGGTCTTTGGTCAGACCAGGAGTCCTGTCTACACATCAATGTGTTGGAACTCAGGGCCATTTACAACGGCCTTCGACAAGCGGAGAGTCTTCTTCGAAACCTACCGGTTCTGATTCAGTCAGACAATGTCACAGCAGTGGCTCATGTGAACCGCCAAGGCGGGACAAGAAGCAGAGTCGCGATGGCGGAAGCCACAAGGATCCTTCGCTGGGCGGAAAATCATGTAAGCGCTCTGTCGGCTGTCTTCATTCCGGGAGTGGACAACTGGGAAGCAGACTTCCTCAGCAGACACGATCTCCATCCAGGAGAGTGGGGACTTCATCAAGAAGTATTTGCAGACGTAACGCGTCTTTGGGGAACTCCTCAAATAGACATGATGGCGTCACGCCTCAACAAAAAGCTTCGGAGGTATTGTGCCAGGTCTCGGGACCCTCAGGCAGTAGCAGTAGACGCGCTGGTAACACCGTGGGTGTTCACATCGGTCTACGCGTTTCCTCCTCTTCCTCTCATCACAAAAGTGTTGAGGATCATAAGACGAAGAATACAAACGATACTCGTTGTCCCAGATTGGCCTCGAAGGGCCTGGTACTCAGATCTACAAGAGATGCTCACAAGAGATCCCTGGCCTCTTCCTCTCAGGGAAGACCTGTTGCAACAGGGGCCCTGTGTATTTCAAGACTTACCGCGGTTACGTTTGACGGCGTGGCGGTTGAACGCCGAATCCTAGCGAAAAAGGGGATTCCGGAAGAGGTCATCCCTACTTTAATAAAGGCTAGGAAGGAGGTGACGGTAAAACATTATCACCGTATCTGGCGAAAGTATGTGTCTTGGTGTGAGTCCAAGAATGCGCCTACGGAAGATTTTCATCTGGGTCGTTTTCTCCACTTCCTACAGACAGGAGTGGATATGGGCCTGAAATTAGGCTCTGTTAAGGTACAGATTTCGGCCCTCTCGATTTTCTTTCAGAAGGAATTGGCTTCTCTTCCAGAAGTCCAGACGTTTGTAAAGGGAGTGCTGCACATCCAGCCCCCTTTTGTGCCTCCAGTGGCACCATGGGACCTGAACGTGGTGTTGCAGTTCTTAAAATCACACTGGTTTGAACCGCTTACCAAGGTTGAGTTGAAATTTCTTACCTGGAACGTGGTCATGCTGTTGGCCTTGGCATCAGCAAGGCGAGTGTCTGAATTGGCGGCTTTGTCACACAAAAGCCCCTACTTGATTTTTCATGTGGATCGAGCTGAATTGAGGACACGTCCGCAATTTTTGCCTAAAGTGGTTTCTTCGTTCCATATGAATCAACCTATTGTGGTGCCTGTGGCTACAAGTGACCTGGAGGATTCCAGATACCTGGATGTAGTCAGGGCCTTAAAGATTTATGTAGTCAGAACGGCTAAAATTCGGAAAACAGAGGCTCTGTTTGTCCTGTATGCTGCTAATAAGATTGGCGCACCTGCTTCGAAGCAGACTATTGCTCGCTGGATCTGTAATACGATTCAGCAGGCTCATTCTACGGCTGGATTGCCGGTACCAAATTCGGTTAAAGCCCATTCCACTAGAAAGGTGGGCTCTTCTTGGGCGGCTGCCCGAGGCGTCTCGGCATTACAGCTTTGCCGAGCGGCGACTTGGTCGGGGTCAAACACTTTTGCTAAATTCTACAAGTTTGATACCCTGGCTGATGAGGACCTAGCGTTTGCTCAGTCGGTGCTGCAGAGTCATACGCACTCTCCCGCCCGATTGGATGCTTTGGTATAAACCCCATGGTCCTTACGGAGTCCCCAGCATCCTCTAGGACGTAAGAGAAAATAAGATTTTAAACCTACCGGTAAATCTATTTCTCCTAGTCCGTAGAGGATGCTGGGCGCCCGTCCCAGTGCGGAAACTCTGCAAGACTTGTATATAGTTGTTGCTTACATAAGGGTTATGTTACAGTTGGAATAGGTCTTGGACCGTTACTGTCATTTGTTCATACTGTTAACTGGTTATGTATGTTCCAGGTTACATGGTATGATTGGTGTGGGCTGGTATGAATCTTGCCCTTGGATTGCTAAATCCTGCCTTGTATTGTCCATCTCCTCTGGGCACAGTTCTCTAACTGAGGTCTGGAGGAGGGGCATAGAGGGAGGAGCCAGTGCAAACCCATAGTCAAAGTTCTTTTTAGGTGCCCTATCTCCTGCGGAGCCCGTCTATACCCCATGGTCCTTACGGAGTCCCCAGCATCCTCTACAGACTAGGAGAAATAGATTTACCGGTAGGATTAAAACCTTATTTTTGAGCGGGACTGAAGCGCGCCATATAGTGGGCGGGGCTTAGCCGCATAGCTCTGACCAGCACCATTTTTCTCTTCACAGAACGCTGCAGAGACGCTGGCCCTGACCTCCACACTGCTGTGAAAGTAACAGGGTGCAAAACAGGGGTGGGGGGGTGGGGGCACTAGCGATTGGTGATTTATTATATCTATAAAAAGCGCTAGCAGGTCTGGGCAGTCTTGTTATCGACTTCAGTACCGAGATAGGCGCTGGGTGTGAGCTGGCAGAACTCTCTCTGTGTCTCTCTGGCAGGTTTTATTGTGGGTCTGTCTCCTATAGCTCCAGTGTGGTTGTGGCTGTCGGTACATGTGTTTGACGTATTACATATCACGGAGGACCCTGCTGTTCCTGATACTAGGGTCTGTATGTTTAAAGGGAAAAAACCTGAGGTAACGTTTCCTCCCTCTCATGAACTGAACGCACTTTTTGAAAAAGCTTGGGAAAACCTGACAAAAAGATACATGTTCCCAAAAGAATTCCAATGGCATATCCGTTCCCCTCTGGGGACAGGGAAAGGTGGGAGTCAATCCCCACGGTAGACAAAGCTTTATCGCGTCTATCCAAAAAGGTAGCGCTTCCGTCCCCTGACACAGCAGCCCTAAAGGATCCTGCGGATTGTAAGCAGGAAAATACCCTGAAATCCATTTATGTCACTACAGGGTCACTACTCAGGCCTGCCGTTGCTTCGGCTTGGGTGAGTAGCGCTATTGAAAAGTGGGCAGATAACTTATCCTTGGAGGTAGATACCATAGACACGGATAGTGTGATTTGACTTTGGGTCACATCAAGGATGCTGCAGCATATTTAAAGTAAGCTGTAAGGGATATTGGCCTTTTGGGATCAAGGGACAATGCCATGGCAGTCTCAGCAAGGAGAGCATTGTGGATTCATCAATGGAATGCTGATGCTGACTCTAAGAAGGCGATGGAGTCTCTGCCGTTTAACGGTAAGGTCTTGTTTGGTGACGGCCTCACTGACCTGGTGTCTACGGCTACCGTGGGTAAGTCATGTTTTTTACCTTATGTTCCTGCACAGCAGAAGAAATCGCCTCACTATCAGATGTAGTCCTTTCGGCCCAACAAATTCAAAAAAGGATGTGGATCCTTCTTCCTTGCTGCGAGGGGGAGAGGAAGGCGAAAAAGGTCACAGGCTGTGGCAAGTTCCCAGTAGCAGAAGTCCTCCCCGGCTTCACCAAATCCACCACATGACGCTGGGGCTCCTCTGCGGGAGTCCGCTCCAGTGGGGGCACGTCTCAAACTCTTCAGTCAGGTCTGGGTGCGCTCGGACCTGGATCCTTGGATAGTAGAGATAGTAACCCAAGGGTACAAGTTAGAGTTTCAAGACGTGCCCCCTCACCGATTTTTCAAATCTGCCTTGCCAGTGATTGTCACGGTACCTCCGTCTCAACAGGGGGAAGGTTTTTATTCGAGCCTGTTCGTGGTCCCGAAGCCGGATGGCTCAGTCAGGCCGATTCTAAACCTAAAATCCCTCAATTTCTTTTTGAAAAGTTTCAAGTTCAAGATGGAGTCTCTACGAGCAGTGATCTCCAGTCTGGAGGAGGGGGATTTTATGGTGTCGGTCGACATAAAAGATGCCTACTTACATGTCCCCATATATCCTCCACATCAGGCTTACCTGAGATTTGCTGTGCAGGATTGTCATTACCAATTTCAGACGTTGCCGTTTGGTCTGTCCATGGCTCCGAGGATTTTCACCAAAGTAATGGCGGAAATGATGATTCTCCTGCGAAAGCAGGGAATCACAATTATCCCGTACTTGGACGATCTCCTCATAAAGGCGAGGTCCAAGGAGCAATTGTTGAAGAATGTTGCTCTTTCACTGACTATTTTGCAACAACACGGTTGGCTCCTAAATTTGCCAAAATCACAATTGGATCCAACGACGCGGCTGTCGTTCCTGGGTATGATTCTGGATACAGAATTGCAGAGAGATTTTCTTCCAGTGGAAAAAGTTCTGGAAATACAGAACATGGTAAAACAGATTCTGAAACCGGCAAAGGTATCAGTTCTTCACTGCACTCGGTTGCTGGGGAAGATGACGGTGGCCTACGAGGCCATTCCGTATGGCAGGTTCCATGCCAGGGTGTTTCAGTGGAACCTGCTGTACCAGTGGTCCGGGTCTCACCTGGGCATGCACCGGAAAATAATTCTATCTCCCAGGACCAGAATTTCCCTTCTGTGGTGGCTGCACAGTTCTCACCTTCTGGAGGGACGCAGGTTCGGGATTCAGGGGTGACCGCGGATGCAAGCCTCCGAGGCTGGGGAGCAGTCACACAGGGAAGAAACTTTCAGGGAAAGTGGTCACGCCAGGAAGCTTGTCTACACATAAACATTCTGGAATTAAGAGCCATCCACAATGGCATACTGCAAGCAGAACATCTTCTTCGAGGTCTGCCGATCTTGATTCAGTCAGACAATGTGACAGCAGTGGCGTACATAAACCGCCAAGGCGGAACAAAGAGCAGAGCGGCGATGGCCGAGGCCATGAAGATTCTTCGCTGGGCGGAAAGACATGCCAGCACTCTGGCAGCGGTCTTCATTCCAGGAGTGGACAACTGGGAAGCAGACTTCCTCAGCAGACACGATCTCCATCCAGGAGAGTGGGGTCTTCATCAAGAGGTCTTTGCAGAAGTGACAAGTCGTTGGGGAGTTCCTCAAGTGGACATGATGGCGTCCCGCCTCAACAAGAAACTTCAGAGATATTGGGCCTAATTCTGAGTTGATTGCAGCAGCAAATTTGTTAGCAGTTGGGCAAAACCATGTGCACTGCAAGGGGGGCAGATATAACATGTGCAAAGAGAGTTAAATTTGGGTGGGGTGTATTCAAACTGAAATCTAAATTGCAGTGTAAAAATAAAGCAGCCAGTATTTATCCTGCACAGAAACAATATAACCCACCCAAATCTAACTCTCTCTGCACATGTTATTTCTGCCCCCCTGCAGTGCACATGGTTTTGCCCAATTGCTAACAAACTTGCTGCTGCGATCAACTCAGAATTACCACCATTGTTCCAGGTCAAGGGACCCTCAGGCGATAGCGGTGGACACACTAGTGACACCGTGGGTGTTTCAGTCGGTCTATGTGTTCCCTCCACTTCCACTCATTCCAAAGGTGATAAAAATTATATGAAGAACAAGGGTTCAGGCGATCCTCATTGTTCCAGATTGGCCAAAAAGGCCTGGTATCCAGATCTTCAGGAGTTGCTCATAGAAGATCCCTGGCCTCTTCCTCTTCGGGAGGACCTGTTACAACAGGGGCCGTGCGTGTATCAGGACTTACCGCGGCTGCGTTTGACGGCATGGCGGTTGAGCGCCAAATCCTAGCCCGAAAGGGTATTCCCAGTGAAGTCATTTCTACACTTCTTCAAGCTAGAAAAGAAGTAACGGCAAAGCATTACCACCGTATTTGGAGGAAATATGTGTCTTGGTGTGAATCCTAGAAGGCTCCTATGGAAGAATTTCACCTGGTGCGTTTGCTCCATTTCCTACAAGCAGGTGTAGATGCGGGCCTAAAGTTAGGCTCTATTAAAGTACAGATTTCGGCCTTGTCGATCTTTTTTCAAAAAGAATTGGCCTCCCTTCCAGAAGTTCAGAAAAGGCGTGCTGCACATCCAACCTCCCTTTGTGCCCCCAGTGGCACCATGGGACCTTAATGTGGTGTTGCAATTCTTGCAATCACATTGGTTTGAACCTTTGCGCAAGGTTGAGTTAAAATTCCTTACTTGGAAAGTGGTCATGTTGTTGGCCTTGGCGTCTGCAAGGCGAGTGTCTGAGTTGGCGGCTTTGTCTCACAAAAGCCCCTATTTGATTTTCCATGCAGCTAGAGCGGAGTTGAGAACTCGTCAGCAATTTTTCCCAAAAGTGGTTTCATCATTTCATGTTAACCAGCCTATTGTGGTGCCAGAGGGTACTGACATCTTGACGGAGTCAAAGTCTCTCGATGTGGTCAGAGCTTTGAAGATCTATGTCGCCAGAACGGCGCAGATTAGGAAAAGAGAGGCTCTGTTTGTCCTGTGGGCTCCCAACAAGATTGGGGCTCCTGCTTCTAAACAGACTATTGCGTGCTGGATTTGTAATACGATTCAGCAGGCTCATTCTACGGCAGGATTGCCGGTACCGAAATCGGTGAAAGCCCATTCTACCAGAAAGGTGGGCTCATCCTGGGCGGCTGCCCGGGGAGTCTCGGCGTTACAACTTTGCTAAGCTGCTGCTTGGTCGAGTTTAAACCCCTTTGCGAAGTTTTACAAGTTTGCTACCCTGGCTGAGGAGGACCTCTTGTTTGGTCAATCGGTGCTGCAGAGTCATCCGCACTCTCCCGCCCGTTCTAGAGCTTTGGTATAAACCCCATGTTTATTGAAGCATCCCCAGCATCCTCTAGGACGTATGAGAAAATAGGATTTTAATACCTACCGGTAAATCCTTTTCTCTTAGTCCGTAGAGGATGCTGGGCGCCCGTCCCAGTGCGGGCTGTATCTTCAGTTTGGTTATAGTTACGCTCATGTTGCGTTGAGTTCAGTCAATCTGTGACTGCTGTTGATCATGCCGTTGCATGTGTTGTTGTTGAATGCCATGTTGTACGGCGTGTTAGTGGTGTGAGCTGGTATGTATCTCACCTTAGTTTAAATTAATTAAATAAATCATTTTCCTCTTAATGTCCGTCTCCCTGGGCACAGTTCCTATAACTGGAGTCTGGAGGAGGAGCATAGAGGGAGGAGCCAGTTCACACCCATTCAAAGTCTTATAGTGTGCCCATGTCTCCTGCGGATCCCGACTATACCCCATGGTTTTTCAAGCATCCCCAGCATCCTCTACGGACTAAGAGAAAAGGATTTACTGGTAGGTATTAAAATCCTATTTTTGCTATTATATGCAGGAAGATCGATGGCAGGACACCTGTGTTGTGCGTTCGCATCAGTGGCGTGCGGTGAGGTCAGTGGCTGGTGAGGCATGCCCACTACCGCCGCTGCCAGTGCCCACTACTGTACTGTCACCCCCACCAGCTGCCAGTGCCTGCTAAAGTTGCCGCCAGCTACCACCCCCACTCCTAATTCCCAGTCCGATGCCGCTAATGCCCGCAAAGTCTGGGGAGCAGCAGCAGCCAGCGTCTGGGCAGCAGAGATGCCCAAAGTTAAGAAGAGCAGCAGAGGGTCTGCCTGGAGGCATGGAAGAGGGATTAGAGCTGTAGGGCGGTTGATCAAAACAGCGGCAGTAATCGCCCCCCTCCTTATACCCCTGCACACATGCACTAATCACTCCCCCCCCTCCCCTTAAACCCTGGCACACATTCAGTGATCTCCACCCCTCCCTTTATACTAGAGATGTGCACCAGAAATTTTTCGAGTTTTGGTTTTGGATTCGGACGCATTTTGGCAAAACCTCCATGAAATTTTTTGGCGGATTCGGGTGTGTTTTGGATTCGGGTGTTTTTTTTCAAAAAACCCTCAAAAACAGCTTAAATCATAGAATTTGGGGGTCATTTTGATCCCATAGTATTATTAACCTCAATAACCATAATTTCCACTCATTTTCAGTCTATTCTGAACACCTCACAATATTATTTTTAGTCCTAAAATTTGCACCAAGGTCGCTGGATGACTAAGCTAAGCGACCCAAGTGGCCGGCACAAACACCTGGCCCATCTAGGAGTGGCACTGCAGTGTCAGACAGGATGGCACTTAAAAAAATTAGCCCCAAACATCACATGATGCAGAGATAAATAAAATAAAAAATAAAAAAAGAGGTGCAAGATGGAATTGTCCTTGGGCCCTCCCACCCACCCTTATGTTGTATAAACCAGACATGCACACTTTAACAAACCCATCATTTCAGCCACAGGGTCTGAAATGACTGGTTGGTTTGGGCCCCCATCAAAAAAGAAGCAATCAATCTCTCCTTGCACAAACTGGCTCTACAGAGGCAAGATGTCCACCTCATCATCCTCCCATTCCTCACCCCTTTCACTGTGTACATCCTCCTCACAGAGTATTAATTCGTCCCCACTGGAATCCACCATCTCAGGTCCCCGTGTACTTTGTGGAGGCAATTGCTGGTGAATGTCTCCACTGAGGAATTGATTATAATTCATTTTGATGAACATCATCTTCTCCACATTTTCTGGAAGTAACCTCATACGCCGATTGCTGACAAGGTGACCGGCTGCACTAAACACTCTTTCGGAGTACACACTGGAGGGGGGGCAACTTAGGTAAAATAAAGCCAGTTTGTGCAAGGGCCTCCAAATTGGCTCTTTTTCCTGCCAATATACGTACGGACTGTCTGACGTGCCTACTTGGATGCGGTCACTCATATAATCCTCCACCATTCTTTCAATGGTGACAGAATCATTTGCAGTGACAGTAGACGACATGTCAGTAATCGTTGGCAGGTCCTTCAGTCCGGACCAGATGTCAGCACTCGCTCCTGACTGCCCTGCATCACCGCCAGCGGGTGGGCTTGGAATTCTTAGCCTTTTCCTTGCAGCCCCAGTTGCGGGAGAATGTGAAGGAGGAGCTGTTGACGGGTCATGTTCCACTTGACAAGTGACTCACCAGCAGGTCTTTGCACCTCTGCACACTTGTGTCTGCCGGAAAGAGAAATCCAACGTAAGTTTTAAATCTAGGATCGAGCACGGTGGCCAAAATGTAGTGCTCTGATTTCAACAGATTGACCACCCGTGAATCCTGGTTAAGCGGATTAAGGGCTCCATCCACAAGTCCCACATGCCTAACGGAATCGCTCCATTTTAGCTCCTCCTTCAATCTTTCCAGCTGCTTCTGCAAAAGCCTGATGAGGGGAATGACCTGACTCAGGCTGGCAGTGTCTGAACTGACTTCACGTGTGGCAAGTTCAAAGGGTTGCAGAACCTTGCACAACGTTGAAATCATTCTCCATTGCGCTTGAGTCAGGTGCATTCCCTCTCCTTTGCCTATATTGTAGGCAGATGTATAGGCTTGAATGGCCTTTTGCTGCTCCTCCATCCTCTGAAGCATATAGAGGGTTGAATTCCACCTCGTTACCACCTCTTGCTTCAGTTGATGGCGGGGCAGGTTCAGGAGTGTTTGCTGGTGCTCCAGTCTTCGGCACGCGGTGGCTGAATGCCAAAAGTGGCCCGCAATTCTTCGGGCCACCGACAGAATCTCTTGCACGCCCCTGTCGTTTTTAAAAAAATTCTGCACCACCAAATTCAATGTATGTGCAAAACATGGGACGTGCTGGAATTTGCCCAGATGTAATGCACACACAATATTGGTGGCGTTGTCCGATGTCACAAATCCACAGGAGTGTCCAATTGGGGTAAGCCATTCTGCGATGATGTTCCTCAGTTTCCGTAAGAGGTTGTCAGCTGTGTGACTCTTATGGAAAGCGGTGATACAAAGCGTAGCCTGCCTAGGAACGAGTTAGCGTCTGCGAGATGCTGCTACTGGTGCCGCCGCTGCTGTTCTTGCTGCAGGAGGCAATACATCTACCCAGTGGGCTGTCACAGTCATATAGTCCTGAGTCTGCCCTGCTCCACTTGTTCACATGTCCGTGGTTAAGTGGACATTGGGTACAACTGCATTTTTTAGGACACTGGTGACTCTTTTTCTGACGTCTGTGTACAGTCTCGGTATCGCCTGCCTAGAGAAGTGGAACCTATATGGTATTTGGTACCGGGGACACACTAACTCAATAAATTGTCTAATTCCCTGTGAATTAACAGTGGATACCGGACACACATTTAACACCACCACAGCTGCCAAGGCCTGAGTTATCCGCTTTGCAGCAGGATGGCTGCTGTGATATTTCATCTTCCTCGCAAAGGACTGTTGGACAGTCAGTTGCTTACTGGAAGTTGTACAAGTGTTCTTCCGACTTCCCCTCTGGGATGACAATCGACTCCCAGCAGCAACAACAGCAGCGCCAGCAGCAGTAACCGTTACACTCAATGATCTATCGGAGGAATCCCAGTTAGGAGAGGACTCGTCAGACTTGCCAGTGACATGGCCTGCAGGACTATGGGCGTTCCTGTCTAAGGAGGAAATTGACACTGAGGGAGTTGGTGGTGTGGTTTGCAAGAGCTTGGGTACAAGAGGAAGGGATTTCAGGGGTCATTCCGAGTTGTTCGCTCGTTGCAAATTTTCGCTATACTGCGATCAGTCGCTTACTGCGCATGCGCACGGTTCGCAGAGCGCATGCGCTTAGTTATTTTACACAAAAGTTAGGTATTTTACTCACGGCATAACGAAGCTTTTTCATCGCTGTGCTGATCGTAGTGTGATTGACAGGAAGTGGGTGTTTCTGGGCGGAAACTGGCCGTTTTAGGGGAGTGTGCGGAAAAACGCAGGCGTTCGAGTTGCAAAACGCAGGAGTGGCTGGAGAAACGGGGGAGTGGTTGGGCAAACGCTGGGTGTGTTTTTGACGTCAAACCAGGAACGAAAAGGACTGAGCTGGTCGCAATGGCTGAGTAAGTCTGGAGCTACTCAGAAACTGCTAAGAAATTTATATTCGCAATTCTGCTAATCTTTCGTTCGCACTTCTGCTAAGATACACTCCCAGAGTGCGGCGGCCTAGCGCGTGCAATGCTGCTAAAAGCAGCTAGCGAGCGAACAACTCGGAATGACCCCGTTTTGTTGTCAGTGGACTGCTTCCGCTGCCACCCAAAGTTTTTGAACTTGTCAGTGACTTCTGATGAATGCGCGCCAGGTGACGTATATGGGAGGTTGTTCCTAGGTGGTTAACGTCCTTACCCCTACTTATTACAGCTTGACAAAGGCAACACACGGCTTGACACCTGTTGTCCGCATTTCTGTTAAAATAATTCCACACCGAAGAGGTGATTTTTTTTTGTAATTTGACCAGGCATGTCAATGGCCATATTCATCCCACGGACAACAGGTGTCTCCCCGGGTGCCTGACTTAAACAAACCACCTCACCATCAGAATCCTTCTTGTCAATTTCCTCCTCAGCGCCAGCAACACCCATATCCTCATCCTGGTGTACTTCAACAGTGACATCTTCAATTTGACTATCAGGAACTGGACTGTGGGTTCTCCTTCCAGCACTTGCAGGGGGCGTGCAAATGGTGGAAGGCGCCACCTCTTCCCGTCCAGTGTTAGGAAGGTCAGGCATCGCAACCGACACAATTGGACTCTCCTTGGGGATTTGTGATTTAGAAGAACGCACAGTTCTTTGCTGTGCTTTTGCCATCTTAACTCTTTTCAGTTTTCTAGCGGGAGGATGAGTGCTTCCATCCTCATGTCAGTCTGAACCACTAGCCATGAACATAGGCCAGGGCCTCAGCCGTTCCTTGTCACTCCGTGTCGTAAATGGCATATTGGCAAGTTTATGCTTCTCCTCATACGCTTTTAATTTAGATTTTTGGATCATTTTACTGAAGTTTAGTTTTTTGGATTTTACATGCTCTCTACTATGACATTGGGCATCGGCCTTGGCAGACGACATTGATGGCATTTCATCGTCTCGGCCATGACTAGTGGCAGCAGCTTCAGCACGAGGTGGAAGTGGATCTTGATCTTTCCCTATTTTACCCTCCACATTTTTGTTCACCATTTTTTAATGTGTGGAATTATATGCCAGTACAGGTTGAGTATCCCTTATCCAAAATGCTTGGGACCAGAAGTATTTTGGATATCGGATTTTTCCGTATTTTGGAATAATTGCATACTATAATGAGATATCATGGAGATGGGACCAAAGTCTAAGCACACAATTCATTTATGTTTCATATACACCTTATACACACAGCCTGAAGGTCATTGAATACAATATTTTTAATAACTTTGTGTATTAAACAAAGTTTGTGTACATTGAGCCACCAAAAAACAAAGGTTTCACCATCTCACTCAAAAAAGTCAGTATTTCGGAATATTTGGATATGGGATACTCAACCTGTAATATATCAATAGCAATGGCCTACTGTACTGTACTATATATGTATACTGTTGGTCACCAAAATGCTGCACTGTAATACTATATATACTGCTCACAAAAATGCAGCACAAAAATGAAATGGATACTTGCAGTGACACAGAGCTGCAAGATACAGCTATGGCCTACTGTACTGTACTACTATTATACTGGTGGTCACCAAAATGCTGCACTGTAATACTATATATAGTGCTCACAATAATGCAGCACAGATATGGAATGGATACTTGCAGTGACACAGAGCTGCAATATACTACAGCAATGGCCTACTGTACTGTACAACTATATACTGTTGGTCACCAAAATGCTGCACTGTAATACTATATATACTGCTCACAAAAATGCAGCACAGATATGGAA